>NC_092712.1:131307058-131614264 GCF_047496885.1 Scyliorhinus torazame
GGTGGGAGAGTGTGCAGGTGGGAGGGGGTGTGTGGGAGAGTGTGCAGGTGGGAGGGGTGTGTGGGAGAGTGTGCAGGTGGGAGGGGTGTGTGGGGAGAGTGTGCAGGTGGGAGGGGGTGTGTGGGAGAGTGTGCACGTGGGAGGGGGCGTGTGGGAGAGTGTGCACGTGGGAGGGGGTCTGTGGAGAGTGTGCACGTGGGAGGGGGGTGTGGGAGAGGGTGCAGGTGGGAGGGGGGTGTGGGAGAGGGTGCAGGTGGGAGGGGGGTGTGGGAGAGTGTGCAGGTTGGAGGGGGTGTGGGAGAGTGTGCAGGTGGGAGGGGGGTGTGGGAGAGTGTGCAGGTGGGAGGGGGGTGTGGAGAGTGTGCAGGTGGGAGGGGGTGTGTGGGAGAGTGTGCAGGTGGGAGGGGGGGTGTGGGAGGGTGTGCAGGTGGGAGGGGGGGTGGGAGTGTGTGCAGGTGGGACGGGGGTGTGGGAGAGTGTGCAGGTGGGAGGGGGTGTGTGGGAGAGTGTGCAGGTGGGAGGGGGTGTGTGGGAGAGGGTGCAGGTGGGACGGGGGTGTGGGAGAGTGTGCAGGTGGAGGGTGTGTGTGGGAGTGTGTGCACGTGGGAGGGGGTGTGGGAGAGTGTGCACGTGGGAGGGGGGTGTGGGAGGGGGTGTGGGAGAGGGTGCAGGTGGGAGGGGTGGTGGGAGAGTGTGCAGGTGGGACGGGAGTGTGGGAGAGTGTGCAGGTGGGAGGGGGGTGGGAGAGTGTGCAGGTGGGAGGGAGGGACGTGGGAGTGTGTGCAGGCGGGAGGGAGGGGTGGGGGAGAGTGTACAGGTGGGAGGGGGGTGTGGGAGAGTGTGCAGGTGGGGGGGGTGGGAGAGTGTGCAGGTGGGAGGGAGTGTGTGGGAGAGTGTGCAGGTGGGAGGGGGGGTGTGGGAGAGTGTGCAGGTGGGAGGGGGGGTGTGGGAGAGTGTGCAGGTGGGAGGGGGGGTGTGGGAGAGTGTGCAGGTGGGAGGGGGGGTGGGAGAGTGTGCAGGTGGGATGGGGGTGTGGGAGAGTATGCAGGTGGGAGGGGGATGTGGGAGAGTGTGCAGGTGGGGGGGGGGGTGGGAGAGTGTGCAGGTGGGGGGGGGGGGGAGAGTGTGCAGGTGGGACGGGAGTGTGGGAGAGTGTGCAGGTGGGACGGGAGTGTGGGAGAGTGTGCAGGTGGGGGGGGGGGGGGTGGGAGAGTGTGCAGGTGGGAGGGAGTGTGCGGGAGAGTGTGCAGGTGGGAGGGGGGTTGTGGGAGAGTGTGCAGGTGGGAGGGGGGGTGTGGGAGAGTGTGCAGGTGGGAGGGGGGGTGGGAGAGTGTGCAGGTGGGAGGGGGCTGGGAGAGTGTGCAGGTGGGATGGGGTGTGGGAGAATATGCAGGTGGGAGGGGATGTGGGAGAGTGTGCAGGTGGGGGGGGGTGGGAGAGTGTGCAGGTGGGGGGGGGGGGGAGAGTGTGCAGGTGGGAGGGGGTGTGTGGGAGAGTGTGCACGTGGGGGGGGGGGGTGGGAGAGTGTGCAGGTGGGAGGGGGTGTGTGGGAGAGTGTGCATGTGGGAGGGGGGTGTGGGAGAGGGTGCAGGTGGGAGGGGGGTGTGGGAGAGTGTGCAGGTGGGAGGGGGGGGTGGGAGTGTGTGCAGGTGGGAGGGGGTGTGTGGGAGAGCGTGCAGGTGGGAGGGGGGGTGTGGGAGAGGGTGCAGGTGGGAGGGGGGGTGGGAGAGTGTGCAGGTGGGACGGGAGGTGTGGGAGAGTGTGCAGGTGGGACGGGAGGTGTGGGAGAGTGTGCAGGTGGGAGGGGTTGTGTGGGAGAGTGTGCAGGTGGGGGTGGGGGGTGGGAGAGTGTGCACGTGGGAGGGGGGTGTGGGAGAGGGTGCAGGTGGGAGGGGGGTGTGGGAGAGTGTGCAGGTGGGAGGGGGGTGTGGGAGTGTGTGCAGGTGGGAGGGGGGGTGTGGGAGAGTGTGCAGGTGGGAGGGGTGTGTGGGAGAGGGTGCAGGTGGGAGGGGGGTATGGGAGAGGGTGCAGGTGGGAGGGGGGTGGGAGAGTGTGCAGGTGGGACGGTTGGTGTGGGAGAGTGTGCAGGTGGGAGGGGGGTGTGGGAGAGTGTGCAGGTGGGAGGGGGGTGTGGGAGAGTGTGTGCAGGTGGGGGGGTGGGAGGTGTGCAGGTGGGAGGGGAGGTGGTAGAGTGTGCAGGTGGGAGGGGGGGGTGGGAGAGTGTGCAGGTGGCGGGGGTGGGAGAGTGTGCAGGTGGGGGGGGGGGTGGGAGAGTGTGCAGGTGGGAGGGGGTGTGTGGGAGAGTGTGCACGTGGGAGGGGGGTGTGGGAGAGGGTGCAGGTGGGAGGGGGGTGTGGGAGAGTGTGCAGGTGGGAGGGGGGTGTGGGAGTGTGTGCAGGTGGGAGGGGGGTGTGGGAGAGTGTGCAGGTGGGAGGGGGGTGTGGGAGAGGGTGCAGGTGGGAGGGGGGTATGGGAGAGGGTGCAGGTGGGAGGGGGGTGGGAGAGTGTGCAGGTGGGACGGGAGGTGTGGGAGAGTGTGCAGGTGGGAGGGGGGTGTGGGAGAGTGTGCAGGTGGGAGGGGGGTGTGGGAGAGTGTGTGCAGGTGGGGGGGTGGAGGGTGTGCAGGTGGGAGGGGGGGTGGTAGAGTGTGCAGGTGGGAGGGGGTGGTGGGAGAGTGTGCAGGTGGGGGGGGTGGGAGAGTGTGCAGGTGGGAGGGGGGTGTGGGAGAGTGTGCAGGTGGGAAGGGGGTGTGGGAGAGTGTGTGCAGGTGGGGGGGTGGGAGAGTGTGCAGGTGGGAGGGGGGTGGTAGAGTGTGCAGGTGGGAGGGGGGGTGGGAGAGTGTGCAGGTGGGGGGGGTAGGAGAGGGTGCAGGTGGGGGTGGGGTGGGTTGAGTGTGCAGGTGGGAGGGGGGGATGAGGGAGCGGCGTGCAGTGGGAGGGGGGGTGAGAGAGAGTGTGGATGGTATCGTCCATCCGCGGATGCCACATGTCAGCCGCCCTGATATGGCAGGTCGGTGACGAGGACACGGCCGCAGGGTGCGCGTGGCTGATGGGCACAGGCGACTGGCACACTGGTGAGCAGTACGGTATGAACTGACCGTTGTGCGCAGACAGTGACCAGGTGTTAGGCTGGCTGCGTATCTGCAGTGCGACCAGGCCACCAGGGCACACAGGTATCCCATGCAACCCGGCTGACGAGGTGTGGAAGAACCTCCGTGTAACATGTCGTTTCTCTGCCCCCCCCACCACCCTCCTGCAGGTCACCATGTATGCCAACCAGACAGCGACGTTCACTGCCGTGGTTGGAGCCGCAGTTCTGGAGTTTGCCATCCGGCAGCGTAGAGTCAGACGGCCCACAGTGGCTGCAGATGCAGCGGTTGCCGGTGCAGCAGAGGGGATGGCCGCGGAGTGGCCCGTCGTCGCCGCGCAGGCGCGCAGGACCCGAATGTACAGGGGGATGCCGAGGGGAACATTGACCGCCAGACGGCGAGGAATGCAGAGGAAGTGCTTGGGGGGGGAGCAGGAGCAGGAGGAGGAGCAGGTGGAGCAGGAGGATCCACTGATGGTGGTGCCAGGGTGCCACAGGCGTCCAGCAAGGCCGAGGGTGTACCGTGACAGAATGTCGTTCGAGGCCCTAACGGACATCACATGCAGGAGGAGACTACGGTTCAGCAGGGAGACGGTCGCACATATATGCCAGCTCGTGGCGCACCTCGCACCACGTGGAATGGGAGGAGGACACGCGATACCAGTCTCCGTCAACGTGACGGGATCCTTATGCGACCGGTTCCTTCCAGGCACCGAGCGGGGACCTATCCGGGATATCACAGGCATCGGTCCACAGGTGCATCAGGGCCGTCACCGACGCCTTGTACGCCATCGCGGACAGGTACATTCAATTCCCTGAGGACCGAGCACAGCAGGAAGCACGGGCACGTGGATTCGCCAAGGTGGCCGGGATACCGATGGTCCAGGGTGCCTTCGATGGTGTGCACGTCCCCATGCGCCCGCCTGCAGACATCAGGGAACTGTTCATGAACAGAAAGGGCGCGTACTCCATGAACATTCAGGTGGTGTGCGACCCCCACATGAAGATCATGCATGTGTGTGCAAAGTACCCCAGCGGTGTGCATGACGCCTACATTCTGGCACAGTCGTTCATCCCCGCAATGTTCGATGGATCCCCCCCCCCGGATGAGGGGCTGGTTGCTGGGCGACAAGGGCTATCCATTGAGATCATGGCTGCTGACGCCAATACGGAGGCCTCACACCAACGCGGAGAGCCTATACAACGAGGCACATGCAGCAACCAGGGGTGTGGTGGAGCGGTGCTTCGGGCTGCTGAAGATGCGATTCAGATGCCTGGACCGATTAGGAGGGGCCCTGCAGTACCAACCCGACAGGGTCGGTCGCATAGTTGTGGTCTGCTGTGCGCTGCACAACATTGCCGTGCAGAGGGGAGATGACCTGGTGGAGGAACCGGAGGGAGGACCCGACGGCACCGGAGCCAACGCAAACGAGGGGGATGGGGAAGAGGAGGATGCGGAGGATGAGGATGATGGGGCGCATCAGGGTGGGGGGAGGGGCGCAGGACGCAGACACTGCCCGGCTGCTGGTTACGTCCAGGAGGCTGCGCGACAGCACCGCCGCGGACAGCGGGCACGCGATGCGTTGGTGGCCGCACGGTTCATGCACTGTGGGGGTGGGATTCGCTGAACACTGCCACTTGCACCGTCACTCCTGTACACGGGCACCACACAGCGCCCACCACCTCCCCCCCCCCCCACCTCTTCCCCCCCCCCCCACCTCTTTCCCCCCCCCCCCCCCCACCTCTTCCCCCCCCCCCCACCTCTTCCCCCCCCCCCACCTCTTCCCCTCCCCCCCCCCCCACCTCTTCCCCCCCCCCCCCCACCTCTTCCCCCCCCCCCCCCCCACCTCTTCCCCCCCCCACCTCTTCCCCCTCCCCCCCCCCCCCCACCACCTCCCCCCCACCCCCGCACCACGTTCACGGCAACAATTCCACATCACCTTACCATTGCGGCACTACGGGATTGCACAACAGTGATGATTGGGTAAGCGGGTGTGATCAGTGCCATGTTGAATGATGACAGCCCGTTCTGCGATGAGCTGTGTGCTCAGATTCGCCAGCCGAGGTCTGACTCATGGCTATAGCTGAACCATGCACTCCGGTGGTCACAGCCTTCGTGACGGATATTTCACCACATGCCCATGGGGTGGCTGGCATCGGTGTGCCGAGGACAACGGTGTCCGATTATGGGAGGCAGGGGGGGAAAAGGGTCAGCACATCCGGAACAGACCTTGAATGGCTCGTATACCACGACGCCAATCGGGCACCCTCAGGAGCCCCCTGGCATCGGACATAGCACAGTCTTACAATTCAAATTTAACAGTGTGTTTATTCGTGTGGTTAACATAGGTGCCCTACCCACTACAACTAGACTGTGCCCTGCATCCGTGCCAACTTCTTACGTGCCTAACGAATTTGCCTTACGGGTCCTACCACTACGTCTAGGTGTGTTCCCAGATGGTACAGCAGGAGAGGTGGACTGCTGTGAATCACGCCCTTCGACATGGCTCCCCGTCGGCACACATTTCCTGGGGCGGCCCGGCTTCGATGGGCCAGGCTGCTCTGCGGGCGTGTTGGATGGCGTGGTGCCACCCTGACCTGCCCGCTCCCCACCAGATGCGCCAGGGACTAAACGGGGGGAGGCCGAGTGTACCGGGACGTCCCTTGATGGAGCTACCGGGACGGGCCCCAGAACCTCCTCCTCCCTCGGGGAGCCCGGTGGCCCTCGGGCCTCGCTGTGGGACGGAGATGCGCCCGGAGACATGCCCCGTCGCACCACCGACACTTGGTGCTGCCAGTCCTGGAGGCCTGCAGCGGTATCGACCACGGTCCGAATGTTCGCCGAGACGGGGCCCAGGGAGTGCCACATTCCTGCCAAGGTCTGTGCGGTCTCGACCTGTGAGTGCGCAACGCCATCCATCAGTGCGCCAGGCGGTCAATGCTCTCGGCGACCGACTGCTGGGACAGTGCCATCGCCTGCTGGGACCGGGCCATTGCATGGTGAGACTCAGCCAGGGCCCCGAGAGCGGCGGCAATGTCCTGTTGGCTCTGTGAGATGGCTGCCTGTGGGAGGGCAGCCCTCTCCTGGGCCATGGATGACGCGTGCTCGGTAAGCCCAATGCCTTGCAGAACGTGACCCATGGCCGAAACCCTTTCACCCATTGCCTCCACCGCGGATGCCACACGTGCGGTGTCGGCCTGGGTGGCTGCGATGAGCGGCACCACTCCCTGCTCCTGGACGCGGATAGACTCCTCCAGCTGCGTGTGCAGGTCCTGGAAGATGGCCCTCATCCTGTTATTCAGTCCCTGGGTGTCCACACACATCGGTTGTCCGGGTGGGTCAATTACATCCAGGAACCCGGGAACCATCTGGGTGGCAGCTGGTTGCTGGGCCTGGGTTGCCCTCCGACCGTCCAGCCCCTCGGCTGCTCCAAACTCCACCTGCTGTACCGGCTCGGCTGTGGGGTGCGCACCAGTCCGTGACCCGGGAGCCTCATCACTTATCTGCCCAACCGAGGTGAATGTCTCTGCGATGGTGAACGGTGTGGGAGACAGCAGTGCCGCAAGCTCAAGGTCATCATCCGTCAGGAAGTCTGGTGTGTACTGGTCCCCCTCATGGCCCGGCGCAAGCTCCATGCGGGCCATGTCGTCTTGACCTCCAGTTCGATCCAGCGGGTGTGTGGCCGTGATGTGGGCTTCGGTATTACTGTCCACCCTGTGCCCCTGACTAATGTCTGTCCCGGTGGTCTCAGCGTCCCGGTCCTGTGTCCCAGACTGTGAGGTCTGCCCTCCTGTCCGACCGACTGCCAACCTCTGCCGTGCGTCCCTGGGTGCAGTTGCGGTGGGCGGCGTTGCGCTGCTTCCTGGGCGAGACGTCCCTGAAGGTTCGGCGGGTGGCCCTGGGGAACATAAAAGATTTGGGGTTCGTTAGACACGGTGGCCCGGGTGTATGATGGTGGTGGTGGGTGCACAGTGTGAGGGGGGAGGGGATCGGGGGTGCAGTGGCCAGAGTGTGAGGGAGATGGGATTGGGGGTGCAGTGGCCAGAGTGTGACGGGGGATGGGATCGGGGGTGCAGTGGCCAGAGTGTGAGGGGGGCGATGACGGGTTGGGGGTGGGGAGGACATGCAGGGTTCTCTCACTTGCTTCTGCGCCTCCGACCTGGCATGGCGCGACCTCCCGGGTGGCGGATCCCCCAGCGAAGTCCAGGGCCCTCTGCTCGTGAACACGCACCTTTAGGGGCCAAGCCCTCACCTTGAGGGGCTAGCCCCGCGCCGGAGTAGTTGGCGCGCCGCCAGCTGGCAGGAAAGGCCTTTGGCGCCATGCCAGCCGGGGCCGAAGGGACCTCGCCGGTCGGCGGAAGGCCGCGCATGCGCGGCTGCTGACGTTCTTCCCCGCACATGCACGGTGTGGGGGGGTCACTTCCACATCGGCCATCGCGGAGGCAATGGCCAAGGTGTAAGGAAAATAGTGCCCCCACGGCACAGGCCCACCCGCGGATCGGTGGGCCCCAATCGCAGGCCAGGCTACCGTGGGGGCACCCCTCCGGGGCTAGATCGGCCCGCGCCCCCCCAGGACCACGGAGCCCGGCCACACCGCCAGGAAGGGAGGTGATTTCATTCACGCTGGAGGGTCTAGCATTACAGCAGCGGGACTTCGACCCATCGCGGGCCGGAGAATCGCCGGGGGGGGGGGGGGGGGGGGGCACCGACCAACGCAGCGCGATTCCCACCCCTGCCAAATTTTCGGTGCCGGAGAATTCGGCGGCCGGCGGGGGCGGGATTCACGCCGCCCCCCGGCGATTCTCCGACCCGGCAAGAGGTCGGAGAATCCCGCCCAGGGTTTCAGCAATGTTAAATTAACATGTATTTCAAAAATATACTGAGTGTGATTTAACTAAATGGGAACATCTGCTGAGCACGATTTAAGTAAATGGAAACAAAGTCCCATAGTGTGCGCATTTAGCTGCATGTTTCCCAGCTGCTTGCAGCGCCGAGAAACACAACACTATCAAATGTCACTCAGGACAGATACGGGGGCTCAGCGGGGAATGCACGGAAGATGCCACACATAGCCCGTTCTGCACTGAGGAGCTTCGCTCGCCGGAATTCCTCAGTGTAGCGAGAGATTGAGATGCCATTTTTATATGACCCCCCACCCCCCAAAAAAGCTCCAACTCACTATGAGAGGCCACATGCAGCCCATTTGGGTTCTGAGTATGGCCCACGAGACATTTTCTTGGTCATTACCCAAGCGCAGGGTCGGCACAGTTTTTCTTCTCACCAATATGACTGAAGCGATACGCACGTAAAGCAAGGACAAGTGAAGTGAGATGCATGTTGATTGCACATGAAACTGACTGTGACAGCCATGCGCTCCCTCTACCTCCAAAGTGCAAATATATATTTTGTTTTTACCACTTGGAAGTTGAAGATAGTTCTATTAATATATAAATGATTTGAGTTCTAGGAATATGTAAATGATTCAATGTTTTTAATCTTATTCTTGGGGTTGTGGTTCATGAACAAACCTGGTTTTGATCGTGCAGCCCAATGAGATGAAGGAGGCCCACTCACTAGACTAGGTTGCCCATCACTGACATAGGACGCGATATAGTGGCCTCGTCGGACCCTGCTTTGTGATGCAATGAGACCTTGAATCACGTGACAGGCCTCTCATGAGATGTGTGACGTTCGAAACGTCTCGATTTGGATCTCACCCCAGGTTAGCATATTTAAGTGAACCATTAGACTCACTGTCTGCGCCAGTTTCTCCCAGTGTCTGGAACGTAACGGCCACGTCGAAGAGACCTTGACAGGGCATCGTTTACCTCTGGTTTCCATAAATGTGGACCAGACGTAACGGCACCTGGAGGGGTCTCCCAGGCCCCTGGGTGGCTGGGTCCTGGCAGTATCTGGTACTGCCACCCAAGCACCCTGGCAGTGGCACTCTTGTACTGTCAGGGAACCCAGGTGGCACTGCCAGGCTGGCAGTGGCACTGTCTGGGTGCTAGGCTGGTAGTGCCAAGTCTGTGCCAATGGGTTGCCTTGATGGGGTGAGGGGGGGGTGGTGGGCTCAAGGACCCCGTAAGAGGTAAGTTGGTGCAGTGGATGGAGGGGGTCCAGAGGCCATGGTAAGGAGAGTGGAAATATCGGGTGGCCTTTGTCTATGAGTACTCTTCCTGCACCAGCAAGATGAGCTCAGCAGTGCAAGAAATGATAGAAGTGCATACCCCGCCGAGGCCAAGAAACAGCAAGTGCAGGCACCGATATACACCCTGCTAAATGTGCCTGAAATGGGACTTAGTTGTCCTGTTGAATCATGCCCATGAACTCTAAAACTAACAACAAAGTGTTAGTTTTAGATCAGTGTTTTTCAAACTTTTTGCCGCGGACCCATTTTTACCAACCGGCCATCTATCAGGACCCACGCCAACCGACCTTCGTGACGCATACCGGCCGACTCTCGCGAGCCATGCTGCCCGAACTTCGCGACCCACCATTTTCACTTACCTTGAATTTACAGGTGAGCCTGCTTGGTCCTTCTGATCTCACTTACTTTGTTATTCAATGTTACATTTCTGATAATAACTTCAAACATTTCTGATAATGACTTCATTTGATGATTCAAGATATCACTGCATCCGTTGAACAAAATCAAGAGGTTTGCCCTCAAACTCACCATGCTTCGTCTTGAAATGTCTTTGCAGTTTTGAGAGTTTTAAACTTTTGTTTGCCAGTGCTTCCCTGCATATAAAGTGCATGAACTTTGAATCATGATTATCCTTATGGCATAATGAATAACCCGTATCTCAAGTAATCATCTTTATGCTGCTTTGTGGGTTGCTCAACAGAGGCCCAGGAGTTCCCATCAGCACTGCAAAATGGAGGAATCTCACTCACGCCCAGAATGTGACCTGCTCTCTGTCGTCACTTCCGGTGAGCGGACTCTGTCGTTTGCTGTAAAAAAAAAAAAAAACTGGCCCTAGATGTCAGGAGGAGGCAGCCCATCCCACTGGATTCCATGCCTGCGCACTGCTTGATCTCAAAAGTCCGTCATGGCGGGCATTTTTAAAAGCTAGTTGCAGCCATTGGGTGTTCCTCCGGCGATCGGGAATGCTGCGACCGAGCACTGCAACCCTCCCGAAACATGCCCACGACCCACCCACGGGTCGTGACCCCGAGTTTGAAAACCCCTGCTGTAATGGTGGGAATGCCTGGCTGCTTTGGACGAGATGGTGTAGATCTTCGGGTTTTGTTACATTGCACCCATTCAAGTAAGTGCGCCATCACTCAACTGACCTGAGCCAGAGATTGCATGCTGGCATAACTCGGTGAATAACAAAAAGCCTGCTCTTATTTCAATAACATTCTTGACAAGGCTGGTCTAATTAAGATTCTGGTCGGCTTCTGGTCGCGCTCGCGAGAGGAGCAGCCACATTAAGGAGGCTCCTGCCGGTCCGCTATATCCCGGTCTTTTTCGGGGGTTTCCCCGTTGTTTATTTTTAAATTAGATTTCTTCCGCCTTTGGGGCCTGAGAGACAGGCGGCGGGTTGGGCCGGTGAGGAGCCCCGCAGGGGATATCGAGCCCGAAGTGAGCGGCGGGGGCAGATCTTGACACGAGGCAAGGCCCAAATCCAGGACGCAATGTAGAGGGGAAGCAGTGCACATCGGGTGGCTCCCACTGAAAGTGGGTGTTTGAGAAGTTTGAAGTCCGGTGCCGGGGGAAGAAAGTTCTGGATTTTTTTTAAAAAGTAAATAATTTTTTTTTTTTTAAATTATGTATTTTAGGACTGAAGAAAGAAGAGAAAAAATAATAAGTCGCTAAAAGATGCCAAGAACAGCTGTAAAAGAGGGAGGAAACACGGGTTCGCCGTCGAATGAGAGGACCAGGAAATGCGCTCACAAAATGGCAGATGCCGGACTGCATACTTACGGTGGAAAAGATGACGGAGGTGATGGCTGTGGAGCTGGAGAAGCAGTTTGTGAGACACATGGCGGCGTTGAGGAAGGAGATGGCGGTGGCACTGAAATCAATGGTGGAGGAGTCATTCGCCCCGGTGAGGGTGGGTGTGGCAAAGACATTGGCCGAGGTGAGAGAACAAGGTGAAAAAATGAAGGGAGTGGAGGAGCCCATGTCGCAGCACAGCGACCAGCTCACCTCGATGGGGCACGAGCTGCGGAGGGTGGTGGAGGTCAACAGAGGGCTCCGAGTAAAGCTCGAGAACTTGAACCACTCGAGGCGGCACAATCTGAGGATTGTGGGCTTGCTCGAAGGGGCAGACAGCTCGAGGCCAACTGAGTACTTCGCTAGCAGAGTTTATGGGGGAGGGTGAAGACCCCTCCCGGTATGAACTGGGACGTTAAGGCCGAAATCCAAAGTAAATGAGCCGCCGAGAGCAGTAATTATCTGCTTCCATAAATACCACATGAAGGTGAAGGTGTAAAACTGGGCGAGGCAGAATCGGAAGGTGCAGTGGGCTGCTGCTAGAGTTTGAATTTACCAGGACTTGACGGCGGAGGTGGCGAATAGATGAGCGGCATTCGGCTGAGTGAAGGCGACACTGTACAACAAGGGTGTGTGATTTGGTATAGTATACCCGGCAAAGCCGAGGGTGACACACAACACCAAAGATTTTTATTTTGAAACGGTGGAGGCAGCGGAGGCGTTCGTGAAGGCAGAAGGCTTGGGACAGAGGAGTGGAGCACATTGCATATGGTAACCATTTACCCTATAAAAATGTTTCTCCTCATGCAGCATCTATTTTGCCAATCACTTTAAATGTGACCTCTTGTTTACTTGCTAATGGCGACAGTTTCTCTCTACTCTGTCCAGACCCCTCATCAGTTTGACCATCTATCAAATGTTCTCTCAATCACCTCTTCTCTCAGGAGAATGGTCCCAGTTTCTCCAGGTAACCGATGTTCTCAACCCCAGAACTATTCTCAAATATTTTTCCACCATCTCTGAAGCCTTCATGTATCCTTCCTAACATCCAGCGCCCAGAATTGGACTCAATACACCAGCTGAGGCCAACCAGTTGTTACAGACAGAAGGGGATTAATTGAAACAGTCATGATTTCTCCTCCCCACGGCCTGACGATAAACAGAAAGGTATTTTGATTTGCTTCCCCCTTTACAAGCAGTGGCAGGTTTCCCAACCTTTCAGTTTTGATGTAATCCAATTTTCCATTAATAACTCCACAGCAAGCTCAAAATTAGATGAAATCGGAGGGTTAGTTTATTTACACATTCAAAATGCAGAGCATGATCAGCAAGTAGCACTCAAACAAAAGAGGAATAGAGAAAGATTTATAGGGAAAGGACCACAGAGGGAAAAAAATATTGTTTCACCGTGGTCCAGAACCAAAGTGCAATGGTGTATTCCTTCACAGAGATCAGTGGGCTACACTGATGCTGGATAATTCATTTTTCTGGTAGAGTTGACTTCCACAATGGTATAAGCATGCAACAACAAATCAATCTTGCAGACAATCTCATAAAAGGACCAGTAGAACCAGTGTAGATGGACCCCGTATTCAGCCTGGCAGACCCCTTTGTGCTACTGCTTGGTCAATAGAAAGATTGCAGACTAAGTGCCGCAGTACAGCTAGTGGTTAATGTCACATGAATCAAATGTCTCCACACTACCTTTGACAAAGCACATGGATTCCTTGTCTGGGTCCCTGAGATTGTTAAATGTCCCAGCCATGAAGAACGGAGGAATATTGCAGTGCTTTTTATCCAAGCAGATGAGTAGAATCTGGTAGGCCAGCCTGTGGGTTCTGAAATGCAGATGGCCAATTTGGTCTCTGCAGCCCACAGGGCTCATTTGCACCCCTTCAGAGATAATGAGGCACGGGTTTCTGCGATACAGCCGGATAGCCTTTATTGTTCAAGGGTCACAGCCAGACATCACTTCAGTCATTTTAAAAGGTCATTGGCCAGATTGAAAATTTTAGAAATTAGCAATAAAAAAAAATAGAGTGAAGTTTAAGACCTGTTACAGTCCTCAAGGCCTCAGACAAAATTATAAATTACATTTCTTTTTTTAATGTGGTCTTCTGTAAGAATAGGAAGGAAAGTAGTATATATGCACTCTCTCATTCACGCTGGCACTTCAAACATACAACTAGTTGCTGCATTTTCCTTTTTCTGAAACCGAGGCTAACGCATCAGCAAGGACATGTCTGGACCCTGGATGTGCAAGGTTTCAGAACTTGGAAAGATTTGAATCTGTCCTTAAAGGGAAGTCGATCCGAGCTAGAAGTCGATCCGGACTAGAATTCTAAACTCCTGTGGGGGATCAGACATGAGCAAAATCATTGGTTTCAAAACTCTGCCTGTTCAACTGATTAAGTGTTCTCTAAAGGCTGCATGAAAAGGATTCTCCTCATTTCACTTTTATTTTGAATGTGTGTCCTCTCATTCTCGATTCTTTCATGAGTGGAAACAGTTTCTTCCTAACCATTCTGTCCAGATCTTTCATGGTTTGGAACACCTCGACCAAATCTTCTCTCAGCCTTCCTTTCTCCAAGGAAAACATTTCGAACTTCTCAGCCTATCTTCATAGGTGAAGTTCCTCATTCCTGGAACCATTCTTATGAATCTTTTTTGCACCCTCTTTAATGTCTTTCAATCTGTCCTGCCACCTTCAATGGTTTATGCACATATCTACGCAGGTCCCTCTCCTGTAAACCCTTTAGAGTTGTACCCTCTATTTTATATTGTCTCTCCATGCTCTTCCGGTAGCACCGTGGTTAGCACTGTGGCTTCACAGTGCCAGTGACCTGGGTTCGAATCCCGGCTTGGGTCACTGTCTGTGAGGAGTCTGCATGTTTTCCCCGTGTCGGTGTGGGTTTTCCCCGTGTCGGTGTGGGTTTCCTCCGGGTGGTCCGGTTTCCTCCCACAAGTCCCGAAAAAGGTGAATTGGGCATTCTGAATTCTCCCTCCATGTACCCGAACAGGCGTCGGAGTGTGGCGACTGAGGGAGTTTCACAGTAACTTCATTGAATGTTAATTTAAGCCTATTTGTGACAATAATAAAGATTATTATTCCTACTGAAATGAATCACTTTGCACTTCTCTGTACTAACTTCATCTGCCACCTGTCCTCCCATTCCACCAACGTGTGTCCTTTTGAAGTTCTACACTATGTTCCTCACAGTTCACAATGCTTCCAAGTTTTGTTTAGTCCACAACTTTGAAATAGCACCTCTTACACCAAGGTGGGGATCATCAATACATATTTCAGGAAAAGCACAGGGCCCAACACTGGTCACCGGGCAACCCAACGCCATACAGGGTAAAATTAAATTTAAAAAACAATCTTGAAATATAATAAATCAAAAATAACTTTTAAAAATGTTAAGTAAGAATCAGTGAGCATTCAGAGGTGTAAAATATTGAATTTAATGCACAATTGTGAATTCATTGATGATATTTTGGAGGTGTTCTGAGAAATTAAATGTGGCAAATAGATCATATTTAAGTGGTTGAGATGAAGGTATTCAGAAACAAGCTCTACTGATATTTTTGCCAGGTTCTTTGGGGTTGTGGTTTCCTGTTATGTGTCTAGTAAAGGTATCAAAAGCTTTAGCATTAGCCATGTGATGGTAAATTCAGGGTGGGAAACTATTGCCACTTTTGGATTCAAATGTTATGTGACTTCCACAACATTTAGGGCTATAGTGCTGTTGGAGCACACTGCATTGCCACTCCCACACCTCCTGTTTAAAGGCTTTAATATTGCCCGCTCATATACAGCTAAGGGGTGATGCCACTGATTCTTAATTTTGAGAGCTGCACCTTCAATTCCTTCCAATGGATAAACACTCAATATACAGACACTGAAGTCTTCCTCCTGGTCTACATTGAGGAAGCGCACCATTTTGACTATCCAGCACTGATGCCCCTATGATATCCCAAAGCTCTGCTCCCTGGAAGAATGACTGAAAACAGCTGGCCAGATTTCTTTTGAAAAGAGAACCCAGATGCCTTGTGGTCACTGGTACCATGGACAACTCTTCAAACCCTTCTTTGATGCTTACTTTAAAAGGTTGTATGTGCTGTGCAATCAGTGTTTCAAGGAGGGTGGGGACCAGAGGGATACAGAGAGAGCCAGGGAATGGCAACGGCCATGAAATAAGTGGTCTGAGGGTGTTGCCAGAAGAATGGAGAATGTCATCTATATCTGTTCAAAAATTCAGAGGGTATTACATTCAGCAATTTCAGTATGATACAGAATTGTGAAGTAATACATTTTGTGAGGAAGAATGACAGGGAGGAAACATAATATAAATGGTACAATTTTAAAGGGGTGCATGAACCAAAATGCACCTGGGGCTCTGTGCGCGCAGGTGTTTGGAGGTACAGGCCAAGAGAAAACTACTATGCATAGGGATGCATAATAGAGGAATAGAGTGCAAAATCAAGGAAGTCATGTTAAACACTTGTTCCCAACTGGGATTACTACATGTTATTGTGGGCATCACAATGTGCAAAGGATTTCAAGGCCTCAGAGAGGGTGCAAAAGAGATTTAGAAGAATGGTATTAGGGACAAGGGACTTCAGTCATGTGTACAGACAAGAAAAGTTAAAGTATTCTCCCTAGAACACAGTAGATTAACAGGAATTTTGAAAGCACAAATAAGACAGCAAACATTCATTGGACAAAATGGCCTCTTTTTGCACAGTATCATTCTATTATTCTATAACTTTTCCATTGAGGTTATCTGAATTTCATTCTTTTCCATTGTTCATGGTAGACCGATTTACATTAACTTACCGTGACAGATATTTTACTTATTCCAAAGCAATTATTGGCACATGCATTTACTGAATCATATAAATTCATAGATACAAGTATAACATCTACTGCTTTTTATACATATTTATGAGCTTGCACATTATACTTTTTTATTGACAACTCAAAACATAATCCTGTTTTCCAGCATTATCTAGTGCCAGTTAATATTCTGCACTTGACAATAAGAGTACAAAAATGCTTTCCAATGACATCCACAGTGAAGAGATATTAATTTGTCAAGAGAGAAAAAGTGAAGTGCATTTTGAAGAATTACTGCACTTAACCTGCAACCAATGAAAAACTTCTACGTTTTAGAATGCTTCCACTTCATTTTGGTTGAAGAACACTACTCATGTCAGGATGCCATGGTGCTACGGGTGCTGGGTCTTATATCTGAACCACATAGAAAAGGCATTAATGCATTTTCTTAAGGAATTGCAATCAAACATAAAAAGTCAACAAATGGACAACTTTTAGCTCTATTTAAACATTTTTAAAATTCCCAGGTTTAAAGTTAAAATCTGCAAATCAAGTAAAAGAGAGTCAACCATCACAACAGGTATAATTATCACATCCAAACATCTAAGCAGTAACCAGCAAGTTCCGGGCTCCAATTCCAATCTATGCCTGGCCTGAACAATCTATCGCTATGATTTAAAAAAAAAAAAATTTGGTGTACCCAATTCATTTTTTCCAATTAAGGGGCAATTTAGCGTGGCCAATCCACCTACCCTGCACATCTTTGGGTTGCAGGGGCGAAACACACGCAAGCACAGGGAGAATGTGCAAACTCCACACGGACAGTGTCCCAGAGCCGGGATCGAACCTGTGACCTTGGCGCCATGAGGCAGCAATGCTAACCACGACTCCACTGCGCTGCCGACTATGATTTATTTTTAAGTAGCAAGTCATCTTCCAAGATTCTGAAGACTCTGGAACAGCTCCTACAGATTGGAGGGTAGCTAATGTAATGCACAATTTAAAAGAGAGGTAGAGAGGAAAACAGGGAAGTATAAACCAAATAGGAAATGCTGGAAAATCTCAGCAGGTCTGGCAGCCTCTGTAGAGAGAGAAAAGAGCTAACGTTTCGAGTCCAGGTGACCCTTTGTCAAAGCTCTATAACTATAAACAAGTCAGCCTGACGGTGGTAGTGGGGAAAATTCTAGAATCCATTATAAAAGATTTTATAGCAGAGCACTTGGAAAACAGCGGCAGGATCGGACACAGTCAGCATCGAATTATGAAAGGGAAATCATGTTTGACAAATCTACTGTAATTCTTCGAGGATGTAACTGGTCGATGAAGGGGAACCAGAGTATGTGGTTTATTTGTACTTTCAGAAGGCTTTCAACAAAATCCCACATGAGAGATTAGCGTGTAAAATTAAAGTGCATGGGGTTAAGTGCAGTGTATCGAGATGGATAGAAAACTGGTTGGCATTCAGGAAACAAAAAGAGTAGGAATAAACGGGTCTTTTTCCAAATGGCAGGCAGTGAATAGTGGAGTACCACAGGGATCGGTGCTGGGATCCCAGCTATTCACAATATATCTTAATGATTTAGATGAGGGAACAAATTGTAACATTTCCAAATTTTCAGATAATACAAAGCTGGGTGGGAGGATGAGCTGTGAGGAGGATGCAGAGCTGCTCCATTGTGATTTGGACAAGTTGAGTGAGCAAATTAATGGCAAGTGCAGTGCAATGTGGATAAATGTGAGGTTATCCACTTCAGTAGCAAAAATGGAAAGACAAATTATCTGAATGGCCATAAATTAAAGAGGTGAATGGGCAACAAAACCTGAGTTCCTCGTACATCAGTCGCTGAAAGTAAGCATTCAGGTGCAGCAGGCGGCAACGAATGCAAACAGTATGTTGGTCTCCATAATTGAAAGGATTCGGTTACAGGACCAGGGATGTCTTTCTGCAACTGTATAGGGCCATGGTGAGCTCATACCTAGAATATTGTGTGCAGTTTTGGTCTCCATATCTGAGGACGAATATAGAGGGAGTGTAGAGAAGGTTTACCAGTCTGATTCCTGGGATGGCAGGACTGAGGTTATGAGGAGAGATTGAGTCGGTTAGGATTGTACTCGCTGGAATTCAGAAGAATGAGGGGGGAATCTCATAGAAACCTATAAAATTCTAACAAGACTAGACAGGGTAGATGCAAGAAGGACGTTCCCGATGGTGGGTGTGTCCAGAACTAGGGGTCACAGTCTGAGGATACGGGGTAGACCGTTTAAGACTGAGATGCAGAGAAATATTTTCATCCAGGGAGTAGTTGGCCTATGGAATTTGCTACCACAGAAAGCAGTTGAGGTCAAACACCATGTGGTTTCAAGAAGCAGTTATATAAAGCACTTGGGGCGAAGAGGCTCTAAGGACATAGGGAAGGCGGGATCAGGCTTTTGAGTTGGATGATGATCATAATGAATGGCGGTACAGGCTCGAAGGACTGAATGGCCTCCTCTTGCTCCTATTTTCTATGTTTCTTGCAGTAATAACTTGTAGTATATAAATTAAAGAACAAGTTTTTTTTAAATAAACATTTTATTGAGGTATTTTTTGGTATTATATCAACAACTCAATAAACAATGTACATGAAACTATAAACATAGTGCAAAATCCATCTCCCCCCCTTACAGGTCCCACCTTTATTAACCCCCTACTCGAAGCTAAACTAACCCCTCCCCCCCCCCCCCTCTATAAACATATCCCCCATCCTCTCAATCCCTGCTCTCCGCCATATCCGGAACCCCCCCATCCATACTTCCCGGAGCAAACCGGTGATTATTACAGATTGGGGACCAAACCGATGTTCCCTCTGCTCCCAC
The DNA here is from genome assembly GCF_047496885.1 of Scyliorhinus torazame. NCBI lineage: Eukaryota > Metazoa > Chordata > Chondrichthyes > Carcharhiniformes > Scyliorhinidae > Scyliorhinus > Scyliorhinus torazame. The sequence goes on from NC_092712.1 coordinate 131,325,788, forward strand.
ATGTCTCCTCCGTTGCCCTCAGACTCTCAGGGCTGCCACCACCACGGGGCTGGTGGAGTATCGTGCCGGTGGGAACGGCAGAGGCGCAGTTACCAACGCTCCCAAACTGATGACTTTGCATGAAGCGCCTCCATACCCTCCCATGCCGACCCCTCCCCCACCATCCACTTCCTGATCATGGCTATATTCGCCGCTCAGTAATGGTTACTAAAATTTGGCAGCGCCAGCTCGCCCTCTCCCCGACTCCGCTCAAGCATTACCTTCCTTCCCCGCGGGGTCTTGCCCACCCAGCCAAAGCCAGAGATGACTTTGTTGACCCGTTTAAAAAAGGGCCACGGAATAAAGATGGGGAGACACTGAAATACAAACTGGAATCTCGGGAGGACCATCATCTTCACCGTCTGCAAAAGAATAAGCTTACTCATGACTCCTTCTACATTTTTCATATGAGTTCCATCCCTTCCACAGTAAAAGCTAAGATACGCCCCTGTATATAACTACCATCTAGCCTCAGTTAGGGAGGGTCTTCATTTACACAAACCTCAAAACTGAAATATGGCATATTGCCCTCAAGGTGAAGAATGTTATCACTTAGAAATACAGTACTTCCATTGCAGCATGATTAGCTGAAGAGTCATCAATTCCTCTCGCCCCTATACAATGCATCTGGGAAGGGCATTCCTTTTGCATTATTGTAGCACTTTCCAGTTCCCTTGTCAGCTGCTCTGATACTCGGAGCTAGATCATGGCCATCTAAAATTCTTTATATTACAGCATTAGGCAGGAGACGCCCAAAACTCCCTGGTCCCCGAGATGACAGCTCAGTGTCTTATACATTGCATCACCCAGTTATGTTCCCTGCTGATAAAATTCGTTTTACAAAAAACAAAAACTTTTGTGTAAAACACGACTTAAAGACATTACACTGTCACTTGATGAAAACTATCTGCTGTCAGTGTTACATGCTGAAATCCATTGATCCACTGGAGGTGAAAACTGTTTACTAGTACATCGTAATCCCACGTATTTAAAGTTCTTCAGCTTGGCTGGGGAAATAGTGCGGTTGCATGCATCACAATGAGCTGACCAGTGATAAATGGCAAGGGCCAATAAAATGAAACATAAGATCAATAAACATGTGCAACATCACATTTTAGCTTTTACTCAATTATATCGCATTGCATCATTGGATTATCATAAAGGATGTCTCAACCAATTATTTTCACAACCAAATATTCATTTGATTCTAAAATACAAACTGGCACCACATAATGGTTAATTACACTTTGAGTGCCTTGGTGCACTTGTTTGCATGCAGCTAAACATTCCCAAATACATTTACATTAAATTAAATAGATAAAAACTAAAAATAGATATCAGTTTAACTGAATGTCAGCAAATCCAAATTCACCATGCCTATGGATTATACGTACATTGATCATCTGCAGCAGCAATCAGCAGTTTCTCTTGGCTGAACAACATATTTCCGAAAGGAATTTTGTTGATGTGGTAATCGCTGTTGTATATATTAGGAGATGTGTGATAAGGCCCTGTACTACAGGTACGGGGGTAGTCCCTGCCTACTGGCTCCACCCAGTAGGTGGAGTATAAATATGTGTGCTCCCCAGACAGCAGCCATTTCGCCAGCTGCTGTAGGAGGCCACACATCTTAGTGTAATAAAGCCTCAGTTGTATTCAACTCTCATCTTTGTGCAATTGATCGTGCATCAATTTATTGCACTAAGGTTTTCAGAAGATGGACCTCCGCATCAAGCCGGATCGCCTGCAGCTGGATCCGCAATCAAGCAACGCCAAAATGGACTTTGTACATTGCTAGCTTGTTTCGAAGCTTACATCAGGTCTGCACCAGACCCAATCCCGGAAGCTCAGAAGATCCAGATCCTCTACTCGCGGCTGAGCTCCAACGTTTTTCCGCTTATCCAGGACGCGCCGACCTATGATGAAGCCATGGCGCTACTGAAAGAGAGCTATGCCCAGCGGACGAACATGCTCTTCGCCAGACACATACTCTCTACTCGTAGTCAGCTCCCTGGTGAGTCCATAGAAGATTTCTGGCGTGCTTTAATTCCCCTGGTCAGAGACTGTGACTGTCAGGCCGTCATGGCCACGGAACATTCGAACCTCCTCATGCTGGACGCTTTCGTCACGGGGATAGGGTCAGACCACATCCGGCAGCGACTTTTAGAGGGGGCCACGCTCGACCTCGTGGAAACCAAAAAGCTGGCGCTATCGATGACAATCGCCTCGCGCAATATCCAGGCCTACACCCCCGGCCGTGCGGCCCACTCCTCCTACGCATCATGGACTCCGCAGACAGCCGCCCCACCGAGGACCCCACTCCGCCTTTCCTACGCCTGTGCCACACGCCAGGCAGCCAACCCCGGGGGCCCCAGATGCTACATCTGTGAGCAGCAAAAACACCCCGCTAACGCTACCCGGCCCGCAGTGCCGTTTGCAAGGCCTGCGGCAAGAAGGGGCACTTCGCCGCGGTATGCCAGGCCCGCTCAGTTGCCGCGATCGCCCCGACCCCCCCCCCCCCCCCCCCCCCCGGCGTACGGACAGTGGGTGCTGCCATCTTCCCCTCCTCGGACCACGTGCGGCCCATGGGCGCCACCATCTTTTTCAACCCCCACCATGTGCAGCCTGTGGGTGCCGCCATCTTGTCCACCTCAGGATCTCCAGGCACCGCCATCTCGTCTCTCCCACGGCACATGGGTGCCACCATCGTACCAGGACCCATGCCCCCCTGGCACCCCATCGTCTGACACCAGCGTGACCAGCCACGACTCGCCTCAGTCACGATTGACCAGTCTCGCCCGCACAATCTAGCCACCACCTCGACAAGCGTGAAGATCGACGGGCATGAGATCTCCTGTCTGCTGGACTCCGCGAGCACCGAAAGCTTCATCCACCCCGCTACGGTAAGGTGCTGCTCCCTCGCGGTACACCCCGCCAATCAGAGAATCTCCCTGGCCTCCGGGTCCCACTCAGTGGCGATCCGGGGGTACTGTATAGCCACGCTCACGATCCAGGGCGTAGAATTCAGCGGCTTCCGCCTCTACGTCATCCCCAACCCGAGCTGCCCTGCTACTCGGCCTGGACTTCCAGTTAACCTCCAGAGCCTAACATTGAAATTCGGCGGGCCCCTACCACCCCTTACTGTGTACAGCCTCGCAACCCTAAAGGCCGACCCACCTTCCCTATTCGCAAACCTAACCCCGGATTGCAAACCCGTCGCCACCGGGAGCAGACGGTACAGCACCCAGGACAGGACCTTCATCAGGTCCGAGGTCCAGCGGCTGCTTCGGGAAAGCATCATCGAGGCCAGCAACAGCCCCTGTGAGAGCCCCAGTGGTAGTGGTTAAAACTGGGGAGAAACACCGAGTGGTCGTGGACTACAGCCAGATCATCAATCGATACACGCAGGTCGACGTGTACCCCCCTCCCACGCATATCTGATATGGTCAATCAGATTGCACAGTACCGGGTCTTCTCAACTGTGGACCTAAAATCCGCCTACCATCAGCTCCCCATCCGTAAGGCGGACCGCCCATACACTGCCTTCGAGGCAGATGGCCGCCTCCACCATTTTCTTAGGGTTCCCTTCGGCGTCACCGACGGGGTCTCGGTCTTCCAAAGGGAGGTGGACCGAATGGTCGACCAGTACAGGCTGCGGGCCACTTTTCTGTACCTAGACAATGTCACCATCTGCAGCCACGATCAGCAGGACCATGATGCCAACCTTGCCAAATTTCTCCACACCACCACTCACCTAAACCTCACCGAAACAAGGAGAAGTGCGGATTCAGCACGAACCGCTTAGCCATCCTCGGCTATGTGGTCCAGAACGGAGTTCTGGGGCTCGACCGCATGCGCCCGCTCATGGAACTTCCCCTTCCCCACTGACCCAAGGCCCTGAAACGCTGCCTGGGGTTTTTTTTCTTACTACGCCCAGTGGGTCCCAAACTATGCGGACAAGGCCCGCCCACTCATCCAGTCCACCCTTTTCCCCCTGCCGGCCGAGGCTCAACAGGCCTTCAACCGAATTAGGGCCGAGATCGCCAAGGCCGCGATGCACGCAGTCGACGAGACGCTACGCTTTCAAGTAGAGGGCGACACATCAGACGTCGCTCTGGCCGCCACTCTCAACCAGGCAGGCAGGCCCGTGGCATTCTTTTCACGAACCCTTCATGCCTCTGAAATTCGACACTCCTCCGTCGAAAAAGAGGCCCAGGCTATCGTTGAAGCTGTGTGGCACTGGAGGCATTACTTGGCCGGCAGGAGATTCACTTTCCTCACTGACCAACGGTCGGTAGCTTTCATGTTTAACACACAGCGGGGCAAGATCAAAAATGATAAAATCTTGTGGTGGAGGATCGAGCTCTCCACCTACAACCACGAGATTTTGTATCGCCCCGGCAAGCTCAACGAGCGCCCCGTTGCCCTATCCCGAGGTACATGTGCCAGTGCACAGGTGGACCGTCTCCGGACTCTGCACGACAACCTTTGTCACCCGGGAGTCACACGGTTGTACCACTTCATCAAGGCCCGCAATCTGCCCTACTCCGTCGAGGAAGTACGGGCAATCACCAGAGACTGCCAGGTCTGTGTGGAGTGCAAACCGCACTTCTACCAGCCTGATCGCGTGCGCCTGGTGAAGGCCTCCCGCCCCTTTGAACGCCTCAGCGTAGATTTCAAAGGACCCTCCCCTCCACCGACCGTAACACGTATTTCTTCAGTGTGGTCGATGAGTACTCCAAATTCCCCTTCGACATCCCATGCCCCGACATGATGTCTGCACCGTCATCAAAGCCCTCAACACCATCTTCGCTCTGTTCGGCTTTCCCGCCTACATCCACAGCGCCAGGGGATCCTCATTCATGAGCGATGAGCTGTGTCAGTTCCTGCTCAGCAGGGGTATCGCCCCCAGCAGGACAACCAGCTATAACCCCTGGGGAAACGGGCAGTTGGAGAGGGAGAATGTGACAGTCTGGAGGGCCGTCCAGGTGGCCCTACGGTCCAGAAATCTCTCGGCCTCCCGCTGGCAGGAGGTCCTCCCCGATGCACTGCACTCCATTCGGTCGGTCCTATGCACTGCGACCAACGACACACCCTAGAACATCTCTTCGCCTTCCCCAGGAAGTCCACATCCGGGGTGTCACTCACGACTTGGCTCGCAGCTCCAGGACCCGTACTCCTCCGCAAGTACGTACGACTCCACAAGGCGGACCCGTTGGTTGAAAGGGTGCAGTTACTCCACGCTAACCCCCAGTATGCCTACGTAGCGTACCCTGATGGCCGTCAAGATACTATCCCCTTCAGGGACCTGGCACCAGCAGGTTCTCCACACACACACCCCTCCGGCCCGGCGTCACCCTCCCCTCCCCAGGCGCACCCAGCAGCAACCCCACGGGGACCATCAGTCCTCCCCCTGCCCACGCCAGAGAATGAGGATGATTTTGGCACGCTCCCGGAGGCACCGAGGACCAGACCTGCACCGGAATCGCCGCCACCACTGCTCATTTTCGGCACTGCTCCCAACAACAGATCAAGGCCCCGGACTGGCTAAACCTGTAATTGGTTCGGGACTGTTAAAGCACCTTGTACTGGATTCCAAAATTTTTTTTGCCTCTGTATATTAAAACTTGTTCTGTATATAGTTCTCCGCCACCCCCGCCGGACTCAATTTTAACAGGGGGTGAATGTGGTAATCATCACTGTTGTATGTATTAGGACATGTGTGGTAAGGCCCTGTACTACAGGTACGGGGGTAGTCCCTGCCTGCTGGCTCTGCCCAGTAGGCGGAGTATAAATGTGTGCTCCCCATACAGCAGCCATTTCGCCAGCTGCTGTAGGAGGCCACACATCTTAGTGTAATATAGCCTCAGTTGTATTCAACTCTCGTCTTTGTGCAATTGATCGTGCATCAGTTGCCCAGTTAGGAAAGTTCATGGTTACAGTTAGATCTTCAAGCACAGCACAATTAAACAAATGTATCACAGCTTTCTATTACATATTAGTCACCACTGTGATAGAATCATTAATGCAAAGTGTAGCTACAGCTACCCATTGCATTATTTTAATAAGCTTCACTGCCATTTTGGGATTCTGTGTCCAATTTGTACAGAATTATAATCTACACATACACTGCCTAAAAATGGATTTTGAGCAGAAACCTATCCCAAAACAGTTAGCTACTCCAGACACTCACAAACCATCACTTATACACAAAGTAACAGGAAAAATTATGACTCGAAAAGGTACCAGAAGGATATTTGCTCTTCATGTAACCATATTTTAGAATGAGTAATCATCTCATAGGCATAACTTGTGGGAGAAATAATTTAAACAAAAAATACAACTGAAACCACCGAGAGCAGATACATCGGGACTGGATACTAATGCAAACTTATGCAAAATTAATACATTTGCCATTATCTTTCTCATTTCAACGTTGTTTATGCCTAGGTTTGCTACACTGTGCATTGCCATCTTTTGCTTCTGGTACTTGTCCTATTATCACTTGTGTCAATTAATCACACCTCCCCACCATCCTCCTATAGATCTTTCCAGTATGTTATTTCTGATGTAAGTCATCAACTGGAAACATTAACTCAGCTTCTGTCCCCACAGAAGCTGCTGCCACAGAGACCGCAGAGAAAGCGAGATCAGGCTACTGCGTTGGATGATCAGCCATGATCATAATGAATGGCGGAGTAGGCTCGAAGGGCCGAATGGCCTCCTCGTCCTCCTATTTTCCATGTTCCTATGTTTTCAGCATTTGCCACCTCACCCAATACAGCAAGATGGTTGTGGTAGTCAGAGGATAATTATTGGGTCCGAAGGACAGCGCTGCATTATTTCGTTCAGAGAAGTGCTTTCGCTCTATAGTGTCAGAAATAGGATTGTTTGCTGATCGTCCAACAATGCTCAGCTCGTCCACCAGCATTAACTTCTTGGGAGCCAGTGACCGGAGATTTAATTGGGCCCATGCGAATGCAGTGCGGCTACAAAAGCAGGATAAAAAGTTGGGCACTCTACAACAATTAGCTTACCTCCTGTTCCATCAAAGTTCTCTATTATCAATCCATAGGGATAAATATCAAAATGGAATACCTACCTAGATAGGCAAAAATGCAACATTACAAGAAGTTTAAATTCACCAGAAAAGAGCAGTTTACTTGACTGGCACTCCTGCCACAGGACACAACCACAATTGTGTTGTGGCTGCAGTTTTGTATTAAACGTGACAAGTGTTGCTCACTCCTCAATTTCGAAACAGAATTAACAATCATTGAGGCAACTCAAATCTGTCCTTACCACCAATCTAACAACATACTTAGCAAATGAAAATCTCTCTTGCTCTCCTCTTCTTCAAAATGGCTGCAGCCCTAGTCTTTTGCGCTGTCTGTGGGGCAATGTTTTTCTAACATTTTTTCCTGGGACCCACTTTTGCCAACCGGCCAACCTTCAGGATTCACACCGACCGACCTTCACAACCCACGTCAGCTGACCTTTGGGACCCACAGCAGCTGACCTTTGTGAAATATGCAACGTTCACTTGCCTTTAATGTAAAAGGAGAGCCTGCTGGACCTCACAATCTCACTCCAATCGGTTCACAGGAGGAAAGGGTAATGCATGTATCAGGTGCAGACTTCAGCCAGTTCCTTTGTGTCGTCTTCATCTTTCTGAAAATGGAAAGTCCTACTTCACACACGTAGGTCGTTGTGAAGGGCGATAGCAACAAAATGAGCGGTTTTTTTCAGCACTGGATACTCCTCGGAGATGCTACTCCAGAATGCTGACAATCTCATGGGCTTTTGCTATGCTTTTAACGTGGTGTTGCATGTCAGGTACAGCAGTATAGTCTTTTAATTTGGAGTCAGCTCTAAATTAAGAACTGACTCTGGGGTCGCAACGTCAAAAGGAATTTTTCAAAATCTGAAACTTCTCTCATTTGACAGTACTTCACTGTGTCTAACACAAATGGGCTTTGCACTGGCACAATTGACAAAATCATACGTCAAGAAATCATCTTTATATTGCTTTGTTCCCAAGTTAAGTTTCTTCTTTATAGGCTGTTAACCAGAGGCCCTGGAGCCAGAGCTAACACTAGCTCTGCTCTGTCCTGCCCTGGACTCTCCTGCGCAGCTCTCTCCAGCAAATTCTGTAGTGAAATCCTGTCCAATAGGTACACTGCCGATTTGAGTCTCTTGCCATCTCTTACTTTTAAGAAAATGATCCATCTTCACAGTCCTCTTGCTAGCAGCTGGTAAACGGATGCAACTTTGCTCTGTGATTTAGCGCCAAAAGCATATACATGCTAGGTGCATGACCTGACCTCTGCTGCCACTTCTCGCCCAAAGACACCACACAGCTTAATTTATTTTCATTTAAAAGGCTGCCAAAGCAATCATTCTCAATAAAAAGCCGATGGTGGCCGTTGGGTGCTTCTCCCACGATCGGGACTACCACAGGAACGGCACGACTGATCACTCCATAACCCTCCTGAGACCCGCCCGCAACCCAGTCTCATTGAAAAACCCTGTAGAATTCTTGATTGCCTCAACATTGCTCGTCACTTATCGCCATACCTAGCAATCTTTCCATGGTGTCACAAAGGGACAAGTAATAATAATATAATAATCTTTATTAGTGTCACAAGTGGGCTTACATTTAATGAACTTACTGTGAAAATTCCCTAGTTGCCATAGTAAAGCGCCTGTTCGGGTACACAGAGGGAGAATTCAGACGGTCCAATTCACCTGACAAGCACGTCTTTCGGGATTTGTGGGAGGAAACTCACACAGACACGGAGAGTGAGCAGACTCTGCACAGACAGTTACCCAAGCCGGGAATCGAATCCGGGTTCACAGTTCTGTGAAGCAACAATGTTTCACAGAAGTTAGCGCCTCACGGTGCTACCATGCTGCCTTCACTGTGCTACCATGGGGTAGAGGTGGCAGGCCCCAATAATACCTTACCCAATATGGTGACTGAATCCACATCCTCAGTGCAATTAAGCATCATACTCTAACAAACCCAGATAACTGGCCTTATTCAACATTGCTGACCTGAACTTGGAAAAAAAAAACAGATGTTCAATAAGTACTTAATTATTCTCTGTTGGTTGGAATGTGTTTTGAAAATCGAACATGTATTTCTACAATGCGTTGGATATTCTGTAGCTTTACTAAAGAATATTTCTTTAACATTAACTTGCATTTGAAATATACCAAAAGGGACCTAAATGCAAGTTAAAAAAATTAACTCAAAATTTATTGGCATCTGAAGTGTTCAAGGGATAAACAATTCAACTTTTATGGGGTACAAATCTTTCAATTGAAGCTAACTTTGGATTTGGAGAAAAGATTCAGCAATGCACTCTAAAAGCAGTTCTTTAAAAAAAGCTTTCATTAATTAACAAAAATATTTCAGCCCAAGTTTCTCATTTGATTGACATGTGGGAAGATTTTCACATAAAATGATCGAGAAGCATCATAATCATGCAGCAAAGAAAATATAACGTTGAAAAAATGCTTGATCTTGCAATAGAGAAGCAGGTGGTCAACTACAGCCCTACATTCTTGGTGTGGTCCTGATCTAATTGCAAGGAAAATAGAGGACAAGACTTTGATCGGATGCAGTGCACGGTCGATGGCCCAATATTTCAGGTCTCACCTTCACTGCTACATGCACTTTTACATGCCTTCCCTGCACCCTTATCCACCACACAGACCAGAGTCCTGTAACAGTCATATCAGTAACTGTCAGATCACCATTTCACAGTAACTCAGAAGGCATCAGCCCCATCTTACAGGAACAGATTTTCTGAACTTTGCCCAGCTACAGGATGACGGAGCAGTCTGGTAGCAAAATCCTTTCCAAAGACATGCAATTGCAATTAAATTAAATTTGGTGTTGTAGAATCAAAAGATTGCAGAAGCAGTATAAAGCTAAGTTAGACATTATTATCACCTTTCTCAGCCATTGACTTTATGAAGGTATCCATTCTCTGTATTTAAAAACTTAGGTTTCTGAATTCTGAATGAGATAGTAAATGCTTAAAGTGGTGAATAGAGTACCAATCAAGCAAGTTGTTTTGGCCTGGATAGTGTCAAGCTTCTACGGTGTTGTTACAGCTGCACTCATCCAGGAGTATTCCATCATACTGGCTTGCCCTTGGTAATGGTGGACAGGTTTTGAGGAGTTAGGAAGCAAGTTACTTGCTGCAAAATGCCTAGTCACTGATTTGGTCTTATGGTCTCAGTACCATACAATTTACAGTACAAAAGGAGGCCATTTGGCCCATCGAGTTATGTGGCTGACCTAGTTAGATTCCTGGTCAATGGCAAGATGTTGATGGTGGAGGATTCAATAATAATAATGCCATTGAATGTCAAGGGGCAGTGGTTATAATGTCTCTGTTGAAGATGGTCATTGTTTAACACATGTGGCAAATATGTTACTTTCCATCAATCAGCCGAAACCTGAATGTTGTCCAGGTCTTGCTGCACCCAGTGTCTGAGGAATTGCAAATGTTACTAAACAATGTTAAATCATCAGCTGATCATCATTCTGATCTTATGATGACAGTATAAGGTCATTAATGAAGCAGTTGAAGATGTTTGGGCTTGGGATACTACCCTGTGGAACTCTTACACTGTACCCTGAGGCTGGGTTTTAACCCTTTAACAACCACAGCCATCTTCTTTGTGACAGGTATGATGCCAACAAGTGGAGAGTTTCCCACATGTTCTCTCGGATTTTAATTTTGTTCATGCTGGACGCAAGACTCAGTCAAATGCTGCCGTGGGGGCAAGGGCAATCACACTCACCTCAATCTCTAAAATACAGCGCATGCCCATGTTTTGACCATGGTTGTCAAGTGGTCTGCAGCTGTGTGGGCCTGGCAGACCCCAAACTGAACAAGTTACTGGTAAGTGTAACTTGACTCCTTCCAACACTGTGTTGCTGACTGAGAGTAGAATGATGGTGTGTAATTGTCACATTAAATTTCTGCAGCACCTTATGGTCAAGGCTAATTTTCCACTTTGTAAGGTGGGTGCCAAGTGTTGCAGCTGCACATGATCAGCTTGGCTGGGGCACAGCTGGCTTTGCAGCACAAGTCTCCATACTGCAGTCTTTGCAGATGCTGAGAGGTTGTTTACCCTTGTGGTTGTCTTGGACTAGAGGGCATAATCTCGGAATAAGGTGTCACCCATTTAAAACAGAGAGGAATTTCTTCTCTCAGAAGGCAGTGAATCTGCGGAATTCTTCACAGCAGGTCTTTACAGGCTGGGTCGTTAAGTATGTTCAAGGCTGAGATAGACAGATTTTAATCACCGTGGGAATCAAAGGTTAGGGGGATAAGGCGGGTAAGTGCAGTTAAGGATTATCATCTCAGATCGATCATGATCTCATTGAATGGCAGAGCAGACTCGACGGGCTGAATGGCCTACCTCTGCCCCTATGTCATATGGCCTTATAACCTTTCCTGTATTCAGTACATTCAGCCGTCCCTTGATAATAATAGATTTGGCTGAAGACTGGCTTCTGTGATGCTGGCGATTAAACGTGGCAGCCATGCTACTTTACTCCTGCCCTGCTTTTATCTTCCTTGAACATCTGCCAAGAACACTTAAAACATGCCTGATCAGACTCTATGCTTGCAAACCCTAGAAAGGATTCAAGTTCTGCATCTCTAGGTCTGTCAACATAAAAATCATGCCCTAAAGTGACTTCACATCTGCAAATTGTGAAGACTAACACAACAGGAGCCTTAAGGTGTGAACTGAGTAAATGCCAATAGATTCAAATCAGACATCTTTGCCATCAATGATCGGCTGTCCATTCAATACTGATACGAGAAATGCAACATTCCATGAATGGCTGTTGATTTAATTTAATGAGATGCACAGTCAACAACTAAGTTTTGATTTGGTATGACTTCAAAGGGAATTGAATCACAAATCCATGGATAAGCTTGCCTGTGGGGAGAACCTACAGTCGGTGTTAGCTTCAAAACCAGACTTTGATGCTTGTACCAGTTCAACAAATGAGCTAGGCCAGGTTGAAGTAACAGCAAGTCAATTCCTATTGAAATTCCAGTCAGAGAAAAAACAACTTATGGCATTTCCCTATTTTATGCCTCAAGGAGGAGGGCAGAGTGTGATTCACTATTCTATACAGTTTACACTGAATTTAGCTGGGCTCTTAATCAGTCTTTTGGCCAGCACTATGTATATTTTGTGCAATATTTTAAAAGAGAATAAAGAACATTACAGCACAGGAACAGGCCCTTCGGCCCACCAAGCCTGCGCCGATCCAGATTCCTTATTTAGGGTTACTACTTATTGCCCAAACAATCTGTCTCCCTCCATTCCCCGTGTTCATGGGTCTATCAAGATACATCTTAAAAACATTGCTATCATGCCTGCCTCCACCACCTCCACTGGTTCCAGACACCAACGACCCTCTGCGTGAAATATTTTCATCGCACATCCCCCCTAAACATTCCCCCTCACCTTGAACCTGTGCCCCCTTGTAATTGAGTCTTCCACCCTGGGAAAAAGCTTCTGACTATTCACCCTGTCTATACCTCTCATAATTTTGCAGACCTCAATCAGGTCTCCCGTCAGCCTCCGTCTTGCCAACGAAAACAATTTGAGTTTATTCAACCTCTCCTCATAGCCAACGCCCTCCAGACCAGGCAACATCCTGGTAAATCTTATTTGCACCCTCTCCAAAGCATCCATGTCCTTAAACAATACATTCCCGAAGTTGGTGCACTGAGTAGGCACTCTCTTACAACCTTTGGATCTTGCAATTATTTACATAATCAGAAGATTAAATTTCAGTGAGCAATATGACTAGCAGAAAGAACACAAAGGTGGTTTCTCATTGCCTTCCTTATGTGTACTTAGAGAAACAGAAGTCCACTTGCTGAAGGAAGCTCTGCCTGTACGCAGCTGTGTCCCTCGAGTTGTAGCTCTTCGCCCATTACTAAAATTGTGCCATGGGATTTTTGCATAAACATAAGCACATTTTAAAATTCTCCCAATTAAGAGGAAAATAAGGAAGAATTTCTTCTTTAGAAGACTGCTAATCTTTGGAATTCCCTTCCACAGAGACTAGTGGAGGCTGGATCATGGAATGTATTCAAGGCCGAGATACAGATTTTTGATCTGGGTTATGGGAGCAAATAGGAAATTAGAGTTAAGGGCACAATCTGGTCAGCCTTGATGTTATGGAATGGTAAAGCAGGTTCACTGGGTTGAATGGCCTACTCCTGCTCCTATCTCATAGGATCTTATGAAGCTTTAGGCTGGGCCTGTGAAATAATCAATTTCCACGTCTCACCATGAGGGGACATGGCTGCGGACTTGCTGATGGAGAGGCTGTATACCGACAAGATAGACTTAGACCTTCGCTGCGAGCTAGTGGTGTAAACTGAAAATGAGAAGCAAACTAGCAAGTGGAATGGAGAAGCAAACTAGTCAAGTGGAAACCATGCTAACACTCTTCACTCTCACACTATGCACATCACATTAGCCTACTGGACACAGGCACAAGACATAGGTGGATCAAGTCCTCATCAGAGAGCTGCTCCACACTGATGATGGAATAACAGCATTCCATACCAAGGAATACCTTAAGTAGAAAATGGACAGATACTCTCATAGCTGCAAAGAGTTTGCTTGAACCATCAGCATCAGGAAGACAATCGTCATATTGCCATACTGCCATTTATCAGCATAGACAATGCTAGAGGTTTTTGTAGCTTCATATAGCTTGGCTTCACAATCACCAGCAATCTGTCACTTGATGCTGAAGCCAACAGGTATATCTTAAAAGTTGCAGCTGTTATGTCCAAGCTCAGTACGAGTGAGTGGAGCAACAACAACCTGACCGAGAGTACCAAACTGCAAATCTACCCAAGCCTGCATCCTCAGTGCATTCCTAACACAGGCTCAGCAGGAGAAAAGGCTGAAAGGTTTCCATCTTCACCGTCTCAGATATAACCTTGCCATCTCTGGACAGGACAAGGTCAATAACTCTTGACGTCCTGGAGCGTTCTAATTTGATCAGCATACACTCATTGCTAAACCATTGCTAAACCAACAAAATGTGTGCTGGCACAACAACATTCATCAGATTGACGAAGACTATATATCCAAAGTCCATCCATACAATGAATTGTATTGTAGGCCTCGTCAAAAAGAAAAAGGAGGCATTTGTCAGGGCTAGAAGGCTGGGAACAGACAAAGCCTGTGTGGAATATAAGGAAAGTAAGAAGGAACTTAAGCAAGAAGCAAGGAGTCAGGAGGGCTAAAAGGGGTCACGTAAAGTTCCATTTTTAGTTCCATTACTCTGTTTCAGGTGATGCTGGGAAGATTGAAGATATCCAGTTGATGCTGATACCGCAGGATAAAGATGACCTTGAAAGGTGTCTGGTTCTATACACCTTCTTTGCTGCATTCTGACTAGATTTTGGGGAGAAGGCATCTTCTTCTTGAGCTGACCTGGTCAGAAAACAACAATCAAAGCACCGGAATACTCATTAGATTGGTACAAGGCTACTGGAGGTTGTACCCACAGGAAATGCTGAAGAAAGACATGCCACTCCTATGGTAGACAACCTCCGTCATGTGTTTGATGTGTTGAAGAAAGCATTATCAACCGAGTCATGCCTGCAATACTGTAATCTTTCAAAGACAACTACATTAGATGTGCTGTAGAGATGTGGGCTCCCAGGAGATCATGGCCTAGTGGTCAATTCTAAGACCGAAGAACAAAGAAAGGTACAGCACAGGAGCAGGCCCTTCGGCCCTCCAAGCCTGTGCTGACCATGCTGCCCGTCTAAACTAAAATCTTCTACACTTCCTGGGTCCGTATCCCTCTGTTCCCATCCTATTCATGTATTTGTCAAGATGCCCCTTAAATGTCACTATCGTCCCTGCTTCCACCACCTCCTCCGGCAGGGAGTTCCAGGCACCCACTACCCTCTGTGTAAAAAAACTTGCCTCGTACATCTCCTCTAAACCTAGCCCCTCGCACCTTAAACCTATGCTCTCGAGTAATTGACCCCTCTACTCTGGGAATTGGTGGATGTTGAGTCTGAAGAAGGGTGTGTTGATAGCCTGGGTCACATTGAGATCCAAAAAGACGAGGTGTTGGGCGTCTTGAAAAATATTAAGGTAGATAAGTTCCCAGGGCCTGATGGGATCTACTCCAGAATACTGAAGGAGGCTATAGAGGAAATTGCTGAGGCCTTGACAGAAATCTTTGGATCCTCACTGGCTCAGGTGATGTCCCGGAGGACTGGAGAATAGCCAATGTTGTTCCTTTGTTTAAGAAGGGTAGCAAGGATAATCCAGGGAACTACAGGCCGGTGAGCCTTATGTCAGTGGTAGGAAAATTACTGGAGAGAATTCTTCGAGACAGGATCTACTCCCATTTGGAAGCAAATGGACGTATTAGTGAGAGGCAGCATGGTTTTGTGAAGGGAAAATCGTGTCTCACTAACTTGATAAGAGTTTTTCGAAGAGGTCACAAAGATGATTGATGCAGGTAGGGCAGTGGATGTTGTCTATATGGACTTCAGTAAGGCCTTTGACAAGGTCCCTCATGGCAGACTGGTACAAAAGGTAAAGTCACACGGGATCAGGGGTGAGCTGGCAAGATGGATACAGAACTGGCTAGGTCACAGAAGGCAGAGAGTAGCAATGGAAGGGTGCTTTTCTGATTGGAGGGCTGTGACTAGTGGTGTTCCGCAGGGATCATGCTGGGATCTTTGCTGTTCGTAGTATATATAAATGATTTGGAGGAAGGTGTAACTGGTCTGATCAGTACATTTGCAGACGACACAAAGGTTGGTGGAATTGCGGATAGCAATGAGTTCTGTCCGAGGATACAGCAGGATTTAGATAGTTTGGAGATTTGGGCGGAGAGATGGCAGATGGAGTTTAATCCGACAAATGCGAGGCAATGCATTTTGAAAGGTCTAATGCAGGTAGGGCATATACAGTGTTTGGCTTTTCCATCCCTTTAAGTTCCAACCACAATTTCTCTTGAATGTGCACACTGCATTTTTGAGGCAGGTCGATTGAAGTAGAAGACTGCATCCTAAAGTAATTTCCAACAGTGTCGAACTGGTAGGGATACGACTTCCGGTGACGGGGATGTGCTGAGCAGATGCACGAAACTTGAAATGAGGCTTTTAGTCCAAACATCGATCTCTATATTCAGGGAAAAAATTCCCCAACCTCCTCCTCCACCGCCACAATGAACGAGGCATGCCAGGCAACAACCTGAGGAGCTTAAAAGATGGCAGGGGCAGTAAAAGTCTGACGAGGAAGATTGAGGTGAACACATGGAGCGACGAGGATCCGCCCCCACACAAACAAGTTGGGCCGCCAGAAAATATGCCGGGCTACCCCCCAATAAATGAATGGAGGTACATCCTAACAAAGGAGCTCCAAGCACTCAAAGATGCCATTAAACTCAAAATGGCAAGGGTGTAAGTGATGGAGAGGAGGTGCTAGTCCCCGTTCAAGCAGCGCTGGAAACGACAGAGCGGTGTCTGGAGACTCAGGAGGCGATGATCACCTCACTGGAGACTGAGATGGCAAGGTTGGTGGCGACTCAAGGGACACTATGCGAGAACCAAGAGAATCAGTTGCGCCGTCAAAACCTTTGCATTGTGGGCCAACCGGAGGGTACAGAGGACAGGAACGTGGCGCAGATTCTGGGAAAACTTGCTGGAGGGGAAAGCTTAACCAGTGAAACTAGCTTAACCAAGTCACTCTGGCCAATGCCTATGGCCGGGGAGCAGCACACGCCATTATCGCGAAACTGCACTGATACCAAGACCGGGATAAGATCCTGAACTGGGCAAGACACACAGTCCTGTAAATTGGAGGGGTTGTTTAGCACAGGACTAAATCGCTGGCTTTGAAAGCAGACCAAGGCAGGCCAGCAGCACGGTTCAATTCCCGTAACAGCCTCCCCGAACAGGCGCCGGAATGTGGCGACTGGGGGCTTTTCACAGTAACTTCATTGAAGCCTACTTGTGACAATGAGCAATTTTCATTTCATTTCATTTCGATCCGTGTGCACCAGGACACTGAGGCAGACCTGGCCGAGTGCCAGGTAGTATTTAACAAAGCAAGTGGCCCTTTACAAGAACAATGTGCGGTTCGGGATGCTGTACCCCGCCAAACTCTGGGTGACTTTCCAGGGCAGGGAGTACTATTTCACAGCAGAAGCAGACAAGTTTGTGCACAAACACAGGCTGGGAAGACAACAACATCAGTAGTGAACCAGAACTCGAGTTTCATCGGTTAAAAAGGAGAGACCATTTGTCCTAGTCTTCGATCTGACAATGAGTCTCAGAAAGGAGGGGGTGAGAGCAGTAGGACATAGAAAAGTGTAAGGAGGGGGAAGGGGTGAAGAAAAACACAACGGTCGAGGGAAGGTGTGGAGCATTCGGGGGGGGGTGGGGGGGGGGTCACCTCCTAGTGGATGACCTGGCACAGGCTGGTACAAGCAGGGGGAGGGCCGTGACAACTCTCAGCGGGAGAGTGTGCCTGGCAGCAGGGGGTGGGGAGGGAGAACACTCTAGGTGGGAGAATTGGGGGGGTGGGGGAAACAGAGGAGGGTGACAGATGGAGGAGCAGAAGGCTAGCTCCAACAGATCACACACGGTGAAACCCCAGATTACAGGGGCGCATCCACATGGTGTACACACTGATGGCGGCCATCTTGGTTGGTCCCTGGACAAAGGGAAACTCTGGAGCGCAGGGGCCCAGCCTCATGGTGAGTACGGTGACCAAAGTCAGATTGGATGGCCCCCAAACAAAGGGAAACCCCAGAGTACAAGGGCACATCCACAAGGTAAATATGGTTGATCCCACAGGAGGATCTGGAGTAGGGTTCTCTTTCCAAGGGCCGGTGCAGACTCAATGGGCTGAATGGCCTCCTTCTACACTGTAGATTCTATGAGGGGGGGATGACAGAAATTGAATAGGGGCAGCACGGTAGCATTGTGGATAGCACAATTGCTTCACAGCTCCAGGGTCCCAGGTTTGATTCCGGCTTGGGTCACTGTCTGTGCGGAGTCTGCACATCCTCCCCGTGTGCGCGTGGGTTTCCTCCGGGTGCTCCGGTTTCCTCCCACAGTCCAAAGATGTGCAGGTTAGGTGGATTGGCCATGATAAATTGCCCTTAGTGTCCAAAATTGCCCTTAGTGTTGGGTGGGGTGACTGGGTTATGGGGATAGGGTGGTGTTGACCTTGGGTAGGGTGCTCTTTCCAAGAGCCGATGCAGACTCGATGGGCTGAATGGCCTCCTTCTGCACTGCAAATTCTATGATAACCAGCTCCGTCAGACACGGACATGGACACATGTTTTTATGAACATGGAGCCTGCTGGCTCACCAGCTTAGAAAGCAGGCAGCCATGAGGGAAATAGCCCAGATTAGGGACAGTAGAGGTAGGCTAGTCGTCATGCCAGAAGGGTCAACTAAGCCTTCCCAACCTTCTACCAGGGGCTGTACACCTCTCAGCGCCCCCCCCCACACCCCCACCATTGCACCATTACAACTGGGAGAAGTCATGGAAAGTATCAACTCCATGCAGGCGGGGAAGGCGCCGGGGCCAGAGGAATTCCCAATGGACTTCTATAAATAATTTGCATCAGCATAGGCCCTGCACCTGAAGGAGATTCTCGTAGACTCGCTAGTAAGGGGCACCCCTGCCACAAGCCTCAATATTACTGATACATAAAAAGGACAAAGACCCGACGAAGTGCGGTTCTGACAGGCCCATGGTGTTAACCAACGTAGATGCAAAGACCCTGGCGAGGCGGTTGGATAGCTGGGTATCAGAGTTGTCGTGGAGGAACAGAAATGCTTTCTCAAGGGCAGGCAGCTAACAGCAAACATCAGGCGCCTGCTGAACATGATAATGACCCCATCCGGGGAGAGAACACCAGAAGTGATCATCTCCCTAGATGCAGAAAAGGCATTCGACAGGAATAGAAGTCATAAGAGGTAATGGAACAGTTTGGGTTCGAACCAGACTTCCCCTCTTGGGTGAAACTATTGTTCAGCACCCCCATGCCGAGCATACAGACAAGCACCAAATACTTCTGGCTGCACAGAAGTGCAAGACAGAGATGCCTGCTATCTCTACCGATGTTCCCTCTGGCAATCGAACCACTGGCAATCGCCCTCAGAACGGTGAAGGGGTAGAGAGGTGTCCAAAGAGGGGACAGAGAGCATAGAGTCTCATTCTACACGGATGACCTGCTCATCTACATTACGAATCTCCAGACCACCATTGAACTCAAGGAGTTCGGAGACTTCTCAGGTTACAAACTTAACCTGAGCAAGAGCGAGATGTTCCCTGTGAACCCGCAGGGGGGAGGGACAGAGCTGTGGGACTGCCATTCAAGCAAGCCCAAACCAAATTTCGTTACCTGGGGAACCAAATAGCTCATGACTGGACACGGGTCCACAAATGGAACCTGCGAGTCTGGTGGAGGAAGTCAAAAAGGACCTGCAGAGGTGGGGCACATTCCCACTCTCCCGCCTAAGGAGAATACAGACGATCAAAATGAACATACTGCCTCTTTCTGTTCAGATCAGTCCCGATTTACATCCCCAAGGCCTTTATCAACACAATCGGCAAACTAACTTTTGTGAGGGGAAGAATAATCTTAGATTCCTAAAGAAGGTCCTACAAAAGGTAAAGAAACATGGGTTCCCTGAATCTAGTTTACTACTGGGCATCCACTGCTGAAAGACTGAGGGGATGGGTGAAGGAACCGGGACAAGATGAAGAGTGGATGAAGATGGAGGAGAGTTCCTGAATCGGGACGTCCTTCCGAGGCCTAGGCACAGCCGCTCTCCCATCCCCCACCCCCCGGCCAAATACTCGAGGAGCCCAGTGGTAGTCTCCTAGCTCCAGACATAGTAACAAATGAGGCAACACTTCGGCCAAACCAAAATGTCCACCATGACCCCCATCTACAACAACCACAGGTTTACTCTCACAATAATAGATGCCACCTTCAAAAGGTGGAGACAGAACGATAGTTAGAGACATGTACAAGGACGATAGAAATTCATGGAGAGGTTGCAATTCCCAAGAAGAAAGGACCCGAGATACATTGTCAAAAATTTCCTCCGTAAGGAAACAACGATAACAGACACTCATTCATGGAAGAACTACAGGACGAGGGCAACCTAGTGAAGGTAAACCATGCAGGCTGTACAGGTGACTGTTCATAGATTATAGAATTCTTACAGTGCAGATGGAGGCCTTGGTCCATCAAGTCTGCACCAACCCTCTGAAAGAGCACCCAACCTCGGCCCATGCCCCCTCCCTATCCCTAACCCAGTAACCTCATCTAACAAAAGAGAAAATGCTGGAAAATCTCAGCAGGTCTAGCAGCATCTGTAGGGAGTGAAAAGAGCTAACGTTTCGAGTCCAATGACCCTTTGTCAAAGCAAACAGTCAGAGAATGTGGGGAATATTTATACTGTGGAGTGAGAATGAAAGATGAGTCATAGCCACAGAAACCCAGGGAAACGGGGTGCTAATAGCCACAGAAGCCAAGGGAAAAGAGTGCTAAGGGAGAAGAGTGTTCCCCAGAGAGAACAAAGGTGTGAGAGGTCAAACAGCAGAGAAACTAACATCAGAGGCTAAACTGTGACAGATGGAGATGCGGGGGGGGGGGGCGGGGGGAGAAGCAAAGGTGGATAAGCTTGAGGAGGGGGGTTAAATTTATATAATTTTATATTAAGAAAGACAAGAAAGAAAGAAAAGGTGAAGTCACACGGGATCAGGGGTGAGCTGGCAAGGTGGATACAGAACTGGCTAGGTCATAGAAGGCAGAGAGTAGCAATGGAAGGATGCTTTTCTAATTGGAGGGCTGTGACCAGTGGTGTTCCACAGGGATCAGTGCTGGGACCTTTGCTCTTTGTAGTATATATAAATGATTTGGAGGAAAATGTAACTGGTCTGATTAGTAAGTTTGCAGGCGACACAAAGGTTGGTGGAATTGCGGATAACGATGAGGACTGTCAGAGGATACAGCAGGATTTAGATTGTTTGGAGACTTGGGCGGAGAGATGGTAGATGGAGTTTAATCCGGACAAATGTGAGGTAATGCATTTTGGAAGGTCTAATGCAGGTAGGGAATATACAGTGAATGGTAGAACCCTCAAGAGTATTGAAAGTCAAAGAGATCTAGGAGTACAGGTCCACAGGTCATTGAAAGGGGCAACACAGGTGGAGAAGGTCGTCAAGAAGGCATACGGCATGCTTGCCTTCATTGGCCGGGGCATTGAGTATAAGAATTGGCAAGGCATGTTGCAACTGTATAGAACCTTAGTTAGGCCACACTTGGAGTATAGTGTTCAATTCTGGTCGCCACACTACCAGAAGGATGTGGAGGCTTTAGAGAGGGTGCAGAAGAGATTTACCAGAATGTTGCCTGGTATGGAGGGCATTAGCTATGAGGAGCGGTTGAATAAACTCGGTTTCTTCTCACTGGAACGAAGGAGGTTGAGGGGAGACCTGATAGAGGTATACAAAATTATGAGGGGCATAGACAGAGTGGATAGTCAGAGGCTTTTCCCCAGGGAAGAGGGGTCAATTACTAGGGGGCATAGGTTTAAGGTGAGAGGGGCAAGGTTTAGAGTAGATGTACGAGGCAAGTTTTTTACGCAGAGGGTAGTGTGTGCCTGGAACTCGCTACCGGAGGAGGTGGTGGAAGCAGGGACGACAGTGACATTTAAGGGGCATCTTGACAAATACATGAATAGGATGGGAATAGAGGGATACGGACCCAGGAAGTGTAGAAGATTGTAGTTTAGTCGGGCAGCATGGTCGGCACGGGCTTGGAGGGCCGAAGGGCCTGTTCCTGTGCTGTACATTTCTTTGTTCTTTTGGTAAGAGACAGTTGAAATGAAATGGGATGAAAATAAATGGGTCTAGGTGGGGTAGAGCTAATCATCTGAAGTTGTTGAATTCGATGTTGAGACCGGAAGGCTGAGATGTTGTTCCTCTGAGATGTTGTTCCTCCAGTTTGCATTGAGCTTCACTGGTACACTGCAGCAGGCCAAGGACAGACATGTGGGCATGGGAGCAGCGTCTTTTGTTAAAATGGCAAGCAACGGGAAGGTCCAGGTCCTGAATGCACACAGACCAGAGGTGCTCAATATTTGGTCTCTCCGATATCGAGGACACCACATTGGGAGCAGCGAATGCAATAGACCAGATTGGAAGAGGTGCAAGTGAAACGCTGCTTAACCTGGAATGAGTGTTTTGGGCCTGGGATGTTAAGCATGGAAGAAGAAAACCCCACCTAACCTTCTGAACACTAAGGGGCAATTTAGCATGGCCAATCCACCTAACCAGCACATCTTTGGACTGTGGGAGGAAACTGGAGCACCAGGAGGAAACCCACGCAGACAGGGGAGGAAAGTGCAAATTCCACACAGTCACCCAAGGTCAGAGTCGAATCATTGCGTGTCTTGAATGTATAATCCAAACCCGCCACAAATGGGGTGAATTCCCTTAGGACACCAGATGCTTTCCATTCCATCTCTGGAAATCTTGCTGTTGTTGCCTCAGCTGTTGTTCCCTCCTAAGGAGCTGTTGCTTCAAGAGTTGCAGCAAATTGCGATGGCTGCAAAACTGAGAGGGCCAGGTCTCTGCTGCAGCCCAGGCCATGAGTTTGCAACCAGGAGAGGCCCTGATATCGGGGCTGACTAATGACAGGCATATGCAGTGGCATGAAGGATTCCACGCCGAAACAACACTGCACCGAACTCAGCGACTGAAACTGTGGTTGCTTTTGCTTTGCCATCATGGGGGAAAAACTGGGAATGTGCTCAATTCCAATACTCACACTCCTGCTGCCCAATGTGAAAGCGGCAATCCAGTTGCAGTGCTTTAGGTAGGGCTTCTGGTTTAATTCTGGTTTCAGCTGATTAGTGGTGTTGACCCACTACCCCAGCCATCATGTGTTATCACTTACTCGGCTAATACAAATAAAGTTGAAAGGCAGGCATAGAGGTTGAACACAGAGCCTTAGTGGAGGCGTCTTCCTACTGCAATTATATATGCTGTACATTGTGCAAACAAAGATGGTTGCTACATCACATGGCACTGCATCACTTCCTGAGATGACATTTTTATTTTCATCATATATTTGAATAAATATACTTTACGTATTAATAAGCACAGTATCGTTGGGAATGGGGGGAGATTTCAACACGGTGCAGGATCCAGGGCTGGACCGGTCCAGGTCTAGGACTGGGAGGAGGCTGGCAGCGGCCAAGGTGCTTAAGGACTTCATGGAGCAGATGGGAGGAGTAGACCCCTGGAGATTCACTAGGCCCAGGAGTAGGGAGTTTTCCTTCTTCTCCCATGTCCACAAGGTGTATTCTCGGATCGACTTCTTTGCCCTGGGAAGGGCACTGATCCCGAAGGTGACAGGGACGGAGTATTCGGCCATAGCCATCTCGGACCATGCCCCACATTGGGTAGATCTGGTAGTAGAAGAGGAAAAGGTACGGCACCCACTCTGGAGATTAGATATGAGACTGTTGGCGGATGAGGGTGTGTGTGTAAGGGTGAGGGGATGTATCGAAAGGTACCTGGATATTAACGATGATGGAGAGGTTCAGGTGGGAGTGGTCTGGGAGGCACTGAAGGCGGTGGTCAGAGGGGAACTGATTTCCATAAAGGCCCATAAGGAAAAACAAGAGAGTAAAGAGAGGGAGCGATTGTTGAGAGAAATTTTGAGAGTGGATAGGCAATATGCAGAGGCTCCGGATGAGGGACTGTACAGGGAAAGACGAAGGTTGCATACGGAATTTGACTTGCTGACCACGGGCAGGGCAGAGGCACAATGGAGGAAGGCACAGGGAGTACAGTATGAGTACGGAGAGAAGGCGAGCCGGTTACTGGCCCAACAATTGAGGAAGAGAGGGGCGGCGAGGGAGATAGGTGGGGTGAGGGACAAGGAGCGTGAGATGGAACGGGGAGCAGAGGGTGAACGGGGTATTTAAGGCATTTTATGAGAGGCCGTAGAAGGCTCAACCCCCGGAAGGGGAGGAGGGAATGATGCACTTCCTGGATCAGCTGGAATTCCCGAAGGTGGAGGAGCAGGAGAGAACAGGATTGGGAGCACAGATTGAGGTGGAGGAGGTGGTAAAAGGGATTGGGAGCATGCAGGCAGGGAAGGCCCCGGGACCAGATGGGTTCCCGGTGGAATTTTATAGGAAATACATGGACCTACTAGCCCCGCTTCTGGCGAGAACCTTTAATGAGGCCAGGGAAGGGGGGACGTTGCCCCCGACGATGTCGGAGGCGACGATATAGTTTCTCCTGAAGAGGGACAAAGACCCGCTGCAGTACGGGTCTTACAGGCCTATCTCCCTTCTGAATGTAGATGCCAAGCTCTTGGCCAAGGTGATGGCGACGAGGATCGAGGATTATGTTCCAGGGGTGGTTCACGAGGATCAAACTGGGTTTGTTAAGGGGAGACAGTTGAACACTAATATACGGAGGCTGCTAGGTGTGATGATGATGTCCCCGCCGGAGGGAGAGGCGGAGATAGTGGTGGCGATGGACGCTGAGAAAGCATTTGATAGAGTGAAGTGGGATTACCTGGGGGAAGTGTTGAGGAGATTTGGATTTGGAGAGGGGTTTATTGGGTGGGTTCAGCTTTTATATAGGGTCCCGGTGGCAAGTGTGATCACAAACAGGCAGAGATCTGACTACTTCCGTCTATATAGAGGGACAAGACAGGGGTGTCCCCTGTCCCCGATACTGTTTGCGTTGACAATTGAGCCACTGGCCACAGCGCTGAGGGGTGCTAGGAAGTGGAGGGGCGTACTTAGGGGAGGAGAAGAGCACCGGGTGTCATTATACGCGGATGACTTATTGTTGTATGTCGCGGACCCAGTGGAGGGGATGCCCGAGATAATGCAGACACTCAGGGAGTTTGGGGAATTTTCGGGATATAAACTGAATATGGGGAAGAGTGATCTGTTTGTGATGCACCCTGGGGAACAGAGCAGGGGAATAGATGGTTTGCCGCTGAGGAGAGTAACAAGGGATTTTCGGTACCTAGGGATCCAGATAGCCAGGAACTGGGGAACGTTGCATAAGCTTAATTTAGGAAGATTGGTGGAGCAGATGGAAGAGGATTTTAGGAGATGGGACATGGTGCCCCTGTCACAGGGCTGGGTGCAGGCGGTCAAAATGGTGGTCCTTCCCCGATTTCTTTTTGTGTTCCAGTGCCTCCCTGTGATGATTACCAAGGCTTTTTTCAAAAAAGTGGATAAGAGCGTTATGAGCTTTGTGTGGGCTGGGAAGGCCCCAAGAGTGAAGAGGGGGTTTCTGCAGCGTAGCAGGGATAGGGGGGGACTGGCACTGCCGAGCTTAAGTGACTATTATTGGGCCGCCAATATATCAATGGTATGCAAGTGGATGGGGGAAGGGGAGGGAGCGGCGTGGAAAAGACTAGAGATGGCGTCCTGTAGGGGAACCTGCCTACAAGCATTAGCGACGGCGCCATTACCGTTCTCCCCGAAAAAGTACACCACAAGTCCAGTGGTGGTGGCAACACTGAAAATTTGGGGGCAGTGGAGACGATATAAGGGAGTGACGGGTGCCTCAGTGTGGTCCCCGATAAGGAACAACCATAGGTTCGTCCCGGGAAGGGTAGATGGGGGATTTAAATCTTGGCAGCGAGCAGGAATTGCGAAATTGAAGGACTTGTTCTTAGACGGGACGTTCGCTAGTCTGGGAGCACTGACAGAAAAATATGGGTTGCCACCTGGGAATGCATTTCGCTATAGCAAGTGAGGGCATTTGTGAGGCAACAGGTGAGGGAATTTCCGCAGCTCCTGGCGCAAGAGACCCAGGACAGAGTGATTTGGGGGCATGGGTGGGTGATGGTAGGGTGTCAGATATATATAGGGAAATGAGAGATGAGGGGGAGACGATGGTAGAGGAGCTGAAGGGAAAATGGGAGGAGGAGCTGGGGGAAGAGATTGAGGAGGGGCTGTGGGCAGATGCCCTAAGTAGGGTAAACCCTTCGTCCTCGTGTGCCATGCTCAGCCTGATACAATTCAAGGTTCTACACAGGGCGCATATGACGGGAGCAAGGCTGAGTAGATTTTTTGGAGTGGAGGATAGGTGCGGGAGATGCGCGGGAAGCCCGGCGAACCACACCCACATGTTTTGGTCATGTCCGGTATTGCATGGGTTCTGGGTGGGTGTGGCAAAAGTGATTTCAAAGCTGGTGGGGGTCCGGGTCGAACCAGGCTGGGGGTTGGCTATATTTGGGGTTGCAGATGAGCCGGGAGTGCAGGAGGCGAGAGAGGCCGATGTTTTGGCCGTTGCGTCCCTAGTAGCCCGGCGAAGGATTCTACTTATGTGGAAAGAAGCTAAACCCCCGGGCGTGGAGGCCTGGATAAACGACATGGCAGGGTTTATAAAATTGGAGCGGATAAAGTACGCACTAAGAGGTTCGGCTCAAGGGTTCACCAGGCGGTGGCAACCGTTCCTTGACTACCTCGCAGAACGATAAGGGAAATGGAGAAGGTAGCAGCAGAAACCCCGGGGGGGGGGGGGGGGGGGGGCATGCGGGCCCTCAGGGGTTTCCTATAGTTGTTTGTATATTCGTTATTTATACTGGCGTGTGGGACTTTAATGACTTGGAGAGTTATTATTTTGTTGTTGCCAGTTGCTGTTTAGTTAATATGGTCGAATTCAATCTCCAATTTGAAAGAAAGAAGATAGAATCAGATGTAAAGGTGTTACAGTTAAATAAAGGTAACTACAGGGGCATGAGGGAGGAACTGACGAAAATCGACTGGGAGCAGAGCGTAGTGGGAAAGACAGTAGAACAGCAATGGCAGGAGTTTCTGGGAGTAATTGAGGACACAGTGCAGAGGTTCATCCCAAAGAAAAGAAAGGTTATCAGAGGGGGAGATTAGGCAGCCATGGCTGACAAAGGAAGTTAGGGAATGCATCAAAGCAAAAGAGAAAGCCTATAATGTGGCAAAGAGTAGTGGGAAGTCAGAAGATTGGGAAGGCTACAAAAACAGAGGATAACAAAGAGAGAGATAAGGAAAGAGAGGATCAAATTTGAAGGTAGGCTAGCCAGTAACATTAGGAATGATAGTAAAAGTTTATTTAAATACATTAAAAACAAACGGGAGGCAAAAGTTGACATTGGGCCGCTCCAGAATGACGCTGGTAATTTTGTGATGGGAGACAAGGAAATAGCCGAGGAACTGAATAAGTACTTTGCGTCAGTCTTCACCGTAGAAGACATGAGTAATATCCCAACAATTCCGGAGAGTCAGGGGACAGAGTTGAATATGGTAGCCATCACAAAGGAGAAAGTGCTAGAGAAACTAAGAGGTCTAAAAATTGATAAATCTCTGGGCCCAGATGGGCTACATCCTAGAGTTCTAAAGGAGATAGCTGAAGAAATAGTGGAGGCGTTGGTGATGATGTTTCAAAAGTCACTGGAGTCAGGGAAAGTACCAGAGGATTGGAAAATCGCTGTTGTAACCCCCCTGTTCAAGAAGGGAACAAGGAAAAAGATGGAAAATTATAGGCCAATTAGCCTAACCTCGGTTGTTGGCAAGATTCTAGAATCCATTGTTAAGGATGAGATTTCTAAATTCTTGGAAGTGCAGGGTCGGATTAGGACAAGTCAGCATGGATTTAGTAAGGGGAGGTCGTGCCTGACAAACCTGTTAGAGTTCTTTGAAGAGATAACAAATAGGTTAGACCAAGGAGAGCCAATGGATGTTATCTATCTTGACTTCCAAAAGGCCTTTGATAAGGTGCCTCATGGGAGACTGCTGAGTAAAATAAGGGCCCATGGTATTCGAGGCAAGGTACTAACATGGATTGACGATTGGCTGTCAGGCAGAAGGCAGAGAGTTGGGATAAAAGGTTATTTTTCGGAATGGCAACCGGTGATGAGTGGTGTCCCGCAGGGTTCAGTGTTGGGGCCACAGCTGTTCTCTTTATATATTAACAATCTAGATGACGGGACTGAGGGCATTCTGGCTAAGTTTGCCGATGATACAAAGATAGGTGGAGGAGCAGGTAGTATGGAGGAGGTGGGGAGGCTTCAGAAAGATTTAGACAGTTTAGGAGAGTGGTCCAAGAAATGACTGATGAAATTCAACGTGGGCAAGTGCGAGGTCTTGCACTTTGGAAAAAAGAATAGAGGCGTGGACTATTTTCTAAACGGTGACAAAATTCATAATGCTGAAGTGCAAAGGGACTTGGGAGTCCTAGTCCAGGATTCTCTAAAGGTAAACTTGCAGGTTGAGTCCGTAATTAAGAAAGCAAATGCACTGTTGTCATTCATCTCAAGAGGCTTGGAATATAAAAGCAGGGATGTACTTCTGAAGCTTTATAAAGCATTAGTTAGGCCCCATTTAGAATACTGTGAGCAATTTTGGGCTCCACACCTCAGGAAGGACATACTGGCACTGGAGCGGGTCCAGCGGAGATTCACACGGATGATCCCAGGAATGGTGTGCCTAACATACGATGAACGTCTGAGGATCCTGGGATTATATTCATTGGAGTTTAGGAGGTTGAGGGGAGATCTAATAGAAACTTACAAGATAATGAATGGCTTAGATAGGGTGGATGTAGGGAAGTTGTTTCCATAGCAGGGGAGACTAGGACCCGGGGTCACAGCCTTAGAATAAAAGGGAGTCACTTTAGAACAGAGATGAGGAGAAATTTCTTCAGCCAGAGAGTGGTGGGTCTGTGGAATTCATTGCCACAGAGGGCGGTGGAGGCCGGGACGTTGAGTGTCTTTAAGACAGAAGTTGATAAATTCTTGATTTCTCGAGGAATTAAGGGCTATGGAGAGAGAGCGGGTAAATGGAGTTGAAATCAGCCATGATTGAATGGTGGAGTGGACTCGATGGGCCGAATGGCCTTACTTCCACTCCTATGTCTTATGGTCTTATATATTATTTATTTGTTAAAAAAAACGGTCATTATTATTTATATTGTTTTAAAGTTGTAAAAAGGGGAAAATCCTGTACTGTTCTTGTTTGACCGAAAAAAATTTGAATAAAATATATTTTTTTTAAAAAACAATCACAGTATCAAAATAGCCTCCTGGGGGTATGCAGGAAGTTTTCAAGAGGTAATTTCAAGAATAAAATCTTTCTTAAAAAATCCTCCTTTGCAAGCAGGCTCAACCAAGTATAAGATTAATCACAAGCGACGTCAAGGGTGCAATTTATTGCCAAGAATGAAATCAAGTTTATACATACATATATACTTCTTTGTTTTAAACTCAGCTTTTTGTCTAAGATCAAGTGTTAGGTCAAGCCCCAGATGAGGTGCAATGCCTTTTCTTGTCAGCTTGGATATGGTCTCTCTTGTGGAGACAATCAATTGGATTCAATTTAAATATGAATCGGTTTTTGGAACAAGCAAGAGATGGATTAAGGGCTTGCCCTATCCACACTTTGCATTGGCTTCGTAAAGAACTGAATAAATATTTTATAAACTCAAGTGTAAGGTTGAACCTTTTATGGTGCCGTTGCCTCCTCTCTCCCCAGATCCATTACCGACAGTTGTCTGGCAATGCAAAATGCTCTCCTTTCACCATGTTTAATTATTTTAAGCAGAACAACAGGTCCATGAAGTTTGATGTCCAATCTGTGAAGTAAAAATCATTGTTGCCATATTTTTCACTCACTTCATCTTTCCCTCTGCTTGGGTAACTGTGAATCGAGTATGGTATTAGCAGCCGATCAAACCGCATGCGGTCACCAGGAGCTGTCAGTCCATGTTATCGCTCATACAAAATTCAGAAAATTCAGGTGACTATGAAAGTTAAAATTTTTTGGAGAGTGAGCCACGAGCCTAGAAGCGCATCATATATGGTGACCAATCTGATTTTCTGTGTGGGATCTTGCTGTGTGCATATTTATTACTGTTTTTAACCACGTGACAGGAGTTACACTGTTGTATTTCAGAGACCTGTGCAAATGTTATAACCAAGAGACTTTCACACCCCATATCAGAATACTACAGTGCAGGTTATTTGGCCCATCGGGTCTAAACCGACCCTTTGAAAGAGCACCCTCCCAGGCTCACTTCCCCCACCCTGTACCCTTAACCCTACCTAACCTGCACATCATTGGATACCAAGGGGCAATTTAGCTTGGCCAATCTACCTAACTTGCACATCTTTGGACTGAGAGAGGAAACCGGAGCACCCGGAGGAAACCCACATAGTCACTGGGAGAATATGCAAACTCCACGCAGTCACCCAAGGCCGGAATCGAGCCCGGGTCCTTGGCGCTGTGAGGCAGTAGTGCTAACTACTGGGCTACCCATTGGCCATTCTACGAAAAACAAATCTGTGATTCATTGTCCTCCTATAACTTCTACCACTTGTTGACAGCCATTAAATGCCGTGTCTGGTAGCATGTCAATTTAATGACCAAACAATCATACAGCAGTTCTTTACAATCAGTAGCAGCCAACACTTAAAGACATTCATCCGTTCTGTTCCACAATATCAAAGGCACTTTATGCATCAATATCCAACCCTGATATTATATGTACCAAGGTTTACAGCTTTCAAGAACTAACTTCAATCCATAATAAATGCGATTTAATACCTATTTTCATTTTAATATTCCCCTCTGCAAACATATCAGGTAAATACTATCCATTGGAAGGTTGTTGGTGAATTTTCTAAACTCCTGGATTCAGACCGTAAGATATGCTCTTCAAAGAGTCTGGTTACCCTCCCCATCAATTTGACAATGTCCATTCTTCAAGATAAGGAATGTGATCCAGCAATAACAGGAATGCTGGCTGGACATGTTCTATATATAATCAAACATGTTTGCACCACACTTAGTTAACCCTCATCATTTCATCATTGGACTACTGGCAAAACAAAAGAAATAATGAATTACTTAATGGTAGCTGCCTCTAAAAAAATTCATAATCAAGCGGCCCTCATTTTTATAACATTCAACAGGGCATATTTTCTTGCCCTCTCCTTTAATGCAGCTGGATCAATTAACTATCGTGTTCTGAAGCATGTCCAATATGAAAACCATACCAAGCAGAAGTGTATCTGACATCCTGCATTAATCTTATTTCTTTCTCTTAAATTCTTCACGGGCTAGGAGCTTTTAAGAATCAAAGTCAAACTGTGGGAAAGTCAAAAATAACTTTTTGAAACTATTTTTGCAACAGAACAAAAATCTGTTAATCTAAAACTCTGCTAATAATGCTGCAAGAGACTGAACAGAAATCGGTGATAAATGTTGCAATGAAGAACAAGACAGAATGTAACATGATGTTTGCACTTCAACTTAAATAACCATATGAAGATCAGCAAACTATCCTGCAAGCTCTGATTTGTCATTGGGGCACCAGTTTTCCTGAGATTGCCACAAATTGACATTGTCCACTGCTTTGTTCAAAACACACACTCCCTCTTTGGGTCCAGATGCATCTTCCAATGTCTGCCTCACTAGGCTTTGTAGAAAGACACCCGATTTTACCCATCAAAACTCTGCACCATTTGCAATAATCTGAACCGCTTGTATTCTGAGTACTTGTGACTAAATGTAACAAAACAGAAGATAATCAAGAATTGAAAGTAGCCGATCTGTTAAACTTATAACTAAGAATAAAGTTTTGAACTTCTCTCCAGTCCCACAGGCTTCCCTCAAGAATTGTATTTCTCTCAATGTCTGTTCTTTAATGCTTTCCAAGACAAAGATATAGAGCTTATTTTTGAACACAGGTGAACAGCAGTTAACAGAAGTATTACATAACAAGATAAATGCCCAAAGCTTCTGGAAATACATGGAAGGCTGGAGCATGCACAGGAAAGGATTCCCCAAATTTCACGATGGAATTACTTCTTTTTAATATAAATTTAGAGTGCCCAATTCATTTTTTCCAATTAAGGGGCAATTTAGCATGGCCAATCCACCTACCCTACATATCTTTGGGTTGTGGGGGTGAAACCCACGGAAACACGAGGAGAATGTGCAAACTCCACACGGACAGTGACCCAGTGCCGGGATCGAACCTGGGACCTCGGCGCGTGAGACAGCAGAGCTAACCACTACCCCATTGTGCTGCCCACGATGGGATTACTTTTGACCATTCATCCTACAGTAGAAAATCTGAGAAATTCAAAAATGGAGGCAAAGGAATCCAATGTTGCTGAACTACAATACCAAAATTAATAAGGTGGCACTGACTTCATTACAATAGCTCAATTTTCACAAAAATAGCAACATTCAGTCACCTGTTTCGATAAGAGAGATTTGATTTCTCCCTCTGCCTGTATATTAGGCCCCTTCAGTTGACAGTTTAGCAATCCAGAAAATATCTTCCAATGTATGTTTAGCTATCTTTCTACTGAAATCTCTAATTCTACTTGCAATCAAACTTCTTTATTTCAAAACAGCACTGTTAACATGTTCGTATGTCATAGGTTTACAAAATCTTCTGACATTTCCACTGGACTGATCATACAATTACTTGCTGTCCATGTTGGACCCCTTTAACTTTAAAAAAAAGGCACACTGTGATATAAACTGACAACTGCAGCTTAAAATACTGACATGATGCTGAATGTTTCAAGTATTTTCTGTTTGATACAGCAGGTTGTTGCTTTCAATACTGTTTTATTTATTCTCCCTGGAAAAGACAAATCCCATGCTTCCTATGTTTTGAGACTTAAAACTTAAGCTATACAAAGCCCTAGTTAGACCACCTCTGTAGTACTGCCAAAGGTTCTGGGTACCACATCATCGGAAAGAAACACTGGCCTTGGAGGAAGTGCAACTTGGATGTACCAGAATTATTAAATTTACTACAATGATGTAAATTATGATGGCAGATTACAAAAATTAGGTCTGGATTACCGGGAATTAAGGGTTAGGAGTGATTTGATCAACGTTTTCATGATATTCAGTGAACAGATAGGATGCATAGAAATACATTTCCAATAGTTGCAGAATCTAGGATTAAGGGGCATAAATTAAAAATTAGAGCCAGACTTTTCGGAAACAAGATTACAAAACACTTCTACGTGCAAAGGTGGTCGAAGTTTTAACACTACCACAAATGGCAGCTATGTTAGATCAAATTTAATTTTAAAACAGAGATTGATAGATTGTTGTAAACCAGATATTGAAGGATAGGTCACAGCTCCCCGTGCCGACGTGGGTCTCACCCCAATAACCCAAAGCTGTGCAGGGTAGGGGGATTGGCCACGCAAAAATTGCTCCTTAATTGAAATAATTAATAAAAGGATAGGTCACAGATCATCCATAATCCCATTTAATTGTGGTATATCTGGATTTCCAGAAAGCTTTTGACAAGGTGCCACACAAAAGGTTGCTGCAGAAGATAAAGATGCATGACGTTAAGGGTAAAGTAGTAGCATGGATAGAGAATTGGTTAATTAATAGAAAGCAAAGAGTGGGATTAATGGGTGTTTCTCTGGCAAAGAGTGGGGATTAATGGGTGTTTCTCTGGTTGGCAATCAGGAGCTAGTGGTGTCCCTCAGGGATCAGTGTTGGGCCCACAATTATTCACAATTTACATCGATGATTTGGGTTGGGGACCAAGTGCAATGTGCCCAAGTTTGCAGATGACACTAAGATGAGTGGTAAAGCAAAAAGTGCAGAGGATACTGGAAGTCTGCAGAGGGATTTGGATAGTTTATGTGAACGGGCTAGATGGAATACAATGTTGACAAATGTGAGGTTACCCATTTTGGTAGGAATAACAGCAAAAGGGATTATTATTTAATTGATAAAATATTAAAACATGCTGCTGTGCAGAGGGACCTGGGTGTCACAAAAAGTTGGTTTACAGGTGCAACATGTGATGAAGAAGGCAAATGGAATTTTGTCCTTCATTGCTAGAAGGATGGAATTTAAGACGAGGGAGGTTATGCTTCAACTGTATATGGTATTAGTGAGGCCACACCTGCAGTATAGTGTTCAGTTTTGGTCTCCTTCCCCGAGAAAGGACGTACAGCGCTGGATGGTGTGCAGGAGATTCACTCGGTTAATCCCAGAGTTGAGGGGGTTGGATTACGAGGAGAGGTTGAGGAGACTGAGACTGTACTTACTGGAATTTAGAAGGATGCAGGGGGATCTTATAGAAACGTATAAAATTGTGAAGGGAAGATAGGATAGATGCGGGCAGGTTATTTTCACTGAGGGGTGAAAGCAGGACTGGGGGCATAGCATCAAAATAAGGGGAAGTAGATTTAGGACTGAGTTTAGGAGGAACTTCTTCACCCAAAGTATTGTGAATCTATGGAATTCCCTGCCCAGTGAAGCAGTTGAGGCTCCTTCATTAAATGTTTTCAAGGTAAAGATAGATAATTTTTTGAAGAATAAAGGAATAAAGGGTTACGGTGTTCGGGCGGGAAAGTGGAGCTGAGTCCACAAAAGATCAGCCATGATTTAATTGAATGGCGGAGTAGGCTTGAAGGGCCAGCTGGCCTACTCCTGCTTCTAGTTATTATGTTCTTATGTTCTAATTGTGGAGTAGACGAGAGAGACTAAATGGCCTACTCCTGTTCCTATGTTGTGCGATTGGAATAGTGAATATAATAGAAGATGCCTCAAGGCAAACTATTCTCCTTACTGGAAACTAGCTACTGAATAACATGAACATTTCACAACATATCAGGTCATTTCAAAAGACATCAGACATTCCAGATTCTTTTCGAGCAAGATCATTTATTGAACAAGTTTGTTCACAACTCAATGTATTTACAAAAGCATACAGTATTGTTGAGATACTGTACAGTTCAAATATGGTTTTCTAGATGGGCAACCAATTTGCAAGGTGTTAATTCAACAAACTAAAAAAAGACTTGTATTGCACAGAACCATTAATTACAGCAGGACATTCTCAAGTGCTCTACAGCCCCAATGAAGCAATTTTTTAAATGTCAGAATAATTTATTGTAAAAGATACTGTAGCCAATTTTCATAAAGTAGGCTCCGACAAGCAACAATGTGATGATGGTTGGATAATGTGTTGTTGTGATGCTCATTAAGGGATGAAGAGGGGCAAGAATACAGGGGCAACTTCCCTGCTCTTAGGAATTAAGAGAAATGGAGCAGAGTGGCGGAGCGGAAGTGTGCTGGGCCCAAAACCCAGAGGTCGATTGATCAAAACCATCCTCGGCTGTTTACATTTCTGGGCAGCATGGTAGCGCAGTGCGAGCACTGTTGCTTCACAGCGCCAGGGTTCAATTTCCAGCTTTGGTCACTGACTGTGCAGAGTCTGCACGTTCTCCCCGTGTCTGCATGGGTTTCCTCGGGTGCTCGAGTTTCCTCCCACATGTCCCGAAAGACGTGCTTGTTAGGTGAATTGGAATTCTGAATTGTCCCTCAGTGTACCTGAACAGGCACCGAAGTGTGGCAACTAGGGGATTTTCACAGTTACTTCATTTCAGTGTTAATGTAAGCCTACTTGTGACACGACTAAAGATTATAAATAGGTCATTTGGATTCTTGAGCCTGCCCCGCCCTTCAATAAAACATGCTGATCAGATTTTGGCCTCAACCCCACTTTCTTGGATGCCCCCAATTTACCTTCAAACCCTTGCCAATCAAAACTCTGTCTGACTAAACCTTGAATATATTGAATAGCACAACTTCCACTCTCGCTGGGGAAGGGAATTCCAAACACTTAACTCCCAAAAGAGGAAATTCCTTGTCTGTCTTAAATGGGAGACTTTTTCCTTTGATATTGTGTTCTCCGATAATCCTAGATTCACCCAGGAGAGGAAATATCCTCTCAGCCTATAACATGCCAATATTGGGATCTTTAACATCCACTTCGAGCACAGATGGGGCCTGCTCAATGTTTCCTCTAAAGAGCACCACCAACAATGCAGGACACCCTCGGTACTGAAATAGAATGTCAGCTTTGATATTTGCACTCAAATCCACAGGGGTGAGAGTGCTACCAGTTGAGCAACGGTTGACAGACAACTTATCAGACAAGCCCTTTTGAATTCTTCGCTTAAGATCTAAATAGGCAATCTTAAACTTGAATGCAAACAAAATACAGCCTTTTTTATAAATTATCTACATGTAATTTAACCCTCGTGCCACAGGAAGACAATATTTACTGTCAATACTTGGAATGTGTGACATTCAACTGTCCTTTGCCCATGTTTTTTCCCCTTATTCATTCATGGAATGTGGGCTAAGCGAGCATTTATTGCCCAAACATAACCATACCATGATCTTGAATAAAATTAACTAATCTGCTCGGCCATTTCTCCCCAGGGCAATTACAAGTTAGTCATATTTCTGTGGGTCTGAAGTCACATATAGGCAAGACCTGTAGCTATTTCCCTATCGGTAATGAGTGGACCAAAAGAGTTTTTCAAGCGTTCAGGTATTTCCATCACCGTTACTCAACTACCATAAATTTGTTAAATTATTTGAATTTACATCCCCTAGCTGCCATGGTGGAATTTGAACTCACATTGCTGGATCTTTGTTCAGGACTTCAGATATCTAGTCCAAGACAGCTGAATAACTGATACTCTTTACAACACATAAACACAAATCTACAAAGATGACTACAGGGGGTGGTAATGAGAACCACATCTGTGTAATCTGGGTTTAGCAAATTCAACCCACAATAGGTGTTGTACAGATTCGCCTGACATGTGGTTCAAAGTATCTTGTTTTTCCTGATCAAAAGTAACCACCTTGATTCTGTAGCATAGATAACACTGGCTGCTCCCCAGAAGCCATGAAATGGCACTGGTTTAATTTTTTTTTTTTTTTTTTAAAAGAGAAACATGGGCAAAGGCTTTAAAATCTAGAGATAACATTAATTTTTGTCACACGCAAACCTTGAAAACTCCTAGCAACCATGAACGTT
This sequence comes from Scyliorhinus torazame, assembly GCF_047496885.1. Classification (NCBI taxonomy): domain Eukaryota; kingdom Metazoa; phylum Chordata; class Chondrichthyes; order Carcharhiniformes; family Scyliorhinidae; genus Scyliorhinus; species Scyliorhinus torazame. Next base: position 131,362,814 of record NC_092712.1, read on the forward strand.
TTTTGCAGTTTGATTACGTGGACACTACCAAACTCCCTTGATTATTCCTTGTAAAATAATTCTGCCTTATTCTGGAGAGCCTCACAGTATATATCCTCATCATCTGTACTTGGATCTTGTTCCCCCTACTCTACTCATACTGCTGGCATGCAACATCACGTAAGTGCAAAACATGGCATTTGAATCGGTTAGCATCATTTATAAAGTTCGCACAATCACTTGTTGCACCATCACCTGCCATGATCCTCAGAACACAGAAAAGTGTAAAACAAATTAAGATCATTCTGCCAATAAAGCTGGTGCCTTTAGTTGTCCAACATATCCAATCGAGTATCCAACTATATTCTTTCTTCCTTGAATGTCTAATTCTGTTAGCTTACCTTGTAGATTTCAAATGCTTAAATTAGGCTTTGAGTAAAGATGTTTTTCTCCTCAAAAATACTTTTCACTATTTTAATGAAGTTTTACATTTTACTGGATTTTTGTAATATTTACTATATGTTACAATGATACAGATAGACCAGTTATACTATTGAAATTACAAATAGTTATACTATTGCAATTACATTAAATGAGGAGCCATTACCTTCTAAAGAGAAAGTGGGATACTAATGGAAGAACAATTACAAAAAATGAAACTCCTTTTTTAATGCTTTTGATATATTAAATGTACAACAATGGTTTCTGATTCTAATGTACTGCAGAATACCAATACAACCATTACAACCAGTGTGTATACACCCACAAGCTGAGACAAAGGAAATTGGGTCGAACTTAGCAAGGTTCATTAAATATTCTTGAAAACTGTATATTACATCCACATTTCGCTGTAGTAATTCAAGTACATTTATTTTCTTTTGTGAAGAAACTGTCAGGATTAGGATGAAATAAAGGTGGTCGCTGATATACAATCTTTATCACACTATAATTGGAAATTCAAAGTTTGTGATTTCAATAACAAGGTTCTTCTAGTTTCAACATTCCATATTAGACGTATTGCCACTTGAGGCCCTTGATGGCTCATGCAAACTTTGAAGTCCACAAATTTCCAAACTCACCTACTGCAAAACAGAAACTACGCGAGACCTGGGTGCCCTATCAGAAACTTCCAGGATGTTCAACCCAAGCATGCCTTACACCAGAAACTACAATCTCTGAATAATGCAAAGAAACACTCAAGAAACAAGAATACTGGTGTTGTCACTGGACTAGTAATCCAGAGGCCCAGGCTAATGCCCTGGAGACATAGGTGAAATTTGAATTCAATTAATGAATCTGGTTATATATTACTAATATAGTAATGGTGACCATGAAACCATGAAACTATCAATTGCTCTCTTTACCTGGTTTGGCCTACTCGTGACTCCAAGCGCACAACAAGGTTTATTCGTAACTGCCGCCCTTTTAAAAGTTCAGTTCAACAGCAATTGGGGATGAACATCAAATGCACACTTTGCCAGTGGTGCCCAAGTTCCATGAAAGAAAAGGTTTCTTGCTGTTCAATCCAGAACAGAGACCACACTGTTCCATTTTCCTAATTCTATGTTAAAATGTCTTAATTATTGTGTACTTAATCTCAAATCTATCAGTACAGACTGCAATACTGTTTCAGTAACATCACAAACAGACTGCAGACAATATTTCAAATATAGCTTTACAAATGTCCTCTTCCTTTCAAAGCAAACCTAAATTTTTGGCTAATCTTTTGGCTAATCTACACTCCGCAATTACCACCTTAATTGTAGCTTCCCTTTCCTCTCCAAAATCCTTCAATATTATAGTTTGCCAATTCCACACCTATCTTTTCCCATAATTCGTCACCTGAATGACATCCTTCTGCACCGTGACAATTGTCAGATTCTGGAAATCAGAATTCATCTTTGTCTCATCAAAGCACAACACTTCCCAAATCCGTTCACAATATCCTGAAATAATGAAAAAATAAAGAGAGGAGAGGAAGGAAGCAGATAAGGAGGGAAATGAGAGAGAGGAGAAAAAGTTGAACTTTTTGCTGCAGAAGGTTGTGGAGGCGAAATCACAGAGTGTCTTTAAGACAGAGATAGATAGGTTGTTGATTAATATGGGGTTCAGGGTTTATGGGGAAAAGACAGAATGGAGATGAGAAAAATATCAGCCATGATTGAATGGCGGAGCATACTCGATAGGCCAAGTAGCCTAATTCTGCTCCCATGTCTTATGGTCTCATGGAGGTGAAGAAAAGGATTCAAGGAAAGGGACAGAGGGGGGTGAGGTAGCCACAAGATATTATGGCATTCAGTGAACAAACTGTTTAAACAGGCAAGCCTGTCTGCATGTGTTCAGGAGGAAGGTGTAAATAAGAAATCGGAGCAGGCGTAGGCCAGTAAGCCTGCTCCAGTATTCAATGAGATCATGGCTGAACTTCCACACCATTATCCTGCACTATCCCCATATCTATTAATGTTAATACATAGAAGTCTATTGATCTCGGTCTTGAACATACTCAACAACATGAGACTCCACAGCCTTGAGGCAGAGAATTCCAAAGTGGTGTTTGATGTGCTGATTAAGGGGAATTCATTACACCTGGGGACATTAAACATGCAATTCAATGGAGAAGTAGCGTTACCATAAATCGTGACGTTTAAGTCGACCTTTGAAGTTTCAAAAAAATCTTTCCAAAACAGGGGTTAATTTATGAGTGGAACATAAAATATGAGCTGCTGAGGTTGGTATAGGTGGTTGCCATTTCAAAACATGAAAAAAAGTTCTGTTCATCCATCACTATGTGTGGTCTTTTCTGCGTAGGCATATCTTAAAAACTCTCACACATCTTTTTGGCAACATGGCCAATTCACCGGCTTGATCCCACGAGTCAACTTGTAAGTTGTGTGTAACCCAAAATATGTACTTTGAGCTGAAAAATTGAGGCCAACTCCTAATATGAGTAATGCATTGAACATTTATTCGTTGAAAAAGTTGGGGGGGAATGGGGGTTGACGCTACAGCAAGTTTAAGTCTAAGCATGAATTTGACATCCAAAATTGGGGGTTGTCTTATACACCATGATCCAGGGTATATTTGGAGATAATAAATTGGGATGTTTGCCATTTCCTCAGAAATTCCATTCCTAGTCTGTGAATGGCTCTCCAAAAACAGATGGTGCATTTCTCAGAAGGATACATAGATTTATGGTAATTGTCCACAAGATTATGAAGACTAATGTTATATACTTTTTTCGCCTCTGCAGATACTGCTCCCGCAACAAGTCATCAACTTCTGACCCACTATCATCCCATCTGATTAGCTGCAGTCTGCCTCTTCCAATTTTCTCCCGTGCCCCAAGGGGGGAACTAAGTGCACTCTGCAGAAAAAGAAAATCACAGTAGTTTCAATGCCTTCAAATCCTTGTCAGATGAGGCTACAACACCATGAAAGGATGCACCAAAATTGCAATAAAATATAAATTTTATCGTCATATCTTCTCATACAGACATATTCAAGGGGAGACAGTGGCATAATAGTTACATAACTCGACCAGTAATCCAGAGGCCCAGACTAATGCTCTGAAGACGCGAGTTCAAATCCCACCATGGCAGCTGGAGGAATTTTAAAGTCAATCATAAAATATGGAATTGAAAAGGTTGACCCAGTAACAGTGGCCATTAAACCATTGTCAATTGTCATAAAAATCGATCCTTTAGGGAAGGAAATCTGCCATCCTTACCTGGTCTGGCCTCCACATGGCCCCAGACACACAGCAATGTTATTGACTCTTAACTACCCTCTGAAATGGCCTCGCAAGCCACTCTGTTCAAGGGCAATTAGGGATGGGTCAACAAATGCTGGCCCAGCCAGCAATGCCCACATCCTTTGGAAGAATAAAATAAAGCTTTGAATCTCAAAATAGCTATTATTTGCAAACAGTGAAGACACAATGCAGCACATTTTCCCCTCAGTGTCAGGCATGTCTGCTGTCTATGCTATTCTAAAGCACTGAAAAAATAAAGTGTATTGCTTATTCTGGCACTGTTGAGATGCATGCTGGCTGGTATCATTCATATCTTCATGAATGGTAGTTTCAAAAAGGGCATCCAACAACTAACTGGTTAATCTGACAGAAATCGAGCAGCGTGAAGGGAGAAACAGAAGGGAAATTTGCTTCTGAACACACACTTAAAGTAAATGGGCTCGCTGATTCCAAAGAATGTTACGTGCTGACTCTTAAAACCCTGCTTCTAAGCAGACAGTATCAGACTTATTTAGCATGGGTGTTAAAATATACTGAAATTCAAAATCTATCTCATGACCTTGGTAACAAGGCAACACTTACAGTAAAATGAACCGTAATACTTAAAAATCACATGCTGGATCTGTCACAGAGGCTTGCGGACATGATTTACTAGTACTGCATCATTGGACTAAACGGCTCAATGAGTACTTATTAGAAATCAAACCTCAGGCTAGAATCCAGAATAGAATCAGCATATATTCAGCAAGAGGAGATCCAACACATTTACTGTCCTCCCACTCCTGATTCAAGTTAAAATTCTGAACAAAGCTCAAGTGAAAAAGTGTCATTCACAGGTTTCCAAACATTGCCATGTTGAAAATAAATAAATTACCCCTGAATGACTAGATCATTGGTGCATTTCAAATAACCATGGAATGACCTACCCTTAAAACTACAACATCAAGCAATGTATTGGCTGTTTCCACTGTGGGGAGGAAGAACAAATATTCTGAATATTTTTACAAGCTGAGACACCAGTAAATGTTGGTTCAGAAAGACTGCGATGTCCTTGGACATTAATCAAAGAAAGTCAACATGCAACTGCAGCAAGCAATCAGTAAGGCAAATACTTAGGTTAGCCTTTATTGTTGCCCGTCCAAGAATAATGGAAGTCATGCTGCAATTTAATATGTTTTTGCTGAGACCACACCTAGAGCAGTGTGTATAGTTTTGGCCTCCTTACCTGTGGATATTCCTGCCTTCCAGGGTTTTTTTTGGTGACGTTGATTGATTCCTGGGATGAGAAGGGAGATGGCCTCTGATGGAGATTGAGCAGAGTAAGCCTACATTCCCTGGAGTTTAGAAGGATAAGAGGTGATCTCATTGAAACACAAAACTCTTGGCGGGCTTGACAGGGTAGATGCTAAGAGATTTTTCCCTTGGCTGGAGAGTCCAGAACTGGAGGCCATCATCTCAGGATAAGGGTCAGCCATTTAGGAACGATAGGATGCTTGGAAGTACAGAGGAGCAGAGGGCCTTGAGTCCATGGGTTCCTGAAGGCAACAGGACAGGTAAATAAGGTGGTTGAGAAGGTATATGGGATACTTGTAGTCTATGCCTTGGCTAATAAAGGCAAGCGCAGGTAGGATTTGGTGGAGCTGTATTAAAAGCTGGTTAGGCCACAGCGAGAATATTGTATGCAGTTCTGGTTATCATACTACAGGAAGGGTGTGATTGCATTAGAAAGGGTGCAGAGAATGCTGAGGGGGGGATCTGATTGAGGTGTACAAAATTATGAAGGGCATAGAAATGGTAGATAGGAAGAACATTTTCCCCTTAGTGAGAGATGTCAATAACCAAGGGGCATAGATTTAAGGTAATGGGCAGGAGATTTAGAAGTGACTTGAGGAAAAAAGCTTTCACCCAGAGGGTGGTGAGAATTTAGAACTCATTGCCTTTTGTGGCGGAGGCCGGAGCACTCACCATTTAAGCATCACTTAGATGAGCAACTGAAACACTATTGCATACAAGGCTACAGACCAAATGCAGGAAAATGGGATTTGAAAAGATGGGTTCCACTTGGGCGGCATAGACACGATAGACTGAAGGTTCTCTTTTTCTGCTGTTACACTCTATGACTAGGCTGAGAGGAGGAGAATTCTTTTCACTCAGTGTTGTGAAGCTTTAAGATTTCCTATCCCTGAGAGTTGTAGGTACTCAGTAGAGGAACACATTCAAGGCTGAGACTGATAATTTTTTGGGCAATAACTATATTCAAGGTATGTGGGGATAAGCCGGGAAAGTTGAGTTATTGTAATTCAGACACAAACTCAATTGGATGGCAGATCAGGTCTGAGGGACTATATGGCCTATATCTGCTCCTATTTCTTTTGTTCCGCTCATAATTCATGATAGAAATGTCCTAATATTAGCAAAGTCCTCAAAAAACACTTCTGTGAAGAATAAGTCATGTCAGTATCTCTCATCAGTTACTAATGACAGTAAGAGGATTGGGTTAGGTATGAGAATTTGGGACAAAAGCTGTGTAACCAACAATCTATTGGAGTTTATAAGATGTATGGGCACAAGGCATTTTTAACAATTATTTTAAATATTTTCTAGATAACAATAGTCCATAATCTGTATTTTTTCTGATTTTTGCAAAATATTGAAGGAATAAATCACCCCTTTTATCTGTGTACATTATGAACATATTAATTCAGTTCTAACTGCTTCCTTCCATAAAACAGCAAGTAATCACGACTTTCATCATATTCATGCTTTAGATTACATCGTTGGAACCAAAAAGTAAAAGCTAACGCCAAGAAATAGAGGAGAAATTCTGTCAATAATTTTACCAAAAAATGTTATGTCATCATCATTGTTTCAAAATTTTAAATAAAAGGAATTTCACATCCAAAGAGAGCTGAACAACAAAGAAAATCAGAGCAGACAGAGATGAAGGAGCATCTGATCAAGAGAACTTTCAGAATTGATCTGAAACAGGAAGTTAAAAGTCTACAAGGGAAGTAGCCATCCTTAAACCAAAAGGTTAGACAGAGCGGAATGGAAATACAAGGCAGTACCAAACGACAAGGCTGGTTAAATTGGTCGTTCAGTACTCAAAAGAGTGACAGCTAGAGATGAGCTCGGTGGGAGCAGGGCATGGCTACCATATGTGCAGCACAGAGTGGGCTGGTTCTCCCAACTCAGAGGGGAACATGCATTAAAGAGCAGTGAGAGTAGCACAAAGTTCACCAACTGGACCACAGGTGCCAAGGTGGGCATCAGTGAGATCAGCTTTGTCCAAGGGAGGGGAGTTGCTTAAAAATATATTTTGGTACATGGGTAGCACTGCTACTTCACAGAGCCAGCGACCCGGGTTCAATTCCAACCTCGGGTGACTGTGTGGAGTTTGAACTTTCTCCCAGTGTTTGCGTGGTTTTCCTCCGAGTGCTCCGGCCCCCACCCAGTCCAAAAATGAGCAGGTTAGGTGGGGTTATATGAGGGTAGGGCAGGAGAATGAGTCTAGGTCAGGTGCTCTTTCAGTGGGTCAGTGCAGACTTGATGGACCAAATGGTCTCCTTCTGCACTGTAGGAATTCTGTGATTCCATAATATGCTGATTAAACTCATGGGAAGAATGTGCAAACTCCACACAGTTACCCAAGGCTAGAATTGAACCTGGCGCTGTGAGACAGCAGTGCTAATCACTGTGCCACCATGTCACCGAGACACTGCATATAGATAAGAAATGTCCAAAGATTTCACCAAAAATACTGAGAACCACTTGGTAAAAACACGTCAGCTGTGGCTAAGTCAGTCCTACTCTCAGCTCTGAATCACAAGGTTAAGGCTTCAAATCCCACTCCAGCGCAAAAATCAAGGTTGACATTCCACTGCATCCGAATGAGACATTAAACCCTAGTTTAATGCCTGCCACCGTGGAGAAGATCCCATGGCACTATTTCAAAAAAAATTGCAGCGATCTCCAGTGTCCTGACCAATATCTGTCCCTCAATCAACTTTTTTAAAAAGCCAGTCATTGTCACATTATTAACCACCTTCATACACAGTTGGCAGATTACAGGTATTAGTCTGTAATGTCAACATGACCAAAGCTGCAAAAAGAAGTAGCTGATTGCAGGCCAATATCAGCAACTACTTCCCCGTCTTTGCTAAAAAAAAATATTTGGGGGGGGGGGGGGGGGGGAAGAGAAAAATAAAAAGTGAGAACGAAATAAATTCAGTAATGACGAGTTAACGCAGTATTTATTCATCAGTTGCAGTGAAATCGAAATAGAAGCATCTTACTCCAGCTCAGAAGTTAAGAAAGAAGTTACTCCGAGTTAAGAAAGGCCAGAATCCGTACACTCTGAGCAGAGGAATGAAGGTGCAGTGGGCATTAAAAACACAAGTATTTAACCTAACAAGCATGAGAGGATGTACTGTGCACAGGAGCGAATAGGGAGTGCAAAGCAGATGCAAAGTGTTTGAAGTGACTCACACAGAGGAGGGGAAAGCTTGCGCTCTTACAATAAGGATGTTTAAAACAGAAAAGTGCTAATTCCTCAGAAAATACCCATTCTGAACAAGTGCCGGCACCGGGCCTATTTCAATTTGGACGCTGCAAAAAGGCCGAGTTTTGAAAGCGGCTTTTCCGTTACTAAAAAGGACAAACTCGGCGAAACTTCACAATCTATCTCTCTCTTTCTCTCTTTCTTTCTCACACACACACCGCCCCGGGCTTGCTGAATGCAGAGGTGCTGCCTAGGCCCATCCTCGGCAGCAATCCCTGGTACTCACTCTGCTCTGTGCTCGCCTCGCTCCTCTCTATCTGTCTGTTGCCGCTCACAGCTCGAGACAGCGCCCTCCACAGTCAGTCACACGCGCACACACACACACAAGCTTGTTACGACCCAGCAAATCACCATTTTTTGGCTCTTTTTTTGAAAAGCCAACTATGGTTGAGTACGTAATGGATAAATTTAAGGTTCCCCCATTCAATAATCAAAGAAAATATTCAACCACCGGCAAGCATTAGCTGCCCCCATGTGCAGTCTGAGGGCCAGCCCACTATGGATGGATGGATTTGTTTACTGTACTGGGGTACAGTGAAAAGTATTGTTCTGTGTGCAGCTCAAGACAGATCATTCCGTACATGAAAAGAAAATACATAGTGCAAACATAAACTACACAATGTAAATTCATAGACAGAGGCATTGGGTCATGTCCAGTAAATATCTAAACAAAATACAGCAACTAGTGACATTTGAAAGTGTGAAAACATTTATCTTTCAGTGTTCCTAACTCTGCAGTGTTATAGCACAGGCTGAAAGAACAAATATCAAAATCATATGAATAACACTATTTAATCTGTCGCACTAGCTAAATACCTAACATGTGCGACCTGACATTCAATCCCATCTCCCCAGGTCAGGTGACCTGCATATGGAGTACAGAGTGTACCTTATATTATCTTATCCAAGCAACCTATAGTATCTGATACTCAAGTCCACACAATCAGCTGCCATCATGACATCCCTCCCTCTCCAGACTAAAATATGTCCATGATTGCTCTGCTTGGTGTAGGTAGCTTAGACTGCATCACTGACGAAACCTACTGCAATAAGTTTTGTTAAAAAAAACTTTAAAATCATTATTTCACTAAATCACTGAATAAATGAATTTCTGGAATCACATTATTGCTCTGTTTCGGTCCCAACAGTATTGCCAATACGATGGGTATTTGTATTTATCTTGGTGAACCACAAGCCTTCCCTTATATCGATCAAATGACCACACAACCAGTTAGTTAGTTCAAAAGATGGTTTATTTACATACACAAGAGCTATCTCAACATGCAAACACAATATCTACTATGAGGTAAACCACACCTATCAGCTACAATAACCTATACTTAACTTCAGGGCGACCGGCACTGTGCGAATGGATAAGCCCTTTATCTGGATTTCCCTTGGCTGGTTCAAAGAAAGTGTCTCTGTCTCTGCTGGGCTCATCTGTCAGGTAGCGATCATTGGTCTTGAACTTAGCTGGCTGTTCCTGCTGCAATTGGGCTGGCACAGGCCGGATCCAAAAGAGAACACATGGCTGCGTCCTCTTTTATCCCTCTGGGATTTCGCGCTCTTTGGGGTGGTCCTTAACCTTGGACCCAATAGTTCAACAAGGCTCTGATCACTGTCTTTGATTTTGGCCAATAAAGGGGCAGGTGCCTTGTTGGTTGGTCGGGTCCTTAGCGGTCATTGACATTTGCAGTTGTGCTTTCTGAGTAAGGAAAATGGTGCCGATCAGACTGTGGCTGTACCGGTTGCTTGATTGGAGTACTATTGTCCTGGGAAAATGGGCCATTAAAATGCAAACGAGCGGGGGTTTCGATCAGGTCTGGTTACCTGTGTTTTAGATACACACAGGCTGTGTATCTGTCTGAATCCTGGATTGGCCATAATTCCCATGGTCCTTTGCAGATGGCCATCTTAGATGGCTACAACAACATGGTGACAAAGACACAGCAGCAAATGAACCAGATGGAGGGGCTGTTGATATCCGGCAATATGGAAGTCAGGTATCAAACATCGGGGGCAGGATTCTCTCAGCCCGGGGCCGGGCCGGAGAATCTCCATGACCGGTGCGAATCGCGCCACGCCGCCCCAATGCCAGCATACAATTCTCCGCAGAGCGGAGATTTGGCGCCATTGACGCCGGCGTGGTTGGCGCAGCGCTGGTCGCAGGCCGCTCTACACCCACCGATTCTCGGGCTGGAATGGGCCGAGCAGCCGTTGTGGAAACGCTGAGTCCCGCCGGCGCCATCCACACCTGCTCTCAGCCGGCGGGAGCTCAGCGTTGAAGGGTCAGGTGGCGGCCTGTGGAGTGGGGAGGGAGGGTCCAACCCCAGGGGGGGCCTCAGATGTGGCCTGGCCCACGATGGGGACCCGCCGATCGGCGGGCCGGACTCTCTGTCTGCCAGCCTCCTTTCATCCGCACCGGCACCTGTACTCCTGCGTCATGTTGGGTAGGGGCCAGTGCGGACAAGGGAGATACCGCGCATGCGCGGCAATTGCGCAGGTGGGACTGCGCATGTGTGGGTTCGCGCCGGACCCACTGCGCATGCGCGCATCCCCCGGCGCCCATTCCACGGCCGGATCAGCAGCTGGAGCAGGGTAAACCGCTTCAGAGTCATGCTGGTACCCTGTACGGGCCAGAATTGCTCATCCTGGGGCCGTGTTGATGCCGTCGAGAAACGGGACAGCGTTTCCGACGGCGTCAATACTTTGCCTCACGATCAGAGAATCCCGCCTCAGGTAAATTCAATCCATCACCGTCTAGCATAGTTTCAGTCTTTTGTTTGATTGTTTTTTCTAGAACTGTAGTACCTCTTTCGCTATGTAACTGTGCATCCCTTGTAATAACCATTAGTATTTAATTTGATGCTTCTCTATGACTCAAGCTTTCTTGTGTACTTGCAAATATCACAAACTTCAAAATCAAAAGGGCAACATTCCGTTGTGAACATAATCACTAAACATAAAGCTTCACATCTAGGCACGTCCTTTGTGTCAAGATTTGTGCATTTTCAACTTAAATCACGTTTTAAATCACAAGTATTTGCTCCAAACTGGTTTCCACTTTTATGCTCTGTTGCTAAATCACATAAAATCTTCAAATTGCTTTGGTAGTCTCCACTCATTCTGTGGTCTATTTGCTGTCTCAGGAACTGTTATGACACCCCGAGTAAGTGCGCAGTCAATTCCAGCCCCACCCATCCTGGAGTCACAACACAGGTGAATTAACCAATAATTCTTAGAGAAATACCAAAGAATTTGCACTTGGCCGCCCAATAATTACGGTCACAAGATTTGTAAGTTGAAACACAATTATTGTTTATTTATAACAAGAATAATGATGAAATATGCAGTTGATTAATCATGAGTAAGTACCTAACTCCCGCCTTTACTTGCTCCCCCCCCCCCCCCCTCCACGCTCTACACACACACTCACCAGACAGACAAACACAGAAGCGTGGAAAAGGGAACAAAAACATAAGAGAAAAGAGTCTTTGCTTCAGATGATTGTTCCTTTCTTCACATTTTGAGGCTTTCTTCACAGTAAGCTTATAGATTATAGTCTTTGGTTGCAGTCAGTACTGGTTTTCCTGAAGCTTTTAAAGGCACCATACTCACACATTCCTGGAGAGACTGAGGCATTGTTTCCTTTACTCAAACTTTGCTTTCAGTTCGTGGTTTGTCTTCAGGCCTCTGTAGTGTAGACAATATAGTACTCACAGGCACCAGGCTTTCTGAAGAGACACTTTATTTCTCATCAAACTCGGCCTTCAACTCGAGGTTTGATCTTAGGCCTCTGTAGTTTCTGGAATCCAACACCCACAGGCTTATTGGAAAGAGAGGTAGCTGGATCTTGCTGGAGAGAATTGGCAACAGCTTTCTGGAGAGAGTTAGCCAATTCTGGACTTTACCTTCACAACCTTTAATGGTTCTCCTGCAAATAGATTCGTCCAGGCTCCCTGCCAGTTCAGAAACACAGCCTTTCTGGAGAAAACCGGAGGGAAGAGAGAGTGGGTCTTCTCTCCAAGCTGCCAGGAGTCATACTGAAATAAAACTGAGAACCTTGTGACTCTGAAGACATTCCAGTAGGATCGGATCCAATCACTACCTGTTACCGGGCACTGCACAGATTTTTGGGCCACTTCATTGGCCTACAGCTAAATCAATCAAACCAGGACCCAGCAATCTCTGTCATTGGTGCCAGTCAATTCCAGTAAGAACCTGACAAACTAGCACAATGATCTCTCCTGCTGCTGAAATCCTCTGCTTAAATTAACGACACAGGCCACTTGCTTCAAAGGCACATGTCCATTAATCATCCATGAATCCAAAATGTAACAGCAAAAATAGAAAAAAGGGTAAATAAGGGAATAGACAGGGAATAAAGAGGAAGGACCCAGACTGGAATTCTGGTCATCATGTCAGTATTAGGAAGTGTCATCGTCCCCTTTGAAACCAATATTTCACCCTTCGGAGAGCAAGATGTTTGCCTGCCATCAGCATCGATGGCTTGGACTTCCATGTTGCCGGATATCAGCAGCCCTCCATCTGGTTCATTTACGGCTGTGCCTTTGTCACCATGATACATTTCGACTCATGAAAGGTTTTTGTCATACAGTACTCCTGGTGACATAGAGTCACACTGATTCCCTTCCTGTGTTGACAGCATACAGCCTGGGGTAAAACGGTGTATCCCTCTTACTCGGATTCTCCCGCCTCAGCGGTACTCTATCATCTGACATCATAGAATCATAGAATCCCGACAGTGCAGAAGGAGGCCGTTCGGTCCATTGAGTCTGCACCAACCCTTTGAAAGTTGACCCCCCTACCTAGGTCCAATTCCACACCTTATTTCTACAACCCTACCCTAAGGGGCAATTTAACACAGCCAATCCACCTAGCCTACACATCTTTGGACTGTGGGAGGAAACCTGAGCACCCAGAGGAAACCCATGCAGACATGAGAAAATGTATAAACTCGACACAGACGGTCACCTGAGGTCAGAATCGTACCCAGACCCCTAAGGAGCGCTGTGAGGCAGCAATACTTTTTTTAAAAAAATATGTTTATTCAAATTTTCCAACAACATTTTTAACAAACCCCCCCCCCCCCCCCCCAGTAACAAAAAGAAAGAAACACAAACACAACAGTCAAAAATTATACAAAACTTATACATTGGGTTTCCCCATATACAGTAACCCCCCCATATGACATTGAAAGGTACCCATAGGGAAGCCCCCCCACCCACCCGAATCCCCCCCCCCGAAAGAGACCCCCCCTCCGCCCCCACCCATGGGTTGCTGCTGCTGCTGACCTCCTCCTAACGCTCCACGAGATAGTCTAGGAACGGTTGCCACTGCCTGAAGAACCCCTGCACAGACCCTCGTAAGGCAAACTTTATCCTCTCCAGCTTAATGAACCCTGCCATGTCATTTATCCAGGCTTCCACACTGGGGGGCTTCGCGTCCTTCCATAATAGCAAGATCCTCCGCCGGGCTACCAGAGACACAAAGGCCAGGATACCGGCCTCTTTCGCCTCCTGCACTCCCGGCTCGTCCGTTACCCCAAATAGTGCCAACCCCCAACTCGGCTTGACCTGGACTTTCACCTCCTTGGACATAGTCCTCGCAAAACCCCTCCAAAACCCATCCAGTGCCGTGCATGACCAGAACATGTGGACGTGATTCGCCGGGCTTCCCGAGCACCTCCCACATCTGTCCTCCACCCCAAAGAACCTACTCAACCTCGCCCCTGTCATATGCGCTCTGTGAATAACCTTGAATTGTATTAGGCTGAGCCTGGCGCAAGAGGAGGAAGAATTAACCCTACTCAGGGCATCAGCCCACAGACCCTCATCTATCTCCTCCCCAAGCTCCTCCTCCCACTTGCCCTTTAACTCCTCTACCGAGGCCTCCTCCTCTTCTTTCAGCTCCTGGTAGATCGCCGAAACCCTGCCTTCTCCAACCCATACACCCGAAATCACCCTGTCCTGAGTCCCCAGTGCCGGGAGCAGCGGGAATTCCCTCACCTGCCGCCTCACGAACGCCCTCACTTGCATATACCTCAAAGCATTTCCCGGGGGTAACCCAAACTTCTCCTCGCAAACGTCCCATCTATAAACAGGTCCCCCATTCTTCTAATCCCTGCCCGATGCCAGCTCCGAAACCCCCCATCCATCCTTCCCGGGACAAACCGATGGTTCTCCCGAATCGGGGACCAAACCAAGGCTCCCACCTCGCCCCTGTGCCGTCTCCACTGCCCCCAGATTTTCAACGTCGCCGCCATCACCGGACCCGTGGTGTACCTTGTCGGCTAGAGCTGCAGCGGTGCCGTCGCCAGCGCCCTCAGGCTCGTGCCCACACAGGACGCCATCTCCAACCTCTTCCACGCTGCCCCTTCTCCCTCCATTACCCACTTACGGATCATCGCCACATTGGCAGCCCAATAATAGTCGCACAAATTCGGCAGAGCCAGCCCTACCCTGTCCCTACTATGCTCCAGAAACACTCTCTTTAACCTCGGGGTCTTATTTGCCCACACGAAACCCATGATGCTCCTACCTACCCGTTTGAAAAAAGGCCTTGGAAATCATAATGGGAAGGCAATGGAACACAAAGAGAAACCTCGGGGAGGACCATCATTTTAACCGACTGCACCCTGCCCGCTAGCGAGAGTGGCAGCACATCCCATCTTTTGAAATCCTCCTCCATCTGCTCCACCAACCGCGCCAAATTGAGTTTGTGCGGGGGCCCCCCAACTCCCAGCCACCTGGATCCCGAAGTACCGAAAGCTCCTTTCCGCCCTCTTCAACGGCAGGTCGTCTATCCCCTTTCCCTGGTCCCCTGGATGCACCACAAAGAGCTCACTTTTCCCTACATTGAGCTTATACCCCGAGAAGTCCCCAAACTCCCTTAGGATCCGCATGACTTCTGCCATCCCCTCCACTGGATCTGCCACATTCAGCAACAGGTCGTCCGCATACAACGACACACGATCTTTCTCTCCCCCTCGGACCAGTCCCCTCCATTTCCTGGACTCCGTTAGTGCCATGGCCAGAGGCTCAATTGCCAATGCAAACAACAAGGGGGACAGGGGGCACCCCTGCCTCGTCCCTCGGTACCCAAACCTCCGCAGCACTTCCCAAAGATACTCCCACTCCACCCGGTCGAAGGCCTTCTCCACGTCAAATTTTCCAATTGCCAATGCAAACAACAAGGGGGACAGGGGGCACCCCTGCCTCGTCCCTCGGTACAGCCGAAAGTACTCTGACCTCCGCCGATTCGTAGCCACACTCGCCACGGGGGCTCTATATAGCAACCTGACCCAGCTGATGAACCCAAACCTCCGCAGCACTTCCCAAAGATACTCCCACTCCACCCGGTCGAAGGCCTTCTCCACGTCCATAGCTACCACTGCCTCCGCTTCTCCCTCCACTGAGGGCATCATAACCACATTGAGGAGCCTCCGCACATTACTGTTTAGCTGCCTGCCCTTTACAAATCCCGTCTGGTCCTCATGAATCACCCTCGGGACACAGTCCTCAATTCTCGTAGCCAGCACTTTTGCCAGCAACTTAGCATCCACATTGAGGAGCGAGATCGGTCTATACGACCCACATTGCAGTGGGTCCTTGTCCCGCTTCAGGATCAGAGAGATCAGCGCCCCGGACATTGTCGGGGGCAAGGTCCCCCCCTCCCTTGCCTTATTAAAAGTCCTCACTAGAAACGGGCCTAGCAGGTCCACGTATTTCCTGTAAACCTCGACCGGGAACCCATCTGGCCCCGGGGCCTTCCCCGCCTGCATGCTCCCCAATCCTTTAACCAGCTCCTCCAGCCCAATTGGTGCCCCTAAACCAGCCACCTCCTCCTTCTCCACCCTCGGGAACCTCAGCTGATCCAAAAATCGTCGCATCCCCTCTTCCCCCGCTGGGGGCTCAGATCTGTACAGATCCCCATGGAAGTCCCTAAATACCTTGTTTATTCTCACCGCACTCCACACCGTATTCCCCCTGCTATCCTTGACTCCGCCTATCTCCCTCGCTGCCTCCATCTTACGAAGCTGGTGTGCCAGCATCCGACTCGCCTTCTCCCCATACTCATACGTCGCCCCCTGCGCTTTCCTCCACTGTGCCTCTGCTTTCCCTGTGGTCAACAGGTCATACTCCGTCTGGAGGTCCCGCCGCTCCCTGAGTAGTCCCTCCTCGGGGGCCTCTGCATATCTCCTGTCCACCCTTAAGATCTCCCCCACCAACCTCTCCCTCTCCCTGCCCTCTCTCTTCTCCCTGTGGGCCCTGATGGAGATTAACTCTCCCCTGACCACCGCCTTCAGCGCCTCCCAGACTACCCCCACCTGCACCTCCCCGTTATCATTGGCCTCCAAATATCTTTCAATGCACCTCCGCACCCGCCCGCACACCTCCTCATCCGCCAATAATCCCACATCAAGACGCCACAGCGGGCGCTGGTCCCTCTCCTCTCCTAACTCCAGCTCCACCCAGTGTGGGCATGGTCTGAGATGGCTATGGCCGAATACTCCGTTACCTCCACTTTCGGGATTGCGCCCGACTCAAAATAAAAAAATCTATCCGGGAGTAGGCTCTATGGACGTGGGAAAAGAATGAAAATTCCCTGGCCAGGGGCCTGACAAACCTCCATATATCCACTCCCCACATCTGGTCCATAAACCCCCTAAGCACCTTGGCCGCAGCTGGCCTCTTACCCGTCCTGGACCTAGAGCGATCCAGTGCTGGGTCCAGCACCGTGTTGAAATCCCCCCCCGCATTATCAAGCTTCCTACCTCCAGGTCCGGAATCCGACCCAGCATGCGTTTCATAAATCCGGCATCATCCCAGTTCGGGACATATACGTTTACCAGTACCACCCGCACCCCCTGCACCTGCTAGGGCAGCACGGTAGCATTGTGGATAGCACAATTGCTTCACAGCTCCAGGGTCCCAGGTTCGATTCCGGCTTGGGTCCCTGTCTGTGCAGAATCTGCACATCCTCCCTGTGTGTGCGTGGGTTTCCTCCGGGTGCTCCGGTTTCCTCCCACAGTCCAAAGATGTGCAGGTGAGGTGGATTGGCCATGATAAATTGCCCTTAGTGTCCAAAATTGCCCTTAGTGTTGGGTGGGGTTGCTGGGTTATGGGGATAGGGTGGCGGTGTTGACCTTGGGTGGGGTGCTCTTTCCAGGAGCCGGTGCAGACTCGATGGGCCGAATGGCCTCCTTCTGCACTGTAAATTCAATGAATCTATCTATGAAACCTACCGCTCACCATCACATATCGACCTCCATTATCCACTACAATATTCATTGCCTCAAACGACACTCGCTTCCCCACCAGTATTGCAACGCCTCTGTTCTTCATATCCAGCCCTGAATGGAATACCTGTCCTACCCATCCCTTCCTCAGCCTAACCTGATCTGCCACCTTCAAATGTGTCTCCTGGAGCATAACCACGTCTGCCTTCAGTCCCTTTAAGTGCGCGAACACCCGGGCCCTCTTGACCGGCCCGTTCAGCCCCCTCACATTCCAAGTTATCAGCCGGATTGGGGGGCTGCTCAAACCCCCCCCCCCCTGCGACTAGCCATCTCCTTTTCTAGGCCAGCCACGTGCCTGCGCCTCCCGCACCATCCAGTCCCCCAGACGGCAGACCCCCACCCCGACCACCTCTCCTATTTCCAGCTCCCCTATGGCCAATGCAGCAGCAACCCTACACTCCCCATCTCCACCCCTCCCCCCGCTAGATCAACATCTAGCCCTCTTGCTCCCCCCATAACACTCCCGTAAGTCAGCTGACTCCTGCTGACCCCCGGCCTCTCCCGCCATTCCATCGACCCCCCCCCAGTGTGAGAATCCCCCCTCCCCCTCCCTGGCAGTCAGTGTGCGCTCCTCTCCAGCACCGCCCACCCCCCCCCCCCCCCGGCCCCCAACCCATCCTTCCCTAACGCGGGAAAAAGCCCGCGCTTTCCTGAGCCGGCAGAGCCCCCTCTGGCGCAGCTCCTTTTGCGGCCTTACCCCAATTCCCCATCACCGGGCCTCCACTCCCCCTCTTCCTTCGTGGGAGTCTGTCCCTCCAACACCGACGCCCACACTCTCCCACAGTCTCCCCATCAAATCCCTTCACCCATCCCCATCCAGCACCCAAACCGAAGGAACATTCCCTAAACGTAATAAACACCATATAAACAGTAAACATCCCCCCCCAACAAGCCCTCAATTTGAGTCCAACTTTTCAGTCCGTATAAAGCTCCATGCCTCATCAGGTGTTTCGAAATAGTGGTGCCGATCCTGGAACGTGACCCACAATCGCTGCAGCATACCGAACTTCACCCCCTTTCGATGGAGCACAGCCTTATCCCGATTGAAACCAGCTCTCTTCTTAGCCACCTCTGCACTCTAGTCCTGGTAGATTCGGATCTCCGTGTTCTCCCACCTGCTGCTCCGCTCTTTCTTGGCCCATCTCAGGACACACTCTCTGTTCATAAAGCGGTGAAACCTCACCACTACAGCCCTTGGCAGCTCGTTGGCCTTGGGTCTCCTTGCTAGGACCAGGTGAGCCCCATCTAGTTCCAGAGGCCTTGGGAAGGCTCCCGAGCCCATCAGCGAATTGAACATCGTGCTCACATATGCCCCAGCATCGGGCCCCTCCACTCCTTCGGGGAGACCCAGAATCAGAAGATTCTTCCTCCTCGACCTATTCTCCAGGTCCTCAAATCTTTCCGCCCACCTCTTGTGCAGCGCCTCGTGCGCCTCCACCTTCACCTCCACCAGGCCCAGGATCTCGTCCTCGTTCTCCAAGGCTTTTTGCCGCACCTCCCGGATCGCCGCCCCTTGGGCCTTCTGGGTCGCCACTAGCTTCTCAATCGCCGCCTTCATTGGCGCCAGCATTTCGGTTTTCAGCTCCTCAAAGCAGCGTTTAAGAAACCCCTGCTGCTCCTGCGACCACTGCGCCCATGCTGCTTGGTCTCCACCCACTGCCATCTTGTTTTTTCTCCCTCTCACTTTTCGCTGCTCCAAGATCACTTTCTTCACCGCTCCACTCCTGGTCCAATCCATATAATGTCAGGGGGACCTTGCTGTCACCTTCCCACACTGGACGCCGTCGAACAATTGCTGTTGGGGCCCCTCTAGAGAGCCCAAAAGTCCGTTCCCGGCGGGAGATGCCGAACCTGCGACTTACCTAGGCATAGCCGCAACCGGAAGTGTGAGGCAGCAATGCTAACCACTCTGCACCGTGCCGCCCTACAGCAGACAGCAGACTGTCTAGCTACCAGTCTGTGCTCTGCGTAAAACTTGTACCACCCTCTTCTTCTGCATTATGATCTCAAACTTTGATCTACACTGATACCCCCAGCTCTGACACCTTGGTGCATATTTTGCAGCTCAGCAAGGCTCATTCCCATCTTAGTGTGTAGAGTTGCTGCATACATAGTTACATATGACAAGGATGACTCTTTGTGATCTTTGCCCTCAGCCATCCTCATCAGTCTCCCCAAGGATTGGTTTGATTGTTCCACTTTACCATTTGCCTGTGGCCATTTACAGGTCACTCGGTGATGTGTGGTGGTGACTATCTGTGACCTGAATGTAATCTGCAAATGTCTGTGAAATGAATTTTCAGAAACAGAGCGCCTTGCAAATAATTCAGTCACTGCAGACATTGTTTTCTCTGCTGTTATAGACTTCATCCCAACATACTCAGAGTAATGGCTGCAGTAGTCAATCACCACTAACATAGAATCTCCTCGTGGGAGTGGGCCTAAGATGTCAACTGCTACATCCTCCCATGGTCCAGGCAGTAACTGTGTGCTGTGTTCTAATTCTGACTGATTGGTCCTGCTGACAAGTTGACATCCATGACATGCATTGACAAACTGTTCCGCATCTTTTCTTCATCCCTCGCAACCATACTTTGGCTCAGAGGTTTTTGCTTCGTATCCACCATTCCCAAGTGACCGTCATGAGCTAGTGTCACCATCCTAGGTCCAAGGATTTATGGCACTTCAGGGGCGTCATTCTCCGACCACCCGCCGGGTCGGAGAATGGCCGTTGGCCGCCGTGAATCCCGCCCCCGCCGAAGTCTCCGGTACCGGAGATTGGTCGGGGGCGGGAATCGGGCCGCGCCGGTTGCCGGGACCCCCCCGTTCAATTCTCCGGCCCGGATGGGCCGAAGTCACGCCCAGAAATTGCCTGTCCCGCCGGCGTAAATCAAACCTGGTATTTACCGGCGGGACCAGGCGGCGTGGGCGGGCTCCGGGGTCCTGGGGGGGGGGGGGCGTGGGCGATCTGACCCCGGGGGGTGCCCCCACAGTGGCCTGGCCCGCGATCGGGGCCCACCGATCCGCGGGCGGCCTGTGCCGTGGGGGCACTCTTTCCCTTCCGCCTCCGCTACGGCCTCCATCATGGTGGAGGCGGAAGAGACTCTCCCCACTGCGCATGCGCGGGAAACTTTCAGCATCCGTTGACGCTCCCGCGCATGCGCCGGGAAACTGTCAGCGGCCGCTGACGCTCCCGCGCATGCGCCGCATTTCCGCGCCAGCTGGCGGGGCAACAAACGCCATTTCCGCCAGCTGGCGGGGTAGGAAATCCCTCCGGCGTCGGCCTAGCCCCTCAATGTTGGGGCTAGGCCGCCAAAGATGCGGACCATTCCGCACCTTTGGGCCGGCGCGATGCCTGTCTGATTGGCGCCGTTTTTGGCGCCAGTCGGCGGACATCGCGCCGTTGGGGGAGAATTTCGCCCCAGGTGTGCTGCCTGTGAAAACACACTTCCCAATTGTGCACAGTTCATTTTGTATGGTGATAGCCATCTTGAAAAAGCAATTTTCCCAGTTTCTCGCATGGATTCGCTGTCCTATATCCTCCAATTCTGGAGCTTTGTCCGACTCTCGTTCAACCTCTCCAGTTGTTATTGTTCTGGGTGCAGCATGAACTGCCTCAAACTGCACAAATTATTAAAACATTTTCTCGAGTGAGGAAATGTGTGCTTGATCCTTTTTCAGTAGTCGTGATAGTGGGTCAGCAATGTTCCTCTTTCCTTGTATTTTTTCCATAGAATTACATAGAATCCCAACAGTGCAGAACGAGGCCATTCAGCCCATCAAGTCTGCACCGAACCGACCCTCTGAAAGAGCACCCTATCCGGGTTCACTTCTCCCACCCTCTTCCCGTAACTCCAACTGACCTGCACAACTTTGGACACTAAGGAGCAATTTAGCATGGCCAATCTACCCAACCTGGACAACTTTGGACTGTGGGAGGAAACCGGACCACTCGGAGGAAACTCAGGTAGACACGGGAGAACAGATGGGCTCCGCAGACAGTCACCCAAGGCCGGAATCGAACTTGGGTCTCTGGCACTGTAAGGCAACAGTGCTACCCACTGTGCCACAGTGCAAGTACGAGTACTTATTGTACTTGCAGAATCCCTAACAGATTGTGATCCGCCATTAATTCAACTCAAGGCTAAACATGTATGCATGGAATCATTTACATGCCCACAACCAATCCTAGGACCTCCTTCTCCATTTGTGAATATCTCCCCTCCATATCTGTTAGGGATCTGCTCGCATATGCAATGATTCTCAGGCTTTCAGTATGTATCTGCACCAATACCACTCTTAACCTTACTGGACTAGCATCTGCTATGGCTTTTGTTGGTGCATTTAGATCTTAATATTCCAGGGTTGAAACACTTGTCAGATGGTCGTTCAAAGCTTTGAAGGCAGATTTCTATCTTCCTTCAAATCTGAACTACTCTTTTATCACAATCAACTTCCCAATGGGTCAGCCAGGGTAGTGAAGTTTTGGATATATCAAGCACAATAGTTCACAAGTCCCAGGATGCATCTCACTATGCTGTCATCTTGTGCTCCATGTGCCTCTGTTATTGCTTCCATCTTGTCATGAGTAGTGTCATAATATACACCAGTGTATAATGGTGCAGACACATACACACACACTGATGGACATGCAGTGGGACCAATCAGCATACACAACACCGCAGCCAATCACCAGTGAGAGCACACGCACTATAAAGACAGGGGACAGGAGAGTTCCCGTTCATTCTAGTAGCAGCCAGCTCGGAGCACAGAGCTCACAGCCTGCATCACAGACATTCACCATGTGCTGAGTGCATCACCTGGTTAGGACTAGGCAAGGGTCAACAGTTAAAGCTGGTATTGCATTTACCCACAGTTCAAGTATGTTAATATAGTTAACCTTATAATAAAATAGAGTTGCACCACTTCAAGTGTTGGTGACCTGTTTGTGATCCAGAACACCCAACACATCAAGCAGGATTGATCTGATGCACGGGTTCATGCCACATGAATGTTAACCCTGTCACTTCCAGCAAGCACTTGTCTGCATTTATCATAAATCCTGTTCTCTACAATCTAGCCAGTACTAATCTCAACATCTTGTTACAGTGGCTCCAAGAATAATAATCTCATCTGAAATATTGCCTGTTCCAGGAATCCCTTGTCTCACCCTCTAGATTTTGTGTTGTAAACCTCTGATGCAAGCTACTTTAATGCTGAATGCCCCAAATTAAATATTTTCAATTTCCTAGTGCAGTACGAACATCCATTCACTCAGAGGGAACAAATTCTCAAAGTTACTTTCGAGCACTGGAGCACCAAGAAAGGAGTTTCTGTTGAATTGTTGATGATAGGGCTTTGAAAATGGGGTTATTTTGAAAGAGCAGATTGGTTGTGATAAATTCATAAAATCATTGTAATAACCTCATCAAGGCCATTCTTCCATCAGCATACTCTTTTATTAAAGTAATAAAAATGATAACTACCGGTGCTTACAGCACACAAGTCCAAACCCAGGAGCTCACAGAACATCGACCTGGATTGAACCAGCGGATTTTAAACTCCTGCTGCTCATTCCCCATTGGGCAGTTTCCTGCCTGCTTAATAGGGAAATTCATGACTTCAGGTGGCCGGCATGGAATGAGCGGTCACACATTTGGTGGCTCCCTCACAAAACGGGTTTTTTCGTTTTTTTCCCCACCCGTGTGTGCAAGAGGTGCAGGAGCGCTTGGGGACGGTTTTACTCCTCTGGTGTGGCGGCCGGCGTGTATATGGCTAAGATGCTGGAGTAGTTAATGGGGGAGGGAGCCGTTGACTGGCCCCTGGAGGTAGAGCGAGCGCACAGGACGCTGATGAGAAGGCCACAGGTGGGCGAGCTTCCAATGTCGATGGTGGTGCGGTTGCACCGCTTTCTGGACAAGGAGAAGATTCTCCGATTGGCTAGGTAGACCTGGAAATGTACCTGGGAAGGGAACGAGCTGCGGGTGTATTGCTATGGTTAGGAAATGGGTTGTGGGGGAGGAGTCGGCGTGGGTTCGGATGGAGGTGGCATCGTGTAGGGGAACAATTTTAAGGGCTTTGTCGTCAGCGCCTCCGACGGTCTCGCCAGTCAGATACTCTGTGAGGCCGGTGGTCTTGTGGGCCCTGAGGGTGTGGGAGCAGTGGAGGCAGCACCTGGGACTGGAGGGCACCTTGGTGTGAGTGCCGATCTGTGACGACCATCGGTTCGCACGGGGAGCGTTGGATGCAAGGTTCGGGACTGGCGGCAAGCAGGGATCGAGTGATTTGGGGACCTGCTCATTGGGAGCAAATTTGTGAGGTTGGAGGACCAAGAGGAAGCATATGAGCTGCCCAGGGGGAACGGGTTTAGGTACCTGCTGGTCTGGGATTTTGTAAAGAGAGAGGTGTCGTCCTTTCCTGGGCTGCTGCCCCTGGGTTTGCAAGGCAAGGTGCTTTCGAGGGACGTGATTGGGGAAGGGAAGGAGCTCGATGTCTACAAAGAGTTGATGGATTGGGAGGGGGTCTTGGAGGGTGGAAGAATTGGGAGGGGAGGTGGGGGCTGAATACGTGGGCAGAGGCCCTGCAGAGGATGATTATGTCCTTGTCAAGTGTGAGGTCAAGCCTCATTCAGTTTAAAGTAATACATCGAGTGCATATGACGGTGGCGAGGATGAGTAGTTTCTTTGAGGGGATAGGGGATGGATGTGGGCGGTGCGGGGGTGGGGGGGGGGGGTGGTGTCCGCAAATCACATCCACATGTTCTGGGCGTGTCCAAGGCTGAAGGAGTTCTGGAAGTGGTCTGTGGACATAATGTTCGAGGTTCTGGGGGTGGAGTGATTCCGGGTCCAGAGGTAGCGATATTTGGGGTGTCAGAAGACCCAGGGGTCCAGGGGCTGAGAGAAGCCATCATCTGGCCTTAGCCTCTCTGATAGCCCGGAGACGGATTTTTCTTGCTTGGCGGCACACGGAGCCACTGAAAGCATGGCTGTGGGTGAGCGACCTGCCGGAATTCCTGAGGCTGGACAAGGTCAAGTTCGTCTTGAGGGGATCGGTGGATGGGTTCACCCAGAGGTGGAAGCTGTTTATTGATTTCTTTAAGGAGGTTTGAGGGGTCAGTGGGAAGGGGGGCATAAAATGAGGAAGGCAGGATGTGAGATGGGGGCAGTATTAGGAGAGCAGCAGGAGGAACTGGGTGTCAGGTGTTTACAATGTTGTTCAACTGTTCTGCTTTTGTTTGTTTATATGAAAATGCCTTGAATAAAAATATTTTTTTTTAAATAGAGGAATTCATAATTCATGAAGCTGTTACGGGCCAAGGTTTAGAGAATCCCAAAGTGTATCATGGAGTTCACCTGATCCACAACGTTTACTAGATTGTGGTATGGGGAACACAAAGCCCACTCTACAGGCGTGGTACAGCAGAAATGGAAAAGTATTTTTAAAGCAAAACAATGTTGATTCTATGACCTCAAGTTAACCTTTTTAAAACATACAGTGAACATCTTAGCAACCATTAATTCAATACAACCCCCCAAAGAATACAATAGTAAGTAAGCCTTTAAGCTTTCCTTTCAGCATCCATAAGACTTAAAACACCTTTTACCAGAAGCACATCAGGTTAAAGTCACTACTGTTATTAATTTTAAATCACCAGGATCGATTTACAGTCTTTAGATTACAGAGAGAGATTCATACTCCTCCTGGCTGTGTCTGCAGCTATCCAGCTCTGAAAACGAAACTAAAACACATCCTGCAGCAAACAGCCTAAAACGAAAGTAAAAAGCTGACAGACAGCCCAGCTCGACCCACTCTTTGACATCACTGCAGTAATAAACACCCATTTCTTAAAGGTACTCTCACTACAGGTACTTATATACATACCCATTTATAAACACCCATTTCTTAAAGGTAGTCTCACATGACACTTCTCCCCAAGAAAAAAAAAAATAACCCATCAACTTCAAGATGGTTTCATTTTTCAACTTTTTACCATCCTTTAAGAAATGCACACAGTAAATATACTTTATTGTTTCAAAAAACAACACATACAAACAGGTATAAGAATATAGTCCATTTTTCTTTCTGCCTCCAACTGAAATCCTTCTTGATTGACAGTCTCTTTGAATAAGAAAGTCTGCACGATTCCTCCATTTATCTACGCCTCGGCATTTCTCTTTAAAGTCAGATACTTTAGTTCAATCTGATCACAGAGTCCCTTGCAATTCTCCAACACAGGAGCATTGGTTATCACAGCTTTCAGGCAGTCAAATGCCTGTTGAAAGTCTGACGTCCACTGAAATGTTCGACGTTTCTTCAGCAAGACCATCAGTGGAGCAATCACGCTACAAAACCTTTGCACAAATGTTCGATCAAATCCACTCATGCCAAGAACTCGCATTATTTCCGTTCGTCTTGAGGGTATCGGAAACTCCTCAATAACTGTTGGTTTCACATCCCGTGTGACCATTTGACTCTGTCCGACTGTATGGCCAAGAAAAGTGACTTGGGGTTTTCCAAATTCACTTTTGGCTAGGTTTACCACCAAACCCACCTCCTGAAGTCGATCGAATAACTCCATCAGATGCTTTCAATGTTCTTTCCATGTCTGGCTGAAAATTACCAGATCGTCGATGTGAATATGCTTAAAAGGTACTTTGAAAGGGAAGGAGAGAAAAAGGAGGAGGGTAATTGGGTAATCCTGAAACGACTTTGTTAGTTAACCGTTGAAATGTGGCTGGGGCGTTTTTCATGCCAAATGGCATAACTTTGAATTGGTATTTACCATCTGGAGTCACAATAGCTGAAATCTCCTTCACCCTTTCGGATAAAGGTACTTTAAGTAAATCCAGTTTGGAAATAAAAGCTGATTGTCCCACTTTCTCAATGCAATCCTGCAAACGTGGAATATGATAAGAGTCTGTTCTTGTAACTGCATTAACCTTTCTATAGTCCACACACCACCGTTGGGTACCGTCTGGTTTAGACACCATCACTATGGGTGAGCTCCATTGGCTGCAACCCACTTCAATTATGCCATTTTTAAGCATACTCTCAATCTCTTTGTTAACCTATGCCAATTTTAAAGGGTTAAGTCTATATGGATGTTGTTTGATTGGGGAAACAGCATTTCCCATATCTACATCATATATAGCCATTTTAGTACTTCCCAATTTATCTCCACAAACTTGCCCATGTGATATCAATAACTCTTTCAGGTCAGTCCATTTTTCCTCTAGAAGGTAACTGAACAATTTATCCCAATTTTTAAGAACATCCTCGTTTTCCAATTTAATTTGAGGTATGTCAAATTCCAAGTCATCTGGATTTGGTTTGTCACTTTGAGTAAGAATCATTAAAACCTCCTCCTTCCCTTTCAAAATACCTTTTAAGCATATTCACATGACTCACTCGGTGAGTCTTCCTTCTATCTGGTGTTTTCACCACATAATTCACCTCACTTAATTTCCTTTCAATCTGATAAGGTCCACAAAACCTTGCTTTTAAAGGCTCACCTACCACTGGTAACAATACTAAAACTTTATCTCCACTGGCAAAACTACGAACTTTGGATTTCTTGTCCGCTACCCGTTTCATCATATTTTGTGCAGCTTTTAAATATTGTCTACCCAATTCACCTGCTCTATGTAATCATTCCCTAAAATTTGACACGTAATCCAATAGTGTAATTTCTGATTTCTCACTCACCAATTTTTCCTTAATCAATTTAAGTGGCCCTCTTACCTCATGACTAAAAATTAGTTCAAAAGGACTAAATTTGTTTGACTGATTAGGTGCATCCCTAATTGCAAACAGTACGAATGGAATTACTTTATCCCAATCCTCTGGATAATCATGACAATAAGCCCTCAACATTGTCTTTAATGTCTAATGCCACCTTTCTAAAGCTCCCTGCGGTTCTGGATGGTACGCAGTTGATTTAAATTGTTTTATTGCTAAGCAATCCATAACTTCTTTGAATAACCTTGAGGTAAAATTTGATCCTTGATCCGATTGTATTTCTGTGGGTAGTCCATATCTGGTAAAGAATTTAAGTAACTCCTCCACAATCTTTTTAGCTGTAATATTACGTACTGGAATGGCCTCTGGAAACCTCGTAGACACATCCATTATAGTCAAAAGATATTGATTCGCACTTTTTGTTTTAGGAAGCAGTCCTAAGCAATCAATTAGGACCGGTGAAAAAGGTACCTCAAATGCTGGAACGGGTATTAAGGGCGCTGGTTTTATCACTGCTTGAGGTTTCCCTATCACTTGACATGTGTGACATGATTGACAAAATTTAACTACATCTTTATGTATTCCAGGCCAATAAAAATGTTTTTGTATTTTAGTTTGAGTTGTCCTTGTTCCCAAATGACCTCCCACTGTTACCTCATATGCAACACGCAGCACCTCCTTTCTATACCCTACCGGCAATACTACTTGATGAACCTCTGCCAACTTTTCATCTGCCTGCATATGTAAAGGTCTCCATTTTCTCATCAAGATATTACTTTTACTCTGGTATAACACTCTGGTATACACACAGATTCCTCTTCCGTGTATGCTTTCTCATACATCCGTTTTATTTCTACATCTTTTTGTTGTAACTCCGCCAATTTTCCAGAACTAAAAATATCTGCCTCAGCCTCCACCTGTTCTTGTTCTTTTTCAACCATCTGATCAAAAATCATTTCTGATAATTGCACTTCAACTTCATCTTCACTCTTTGATTTCTCCTCTTGTCTCAACCTGTGACTTTGCGACCTTGTTGCGACACAATCTGGAAAAATCCCAGGATACTCGTCCTTCAACACTTCAGTTGTCTGATTTTCCACCGACTTATCAACCACAGTAGGCATCACTCCCACCTGCGATCCAGCTATATCATTACCCAAGATAACCTGTATTCCTGGACAAGATAGTTTCTCTATTACTCCTACTACCACTTCACCACTCTTCACTGGACTTTCCAACCTTACCTTTTATAATTGAACACCACTCCTCTCACCCTGAATTCAACATATTATCACGTTTTCTGGCAACATTCTTCCCAGACAACATAACTATTCATCTCTTACCAATAAAGATTGACTAGCTCCCGTATCTCTTAAAAGTATGACTTCTTTGCCTGCTCCTGCTGATACACATGAGTAAACTTTACCCACTCAAGTAAGTTCTTTAAAGAGATCTGGCACCTTCTTATCAATCACCTCTTGATCAGGCGGTACAATCTTTTGCACCTCCTTCGCTTCACTCGGGCTTTCCTTTACCACTTTAACAAACCCCACTGTCTTATCCTGTTTTACTACATCAGCCTTCCCAGTGCTTTTGTTCAACAACCAACACTGTGACTTTACATGGCCTAGTTTATTACAGTGAAAACATTTGAAACTTTTCATTTCTTTTCCACCCGCCTGGATTTCGTGTTTAATCTGTGGTACGCTCTCCTTATTATCTCCCATCAGATCACCTTTACCTTTGCCATTTCCAATGAGTCAAACTGTATCTCAGGCAACTTTAAATGCTTCGCCACCGCCATAATTATCTCACCTTTTCACTTTTTGTCAGGTAATGTTAACTGCAATGCTTTTGCCAAATCTAACAGCCTGCTTTTAGTCTGTGTCCGTAAGGTACTGCGTGTGACCGTCTCCATCCCCCAAAACTTCAGAGCCTCTGAAAGAACCATTGTCCACAACACACTCCCTACTTAAGCTAGAATACCACACCTGAAAAGCAACCACAACATGCTCACCCCCTCATTGTCTTTAAGTTCATTGAGCCAATCCAATAGATAGACTTATACCCCAGACGAGCCCCCAATTTGTAATGGACCAGGGTTTAGAGAACCCCAAAGTGTATCATAGAGTTCACCTGACCCACAACTTTTAATAGATTGTGGTATGGGGAGCACAGGGTCCACTCTACAGGTGCGGTACATCAAAAATCGAAAAGTATTTTTTAAAGCAAAACAATGTTTATTCTATGAACTCAAGTTAACCTTTTTAAAACATACAGTGAACAGCTTAGCAACCATTAATTCAAATACAACCCCCACAGAATACAACACTAAGTAATCCTTTACGTTTTCGTTTTAACATGCATAAGACTTAAAACACCTTTTACCAGAAGCACATCAGGTTAAAGTCACTACTGTTATTAGTTTTAAATCACCAGGATCTATTTACAGTCTTTAGATTACAGAGAGAGATTCATACACCTTCTGGCTGTGACTGCAGCTCGCCAGCTCTGAAAACGAAACTAAAACACATCCTGCAGCAAACAGCCTAAAACGAAAGCAAAACGCTGACAGACAGCCCAGCTCCACCCACTCTCTGATATCACTGCAGTAATAAACACCCATTTCTTAAAGGAACCCTCACTACAGATATTTATATACATAGCCATTTATAAACACACATTTATTAAAGGTACTCTCACATGACAAAGGGAGATGTAATGATAATTCCCTGTGTCCTTCATGGCCACCATAACAATCGCCTTCAAACAGTTCAGAATAGACTTGTGATAACCCTCACGAGGATGACAGGGGAATTCCTGATTTATTACCCTAAGAGCTTCATAGAATGAGTTCCCATGGCGAGAGAGTGGAGGCCTGCCCAGCTGGAGCTCATTTGTGGGACCTTTAAATGTCGCAGCCCTGGGCTGGGACGTTTGTGTTGTGCGCCCTGGTAGAACTTTATTTTCAGTTTAAAATAAACCAGTTTAGTCTTTGTCTCCATGCCTCCCAGAATTATTAGATTGGTGATGAGGATCAAGAACCGGATTCAGAGCAACCTTATTGAAACCCACCGGCCACAAATCTGATAAGAAACAAAGCAAAACGAAATCCCGGAAATGCACTTGTTTGGGAAGCTCGAATCTTATGGTATGGAGGACTGGCCCCAGTCTGCCGAACGCATATGCGACTTTTGTGCCAATGGCAGAGAAAGGGGATGACAGACATAAAATAATACTTTTGGCAGCATGCGGGGCCCTGACATTCAGCATCATTTAGAGTTTAACTTATCCTGCAGCCTCTGACACTAAAATATTCAATGAGCTTGTGGATCTAGCAAACAGCCATTACGACCCAAAGCCATCCGTAATCCTCCAGTGTTACTGATTTAATATGGCTACGTGGATCAGTGGGGAACCGTGACTTAAGGCTAGATTAAAGAAGCTCTCCGAATACTTCGAGTTTGGTCCATTCCTGACCGAGATGTTACATTACCGGCTCCTGTGTGGGATCAAAAAAAATTGTTGGCAGAACCGACCCTTGTTGCTAAATTTTTGGTTGGCTCTTAATTCGTAATTTGCTCTGTTTGTTTAACCTTTGCTCTAGAGTCGCCAGGTATCTTTATGATACCGCCACGAGGTTCAAGTTCAAGTAATGATCAATAACTCAACACACCAATTAGTAAGATTCAAATCAAAACACATTTATTATACACAGTAAATCACTACTCATGCATAAACTCTACTTTCTAGACTATTCCCATCACTAAAAGGCCTATACTTAGCTTCGGACTGGCCCACAAGGTCGGGGGAACAAATGGCCTTTTGTTCAGGTCTGCAGGATTCAAAAGCTGGTATGGACTGGTAGCTAGGAGAGCCTATCTTGTAGCGAGCGTTGACTTGAGACTTACTTGGTTGGCGGCAGCAAGGCAGGTCACTGTCAAGGGTTGGTTCGAGCTGCTGAGTGACCCTGCCAAAGAAGGACGATTTGAACTTGGGGGCTTTACTTTATCGTCCCCACGGGCTTCCCGCCCTTCGGGGCGGACCCCGTACCTGGTTTCAAGTGATTGGACTGCGTTCCGATCACTTGGATCGATTTCTCCAATACTGGAGTTGTTCCCTGATCGTTGGGTGGTCCCTAAATGTCCGTTGGCCTTCCTTTGTCTTGGCTCCTGCTGGCGCCGAGGAGTCTGGCTTGGCTTTATTCACCTTAACTGTTGCCATTGTGCCTTGGAATCGCTCATTACTATGCAGATGGCTGCTGCATCACTATGCAGATGGCTGCTGGTTTCAGTGCTGTCTGGTTGTTTTACAGGTTTCAATATACATGATTTCTGCACTTGCTAGTCTTTGTCTATGTTGGCTGAATTTCCCTTCAGCATTTGCGGTTCTCCATTTTAAGTCGGGAAGTGGCCAACCCAGGTAGCTACACCCTTGACCTCAAAAGAATGATAAAATTAGTACTATCCTTGGAGAACACTGAGAAATGGGCCCAAGAACTCCAAGCGATGATGGACAGTAGCATTCCCAGGCTGAGGTGGAGGGGGAGGATCCTCATACAAAAAAGCCAACAATGCAAGTGAAGGCTCCCATGTGCCTCATCGTCACCATTTCAACATTCATCAAGGACATTCTAACATCTTAATAGAGAGATGGATAACCCTAGAAGTACCAGGGAAGCCTCGTAGGAGGACTACAAATGTCAGCCACAAGCCTGCTGTAAGTATGGCCAAAGGACATGGTCCAGGCAAGGCTGCCAGAATCAGCAGTACATCTGCCGCCCAGGCTGGAAACCAAAGCCACCTCAGACCCGGGACTTGCAAGTTTGTTAGCCCAAATAGGACAAAAAGAATCAAATAAACTACATCATTAGCCCCAAGGTTGCCCCAATAAAGATAACACTCGAAATAAGAGTCGATTGTCCGGTTGATTGGAGGTGCAAAAGATACAACTTTATTGCTAATTATTCACTTTAATACACTTGCATAAGAACTGAATCAAAACTTGGAAACAAAATATCAACAATACATAGACGGGTCAAATATATGGCAAAAAAGCATTAAACATAAAAGCATAAAGAAGTCAGTTTAAAACAAATGGATAGACGATTCAAGAATTCAGGAAGGCAGAAATTCAGGAACGAGACCTCGACGACGAGGTCCTACATTTAAGGGAATCCTTACTTCTGGTCTAATCCCTCATTTACTCTCATTGGTTTCTAATTCTCAGCTGAGACCTCCTGGTTTGTTAAAATGGATGTCTGTTACTTAGAGGATGATTTATTAATCAAACATTGGCCACTAGTTAAGCTTGACTGGTGTCCATCAAAGTTAGCTCAATGTCTACGTTCACAGTCTCATCAAAATGCTGCTTGCCATAGACCTTGCTATATCTAATTAGTTGATACATTCTTATTACTGAATACACTGAAATACAATAGTTAATTCATTATGTGAAAAAATCACTGAAACAATGTCTACATTTCCACAGTTAAGACACCAGAGTTCAATAGTTCATTCATTATCTGAAACAATGACTGTATTCTCACAGTCAAGACACTTTTAATAATTTCACTCTTTAGCTATGCATTCAATTAGCACCTAAAACCATGAATGAATCAATAAATCAATAATCTATCATGGAGGTAGATATGGGAGCTGTGGATGACCCAACTCCACTTCATCGTTGTATGAGGACCATGACCCAGTCTTTGGACAGAGACTGGCTCCGGAGTACCCATCTGGACTGACTACAAATGTTTCAACTAGGAACTGGTGGACTGTATGAAGTTAGAAGCAAATACCCCGAGGTATTTCATGAAGGGCTTGGTAGAATAAAGGGAGCTAGGGCAAATATTTATGTGGACCCTGACATCCTACCCAAATATCTCAGAGCCCAGCCAGTTTGCTTTACTTATCAAAGTAGAGACCAAACTAGGGTGTTAGAAAGCCTTGGGATAATACGACCGGTGCAGTTCGCAGATTGGGCTGTACCAGTAGTCTCCGTCCTCAAACTCGCCAAGTCGGTCTGCCTTTTCGGGGACTATAAACTAATGGTTAATAATTTTAAAAAAAATTTGAAGTACTCTATTCTTTTTTTTTCCAATTGAGGGGCAATTTAGTGTGGCCTATCCACCTACCCTGAATATCTTTGGGTTGTGGGGGTGAGACCCATGCAGACATCGGGGGAATGTGCAAACTCCACACAGTCAGTGACACGTACAGGATTGAACCTGGCATCTCAGTGCTGTGCGGCAGCAGTGCTAACCACTGCCACTGTGCCACCCTAACTAATGATTAATAAAGTCTCATGTTTAGATTGGTACCCCATGCCACACATAGAAGATCTATGTGCGAAACTGGCAGGGGCTCAAACATTCACCAACCTATGTTCATCAATGTGAGCCATGCGTAGCTCTGACTAGATTTAGATGAGTCATCCAGGAATGACGTGATGATTAACACCCATAAGAGTTCATACTGTTATGGGCCAGGTTTAGAGAACCACAAAGCGTATCATGGAGTTCACCTGTCCCATGACTTTTACTAGATTGTGGTATTGGGAGCACACGGCCCACTCTACAGGTATGATACAGCAGAAATGGAAAAGTATTTTTTAAAGCAAAACAATGTTTATTCAATGAACTCAAGTTAACCTTTTTAAAACATTCAGTGAACATCTTAGCAACCATCAATTCAAATCCAACCCCCAAAGAATACACCACTAAGTAGTCCTTACTTTCCTTTTAACATCCATAAGACATTTAAAAAAAAACTTTTAACAGAAGCACATCAGGTTTAAATTCACTACTGAGAGCAGTTATCACTCTGAATTCACCAAATGATCAAGAGATAGTCTTTACATGGCAGAGAGAACAACATTACACCTTCTCTGGCTGGCTGTAGCTCCAACACTAAAACAAAACCAAAAAAACGCAGACACACCTAAGCTTTTCTCAAAGTGAAACTAAAGCAGCTCCGCCCATACTCTGACATCACTGCAGTAACATGAGCAGACAAACATTTCTTAAAGCGACATTCTTATGACAATACGAATGTACACACCTGCCCTTCGGAGCCTCGTCGGCGTGCGCCATTTTTCAACACCTGAGGGAGAACATTCTCCAAGTCTACCTGAGGTGGCAGTATGCTTAGATGAGGAACTACTCATAAGAACCACGGGAAAAGAGCACCAGCAAACTTAGAGGAGGTTTTGAGATGCTTATCTGATGTAGGCGTCCGTCTCAAATGAGGAAAATGTGTGTTCCAGGCAGGCGAAATGATCGACCTAGGGTACTGAGTTGATAAAAAAGACCTAGATAGTCACAAGTAGGCTTACATTAACACTGCAATGAAGTTACTGTGAAAATCCCCTAGTCGCCACATTCCGGCGCCTGTTCGGATACACTGAGGGAGAATTCAGAATGTCCAAATGACCTAACAGCATATCTTTTGGGACTTGTGGGAGGAAATCGGAGCACCTGGAGGAACCCACGCAGACACGGGGAGAACGTGCAGTCTCCGTGTGGGGCAATTGAGCACAGTATTGGCAATATCCTCATTTATGCCAGGCCAGTAGACAGCCTCTCGGGCCCTCCGGCGGCACTTCTCTACACCGAGATGGCCCTCGTGCAGCTGCTCTAAAACCAGGTGATGCATGCTGTGCGGGATCACAATGCGGTCCAGCTTCAGGAGGATGCCATCAATGACTGCCAGATCGTCTTGAATATTATAGAACTGCGGGCATTGTCCCTTGAGCCATCCGTCAGTCATGTGGCACATCACACGTTGTAGCAGGGGGTCAGCTGCAGTCTCACGGCAAATGTGGGTTAGGTGTTCATCCGTGGCCGGCAGATTGGCGGCCGTGAAGGCCACATGGGACCTCAAACAAACCCCTCTGGGTCGGACGGAGTGGTGACTGCCTTGGACAGAGCGTCGGCTATGATCAGGTCCTTACCCGGTGTGTACACGAGCTGGAAATCGTATGTCCGGAGCTTGAGTAGAATGCGCTGTAGGCGAGGGGTCATGTCATTGAAGTCTTTTTGGATGAGGCCATTCACGTAGTCATAGAACTTGTCGACACCGGTCAACAGGCCTAGGCACTCCTTCTTGATTTGCGCATAGTGCTGCTCTGTGGGGGTCATGGCCCGTGACGCATAGGCAACAGGGGCCCATGTCGAGGCGTCATCTCGTTGCAGGAGCACCGCCCCTATGCCAGATTGGCTAACGTCCGTTGATATTTTCGTCTCCCTTACAGGATCGAAAAACGCCAATACCGGGGCGGTGGTCAGCTTGACCTTGAGCTCCTCCCATTCACGCTGGTGGGCGGGAAGCCACTGGAAGTCCGTCGCCTTCCTAACTAGGTTGCGGAGAGCCGTGGTGTGGGAAGCGAGGTTAGGAATGATCTTTCCTAGGAAGTTGACCATTCCTAAAAACCGGAGCACCGCCTTCTTATCCGCCGGCTTCTGCATGGCCGTGATGGCTGCCACCTTGTCCGCATCCGGCCGCACACCCAACCGGGAGATATAGTCTCCTCAAAACTTAAGTTCGGTCTGGCCGAAAGAACATTTGGCTCTGTTAAGGCGCAGGCCCTGGTCCCGTATTCGCTTAAAAACGCATTGGAGGCGACTGATATGCTCCTGCGGGGTGGTGGACCAGATGATGATGTCGTCCACATAGATGCGCACACCCTCAATGCCCTCCGTCATCTGCTCCATGATGCGGTGGAACACTTCAGATGCTGATATGATTCCAAATGGCATTCTATTGTAGCAGTACCTGCCAAATGGGGTGTTGAAAGTACACAGCTTTCTGCTGGACTTGACAATTGAATCTGCCAGGAGCCCTTCGATGCATCCAGCTTGGTGAATATGTTGGCTCGAGCCATCTCGCACGTGATCTCCTCACGCTTGGGGATAGGGTAATGCTCCTGCATATTGTTACGATTTAAATCCTTTGGGTCGATACAGATCCGGAGCTCGCCGGAAGGCTTCTTGGAACCATGGAACTGACCCAGTTGGTTGTTTCTGTCACTCTGGAAAGCACTCCTTGTTCCTAGAGGTCCTGCAGCTGCTGCTTGAAGCGGTCCTTGAGGGGTGCTGGGACTCTGCGAGGTGCATGAACCACAGGCGTGGTTCATGCACCTCGCAGGATCCTGTTTGAGCAGGATTGTGTATGTGTAGGGAAGTGTGCCCATGCCTTCGAAGACATCTTGGTGTTGAGTGATGATGGCACTTCGTTGCGCCCTGAAGTCCGCATCTTGGAAGTCAGACGTGACCTCTGGAGAGAGGGAATGTACGCACTGCACGAGGTTGAGGAGCTTGCATGCCTGTGCGCCTAGCAGGGAGTCCTTTGAGGAACCCACAAACTCGAAGGGTTGGGTGACGTTTCGCGAGTTGTGCGTCACCTCGAGTTGGCATGACCCGGTGGCGGGGATGACGTTACCATTATAGTCGACCAGTTGGCAATTGGATGGAAGAATTGTTGGTTTGACCCCCAGGGTTTGAAATGCTGACCATGCGAGGAGATTGGCGGAAGCACCAGTGTCCAGACGGAATCTGATCTGGGATCGGTTGACCGTCAGGGTGGTACACCACTCGTCGTCCGGATCAATGCTGTGCATCAACAGCGGCTGGTGCTTTCGATTCAGGGACAGCCTGTTCTTGGTTATGACAGCGATTCGAAAAGGCTCCCTGTCCTCGGTGTCACTGGTCTGCATGAAGTCAGGATCGGACTCGGTGAAGGTGGGTTGGATTGCCCGAACATTCCTGCGAGGCTGGTTAAATCGTTGCGAGTTGGCAGGCTGGGCTGCTCGACAGCAGGCAGCATAATGGCCAAGCCTGCCACAGCGTAGGCAGTGTCGCGATTTTGCAGGGCATTGCCGCTTTAAGTGGGCATAGCCATAGTTGCCGCACGTCGTGACATCAGTGCGTTCTTGCGCCACCGCGCATGCGCAGTCCGGTCTTGCGTGGTGCGGGCCTGCGCATCGCGTTCCTCCACGTCACCATCCCCTCGTTTGGTGCGTACAAGCGCGGAAAGCCTCGGAAAGCGCGCAAAATGGCCGCCTTCCTCCAGATTGCGGCCCGGGAGGTGTTCGATCGTTTGGACCCGTTCCGTCTCATGGGGCCCTTGCCGTACTGTTTCAGCTGCCTTTATATGAGTACCGGCTGGTGGCATTCTCATGCTGTGGGATGCCGGAATGCTGAGAAGTTGCAAGTAGGTCTCACAAGTGCTGGATTGCGGCGATTCCTTGTATCATGTCGTGTTCAGTGTTCTGATTTACAAACAAGCCAACAATGCTGGAAGTGGTGTAACGCTATTTTATTAACTGTTCAACTATGCTAACATACTGTAAACGTGGGTATAAGCAATGCCAACTTAACTGTGGACCCTCTCCTATCACTAGCTATGGTGAGCACAGTAAGAAGTTTTACAACACCAGGTTAAAGTCCAACAGATTTGTTTCGATGTCACTAGCTTTCGGAGCGCTGCTCCTTCCTCAGGTGAATGAAGAGGTATGTTTCAGAAACATATATATAGACAGATTCAAAGATGCCAGACAATGCTTGGAATGCGAGCATGAGCAGGTGATTAAATCTTTACAGATCCAGAGATGGGGTAACCCCAGGTTAAAGAGGTGTGAATTGTGTCAAGCCAGGACAGTTGGTAGGATTTCGCAGGCCAGATGATGGGGGATGAATGTAATGCGACATGGATCCCAGGTCCCGGTTGAGGCCGCACTCATGTGTGCGGAACTTGGCTATAAGCTTCTGCTGGGCGATTCTGCGTTGTCGCGCGTCCTGAAGGCCGCCTTGGAGAACGATTACCCGGAGATCAGTAGCTGAACTGTTCCCTGACTGGAAGGGAACATTTCTGCCTGGTGATTGTCGCACGATGTCCGTTCATTCGTTGTCGCAGCGTCTGCATGGTCTTGCCAATGTACTACGCTTGGGGACATCCTTTCTTGCAGCGTATGAGGTAGACAACGTTGGCCGAGTTCCACGAGTATGTACCGCGTACCTGGTGGGTGGTGTTCGCCCGTGTAATGGTGTTATCCATGTCGATGATCTGGCACGTCTTGCAGAGATTGCCATGGCAGGGTTGTGTGGCGTCGTGGTCACTGTTCTGAAGGCTGGGTAGTTTGCTGCAAACAATGGTTTGTTTGAGGTTGCGTGGTTGTTTGAAGGCAAGTAGTGGGGGTGTACTACTACCCAGTACACCCAGCCTTCAGAACAGTGACCACGACACCCACACAACCCTGCCATGGCAATCTCTGCAAGACGTGCCAGATCATCGACATGGATACCACCATTACACGTGAGAACACCACCCACCAGGTACGCGGTACATACTCGTGCGACTCGGCCAACATTGTCTACCTCATACGCTGCAGGAAAGGATGTCCCGAAGCGTGGTACATTGACGAGACCATGCAGACGCTGCGACAACGAATGAACGGACATCGTGCGACAATCACCAGGCAGGAATGTTCCCTTCCAGTCGGGGAACACTTCAGCAGTCAAGGGCATTCAGCCTCTGATCTCCGGGTAAGCGTTCTCCAAGGCGGCCTTCAGGACGCGCGACAACGCAGAATCGCCGAGCAGAAGCTTATAGCCAAGTTCCGCACACATGAGTGCGGCCTCAACCGGGACCTGGGAATTATCTCGCATTACATTTATCCCCCACCATCTGGCCTGTGAAATCCTACCAACTGTCCTGGCTTGGTACAATTCACACCTCTTTAACCTGGGGTTACCCTATCTCTGGATCTGTAAAAATTTAATCACCTGCTAATGCTCGCATTCCAAGCATTGTTTGGCATCTTTGAATCTGTCTATATATATTTTCTGGAACGTACCTCTTCATTCACCTGAGGAAGGAGCAGCACTCTGAAAGCTAGTGACATCGAAACAAACCTGTTGGACTTTAACCTGGTGTTGTAAAACTTCTTATTGTGCTCACCCCAGTCCAACGCCGGCAACTCCACATGTGGTGAGGCACTCAGAACAGGGTGAATGTCAGTGATGCAGGCTGTGAGCTCTGTGCTCTGAGCTGGCTGCTGCTAGAATGAGCGGGAACTCTCCTGTCCCCTGTCTTTATGGTGCTTGTGCTCTCACTGGTGATTGGCTGCGGTGTTATGTATGCTGGTTGGTCCTACTGCATGTCCATCAGTGTGTGTATGTGATTGCACCATAATGTACTGATGTATATTATGACAGAAAGGCCACCCCAATTTAATTGGAAAAAATCATGTCTCAATGGGACAGCACGGTAGCATGGTGGTTAGCACAATAGCTTCACAGCTCCAGGGTCCCAGGTTCGATTCCCGGCTTGGGTCACTGTCTGTGTGGAGTCTGCACGTACTCCCCGTGTGTGCGTGGGTTTCCTCCGGGGGCTCCGGTTTCCTCCCACAGTCCAAAGATGTGCAGGTTAGGTGGATTGGCCATTCTAAATTGCCCTTAGTGTCCAAAATTGCCCTTAGTGTTGGGTGGGGTTACTGGGTTATGGGGATAGGGTGGAGGTGTGGACTTAGGTAGGGTGCTCTTTCAAAGAGCCGGTGCAGACTCGATGGGCCGAATGGCCTCCTTCTGCACTGTAAATTCTATGAAATGCCTGACTAAGGTTTGCACTGACCCAAACCTGCCAGCAGAAACTGGCAGCAGCCAGGTTAGAGGAGCACCTGGAGATAAGTGAGATCTTAATGAATTTTAAAGGTTTCTTACCGGCTACGAGGAGCCAGAAAAGTCCTACCTGCCCTGGTTTGTTCCCTCTTCCAATTTGACATTGGGAATAAATTATAATGTGAAAACATTCCTCAGGTACCTTACTAGCGACCATCCTGTTGGACCCTGGTACCATCCCAACTTGATAACAGCCCACTGGCAGTGACACTATTCTCACTGGCTTTCTTGGGTGTCTGTATTGATGCATATAGCTGAAGCCTGGGCTTCACATGTCAGCGACATATAGTTTGCCAGCTGGTTCAGCCCCTAATAACCCTGGGCACGATCTAATGGCCGCATCGCACCGGACGCGTATCCGCGTGAGCCGGTTAGATTGCGGGAGAGGGTGAAATTGGGACCCGGGCAGGGCGCTGATCGGTTTCCGATCTAACCAGCTCATTTACGTTGGCAAGATTTGGATCCCGCAACGACATGGCAAGAAACCAAAAATCACCAATTAAGGCCAATCTTCATTTCATTAACAGGTAGGACCCCCTATCAAGTGAACTCCTGTGATCTAACCGGATACCCAGCGAACGGTCACATGGACATCCTATAGCACACCTATTTAAAACTGTGATGGTAATGGCTGCTGTGGGGATTGGAGGAGGTGAGTAGCCAGCTTGGAAATGATTCCGGGGGCATTGGGACTCCTGCCCCAATGCTCGGGGCAGGGTGGGGAGCCCGTTGGGGGGCGGGGCAGAACGGGCCCAGTCGAGTGGGGTTTGGCCGCCTTCAGAGGGGCTCACTCCTGGGCTGGGGGGGAAGTGGGTCAGCGACTGAGACATGCACCCGAGCACCTTGGCAATGCACACCTGAGATTGGCACATGCTCTGCAGCGCCTTGGCAATGTCTTGTGCCAGTGTCATGTCCCCCAGCGACCGAGATATGCAGTTGCAGTCGCCACCTTAGTGGTGTTGGCTGCCACGCACTCTCGGTGCTATCTCCTGTGCCCTTAGCGTTTGGAACTCCTCCAATCGGTAGGGACTGCTGGATTGTTGCTGACAACCCCCTCTGAATTTTACGGCCACACCCTAACGTCTGAAACAGCTCTGGGATAACCTGCTCCAGAGGCTCAACATCTGACTGGGACCTGCTGGGTCCAGGGATCCAGCAGACCCCTGACTGCTGTCTCACCTGGGTGTGTCTCCACCTGATTTGCATCAGCAACTGTGTGGTGATCACTAGATTGTGCCCCAGAAGCCTGACCAGTACATTTTCTACCGAGGTGTGTATCTCTGCGTTGGTTAAGGGTGGGTATGACAGCTGTGATGCCTTGACGGTGGCAGCTCTCGCCGAGATGTTCTCTTGGACAGTGATGGGGGATGGGGAGGGTGATGATCTAGCGGGAGAATGGACATGTGGTCAGTGGGTGGGAACGATCATTGTTCTGGCATGAACAACACACATGTGACAGGTTATTTGGGTAGGGGCCGATGGATACTCATCTCTGTGGCGCAGACCAAGCTTGATGTCGGTGACCGCTCTGTCCGCAGCTACCCCCTCGACCTCCAGGGCCCATTCCTTGTAGGCAGTGAGGACTCTGATGCCCTACACCCCGCTGCCCATATGGGACCTTTTTCGTCTATTATGGGAGGGAATTGTGAGCCACAAATGTCATGCATCGTGGGCCGCTGACACTGCCTCCCAGGTGACACTGGCTGCCCTGTGGCTGACTCCCTGACCCTCTTGGGGGAACAGGGTATCCCGTCTGGACTCCACCATGTCCAAAAGTCTGGCCAGGTCGACAACTCCGAATCGTGGAGCAAATCTGCATGGTGGCATGGCTGCGTGCACTCTGGGGTTTGTTCTGTGGAATCGGTTTAAGTGCTGCTCCCGTCGTTAGCAGGAGCTGCCGGGCACAGTCCAGGTGAATCAGTTGGTGGGACAGTCATTTCCGGTGTGAAGCCGTGGAGCATCATTATCAGCCCTAATTGGTGTTAGATATTGGTAACGGTCTCGCCTGGTCAGCTGCCGGGAAGCACTTGCCAATTCTTGCTCACTACCACACTTACAAACCTTTCCGTTAGATCATGCACCCCTAAGTTAAAATCATGGCTTAAAACTGATCACACAATCTCGCTTAAAAAAAACTAATTTTCAGATGTCATCAAATATATTTTGATCTTTTTGACTATTCCAAAGAGCTTTTGCTTCAGCGCATCGAACCAGATAGTCGATCAATTGTTCATCACTACCACTAGAAGCTGGGGCTGTAACTAAATTATTGCTGCACATCATTTATCTGTCAACAGATTGAAGGAGTTGTATGTCTTTCTTATCATGCTATTTAACATGTGCAGTTAATATTGATAGTTTAATGTCTTGTCACATGCAATTTTAATTTCAAAAGTTAGATTTTTTTATCTTCGGTTAATGTTGTTCGTAATAAAGCATTGCCACTTAATTCTGGGACTTGGCTCTTGTTTTAAGTATTCAAGTGACTTTATTGTTGCAATATTTTCTGTATGATGTTAAATTATCCTTTCCTTTAATATCATAATGATGTTATCAAGATCTTCTCCCATGTGAATTTAGAGTTAAATGGCAAAGGTTAAATGTTTTAATGAATTTACACTCCAGCCAGAAAAGACAGAAAATCCTATAAGGTCTGGTGACCTCTGCATCTGGATTTCTAATTAGGACTTTTGGTACCCAAATTACAAATCATGCAAATTAACAAAACTTTCTCTTAAATCTCTTCTCTGTGCTGTATGATACCTGGACTACTGACACCCTGGTGAAGTAATTTTATATGGAAGCTACTTCAAGTCTAAAACTGGGCATTGTAACATTAGTTTCCCTTTTTCTCTTGCCACTAATTTTTTCCCTTCCTTTATAAAGATGTGGCAGAATAGGTGGTCAAAGGAATCATATAATCTGTACTTGTAATCAAGTATACCTGTCATGGTTCTGAAAAGTCAACTCTATTTCTCTCCACGCATGCTGCCTGACCTGTTTAGTATTTCAAATGTTTTCTTTTCTTTTTATAGCTGCATGAATGCTGCGTGAGACCGTTTTGTTGCACAGCGCTCAAAAATTGAGAATTATGTTCAATTTTCTCCTTCCCAATCTGTGAACAGTGAGGAACAATTATCGCACCCTCGCCTCATCTCAGCTGAGACCAGCTAATTCAAAGCAGATCAGGGAAATAAAACCTGCAATCTTCCTGATCTGGAGAGCTTAGCCACCCACTGCCACAATCAGCTGTGTCACTTGGAGAGTTTAAAGCGTTTAATTTTAACCGCGAATAGCAATGAAAAATCATAAGTGAGCAATCAGGGCAAACTAATCTTGGCTCAGTAAAAACAAAATAGATATTTCTTTAATTCAAAGATTGCCATTATGGTTTGGAATGCATGTCCACTCATGCTCTTGATCAGCTTTAGAATCAAATACTTTGATTATTTAACTGTATTCTTTTATAATATTTTAGTTTTATGTTTTCTGATCCTCCAATTTTTAATTCAGCCATCTACAATTTCAATTCACCTCCTGTTATTTAAGGCCTCTTCTTGCTAATGACATGCTACAGCTGTGACATTTA
Organism: Scyliorhinus torazame; assembly: GCF_047496885.1. Classification (NCBI taxonomy): domain Eukaryota; kingdom Metazoa; phylum Chordata; class Chondrichthyes; order Carcharhiniformes; family Scyliorhinidae; genus Scyliorhinus; species Scyliorhinus torazame. Next base: position 131,406,433 of record NC_092712.1, read on the forward strand.
GGTAATATTGTATTATTTTGTGCGTTTGAGAAGGAACTGGAAAAATCCACTTCAATAACCCCCAATCATTTTATTATTCTGAATAGGCAAATGAGTGTAGCCAACATATTAATGATTTTATTTTCCTCTACAAACTTGAATGCCTAATTTAACCCAATTATAAAACATCTACTGTTCTTTGATGCTTCAGTGTTTTGAAATCTGTTTGCCGATTTACTATTTCTAAGACTATGCAAACACTGCAATGCAGTTATGTAGGATTATTTTTGCACCAGAACATGGATAACATAATCAAATTTTCCTATATTAAGAATCTCATGAGAAAATAAGATACAATGAAAATAAACAAAGCCCAGCAGTATTCTGCAAGGCATACAATGTGTAATTTGAATCTATTGACAGTAACCCTGTGGATCCATTCTCTCCTACTTGTTAATGGTAGCAAAAAAAATTAAAAAAACATTGTCTGCTTTGTATGACTGTCAAATTTATCGGTAACATGGAAAGAAAGGAAAGGAGTTACATTTATTTAGCACCTTACTTGATCACAGGACCTCCCACAGCACTTTATGGCCAATTAAGTATTTTTGAAGTGTAACGATGTAGGGGACAGCAGCAACCAATTTGAGCATAGCAAGGTGCTGCATATAAGGATGAGATAATGAATAGATAATCTGTTTTAGTACTGTTAATTTATGGATAAGTGCCAGCCAGGACATTTGGAGAATTCTCTGCTCCTTCTCCAATAGTGCCATGGACATTTTATTTCATCCAGCTGAGAGAGCAATCAGCTCCTCAGTTTAATATTTCATCAGAAAGATGGCACCTTTGATAGTGTAATACTCCCTCAGTGCTGCACTGAAGTGACAACCTGGATTAGCTGCTCAAATCTCTGTATCTGGGCTTGGACCAAATATTGAATCCATTGTGTGAATGCTATCACGAAGACAAAACTGACATTAATCAAAAGAAGGTAATAAACCCATTTTCTTCTGGGTTCGACACGAGCACTAGGCAGGCAGATTTTACCGAAACTTTAGTCTATCTACAATAACTTCAAGTTGCCAACCTTTAAAAATTCAGGTCATTTAAATGGCTTTGATGCCTCTCGGTCACAGGTCTGCTCACTAGCAGACCCATGCACCTGGAAATGATGGAAGCTAATCTGATTCTTCAGTCTTCAGGAATTGAAGATTAATTCTCAAGACACTGCTGGGAGCAACATGTGAGAAAGATCTCAGGGACATTAATTTATAAAAAAAAAACTTTTTTGTTTATTAGTCATACAAATGTTGGGGTTGGGAAAGAAAAAGCTGAGTGACAGTCAAGAATTTCCATTCAGATGGTGAAGATTCTGTTTGTTTTCCAAGTGGCTTGGGAAGGTATTGCAGCATGAGGACAATCTTGTCAGGTAAACAATCTGGATGTGGGGAGCGATTTAGGTGGTGGTGGAAGTGGGGACATGGGCCAAATGCAAGGAGGATGGTGAAACGTCCAGGATTACATGCAGCCAGCACTCAACACTCATTGATGTCTTATATTTTAGGAAGTCCAGCCACCTGTCCTGCTTCCCTTCCAGCTGTTGCCTCCTTTCTGTGGTTCAGTGGCAACTTGATGCATTGGTAGACCATTGCCTGTGCAATCTGAATAATATCTTCAGCTCTAGATTGAAATGAACTGGTGACATAAAAATCAAGTCCGATTTTGACTTTCATCCAAGTGCACAAGGCTATCTCTTAGCTGTGGCTTGTCAAAAGTTCAGGACTTAGTGAATGGCTAAGCTTCGATCATTTTTTTTCAGATATAATCGAGGTTTTGGATTGGATCAAATGGTATAATTCCTGTGGATGAGTTTCAGGTGCTTGAGATACAAATACGTATGTTTTTCCTCTCTTTCCCAGGACACTTATTTGTTATCATAATGCAGGACAATCACGGAATGCCCAATCTCAATATTGGACTTGCAGCTGAACTTGGCAATTCTGTGCTGTCGGTGTCCACGAAGAGGTGTTGAGTTGAAGAAAAATAGGAGCAAGCAGACGGAAAAATATTGAAATACCTTTAATGTTTGGTAGGAAGGACTTTCATTTATATAGCACCTTTCATTGTGGACGGACATTCCAAAGTGCATTCCAGCCAATAAAGTAATTTTGTAATGTAGGAAAGGGCAGGCAATTTTCACACAGCAAGCTGCCACAAGCAACAATTTGATAATGACCAGGTATTCTGCATTTGTGATGTTGATTGAGGAATAAATATTGAACAGGATGCTAGGACCCTATTCTACTTCAATTGTGCCATGCGACCTTCTATATATTCACCTGAGATGGAAGATGGTGCCTCGGTTTGACATCTAATCCCAAAGAAGGCATATCCGAGAGTGCATCATTGAAATGCCAGTCCACACTTTTGTGTTGACCTTCTGGAGTGGGACTTCAGTACACACCTTTCTGACTCAAAGGCAAGAGTTCTACCAATGTGGCTGGCACTCGGTCAGAAGCCAGAAGCAGGAGGAAGAATCCAAGTACATTAATTTGGCAATTTAGCTTTAAATCATGGAGTTTTTCAGTGAACAACATGAAGGTCTCCAAGCATCCATTTTACCAGTAAGTGAGAAACTATCGGTGTAAATGAATGTTCGCGTTCCCCATTTGCTACTGGTAGTATACCAGGGATGAAGCCCTTGTATTTGCTTGGCTACTTAAGGTTCCCAATTTACCTCCGGGCAAGAAGGCTGACCACCATCCTTCCCAATGAATCTTGATCAGTAAGAGTTGGGAAGGGAGAAGAATTTCCAGACCGCACCCTTCCACGGATCAAATGCATTCCCCCCACCACCCCACCTCTGAGGTATTACATCCCACATTACATTGCAAAAGAACACAGGGAATTTGTTGTGGAACATATTATTATTAATTTAAATATTCTTTGTAGTTTCAAGGAGATTGTAACAGGCATTAACCTGAAAAATGCCAAATCACAAATTGAGTATGATTAGGATTACTGGCTTGATTCCAGATATCTCACATATTCCATTCCCAGTGTTTTATTAAATTGAACATATAATTTCAACATTAGATGACATTAGAATCCCAGTTTTTTAGTTGGCGATATGAGGTGGAATTCTCTTGGCATGGATCAATGGTGGGCAGGGGGGGAGAATTCCACAGGAGGCCCAAAAATCGGTCACCCCGGCATGAAATTACAGCGGAATCTTTCGATGCTGCCCATGCTGCCGGATTGGGAATCCCGCTGGAGGCTGGCATGAAGCCAATTTCCATCCTGCTAATGGGATGCAGATGAAGGATCAACCGGAACCTTCACCGCATGTCCGATTCTCCATGATGTCAGAAGATTTGACTTTACTGAGGGAGACCTGCAGCTTCCTCCGAAGTTTGGGGTGGAGGCTGGCAGTGACCCTGGAACAGTGAGTGGGGAAGCCATTCAGCAGGTGGATCTTTTAGCTTTGGTGTCATCTTCCAGCCGCAGAGTGTTCCAGACCTGAAAAGTCTGTGCAGCATCACAAAACTAGCAATTGCAAATAGTATGTTGAATGTCATTTAGGGCATAATTGGAAATCATGTCGACTACATGCCATTGCACGCGTAGATCAAAGTATCTGCTGTATTCAGCAAAGAACTGATAATGTTAGAGTCTGTAAATTAGAAATTTCTACTAATGATTTCAGCGTATAACAAGAAGCATCTAATCAACTATCAGCGGTAGCAATTTACAATATAGCGTGGTTTGACATCTCTGAGGTCAACACCAAAACTGGAAGAATATATTCAGACAATAGTTCCAATTAGTATGGAGAATAGTACAATTCAAATGACATTTCCCTTATATTTGAAAGCCATTGGATAAGATATGATAAAGTTTCAAAAATGTGTAATGTTCCAATTCTGGAAGAATAAGATTCCCCGTTCTTCCTGGAAAAACAGGTGTTTACTGACAAAGAGCCTTATCAAGGGATCTACTGATGAGCACAACATAATCTTAAATAACTTCAAAGAAAAGTGATAACATATATGACATATTTTGTCCACCAGAACTTTGAAGCAGGAATTCTTCAGGGAACTGTCCTAAGCCAAACAACCTTGTGCCGCTTCATTAATAACCTTCAGTGGGAGGCCTAAAAATCGATTTCACACCAGCATGAATTTACAGTAGAATCTTCCGATGATGCCTGGCCTGGCAAATATGGAATCCTACTGGAGGCCAGCGTGAAACCAATTTGCATCCTGCTAATGGAATGCAAATGAAGGCCCAACCTTCCCCCAACTCCTGATTCTCCACGAAGACAGCAGGAAAACACACCAGTGCAGAACACGCCTGGACCAACACGACATGCAAATTTTGGGGCTTACTTGAAGAAGGTTGGGGCTGCCTTCAGAGTTTTGGACAGAGGCCGCTCTGGAACACCACAGCAGTGGGTGGAGGGAGTAACTATCAGGTGGATCTTCCAACTTCAGTGTCTTCAAGGAGGTCCCTCTTTTTCTTTCAGATGGTCCATCTTCTTCCTTCAATCGTGGGTCAGTGATGTCGGGTGCATTTTCAATGTGACACCCATATATGATGGCGGGCTTCGCGCCATCAAGACCACCCCATCATGGAAGATGGCACAAAATCCCTGGGTGCAGAATTAATTATGCTGTGGATGGCAGATTTTGCATGATTTCCCGCTGGCCTATGCAGAGGGAAACACTCCCATCACCACTCCCACCATGGGACTTATATGAAAGACAGAGTAACTATTGAAGTAGTTTTGGGGGAATTAATGGTTGGGTGAAGTGGAGAATATCAAAATATGACTCATCAAATTAAAAAGTCATCAAATATGAAAGAAAAAAGGTATTTAAAAATGATGTAATTCGATAAACCTCAAAATTAACACTCTTATCCCCTGCTGATTTTCATGTCCTTCAGGTTTATTTTCTCCAAATGAGTGAGGAAATATTGACTATACCTACAGCTGTAGCCCAAGGTACTCACCTTGACTGTGTATTAACATCATAAGGCATTTTTGAGTTGTCAGTTATTTTGGGAGTTGTTGATCAACAAATATCAAACACGTTAAGAGCTTCCTTATGAACGTAAGCAAAAGAGGGCCTTTTTGAGCTGTCTCACAAATTGGAGATTTTCAGATGATAATACAGTGCACACGAACAGTATCAAAGGCTGAGTATAACTAAAGTTGCTAGGTTGCTCCCAGAGGGTTTAAGGAGAGGTTCAAATTGAACACAGCAGACAAGTGTGGCGCACAAAGACTCCGTGAGACGAATAGAGTGAAGTCGATGAGGCTTTATTAAGCGTGTCTGTTCCCCAGCAGCCCGATAGTAAACTGGCCTGCGGGGGAAGGCACCGGCTTCTTATACTTCGCCTTCAGGGCGGAGTATGAGGTCAACGGCCAACCAGGACCCGGGATCTGTCAGCCAATGACATTAGGGCTTCCAGTCCCACATGACCCCCAATACATACTACCACATTCACCCCTTGTCAAAAATGAACCCGGCGGGGTGATGCTTCGTATGGTGGTAAGGGTTTACAGTACTGGTCCTGGGAGGATAGAACAGTTACATGGTAGTACAGTATTGGACAGTATCGTCCTGTTACAACTATTTACAGAGGATATAGGAAAAACAAAATGTTCATTGGACAGTCCATCTTTGTTTTACATCGACGCCACGAGTCGGTCGGGCGGTCTGGTCGTCCGTGTCGATCGCCTCGGCCCCGGCGGTGGTGGTGGTGCTTGTACCAGCGTTGTCGCCTCCGGGAGCTGCACGGTTTCAGCTGTCGGTGCAAAGGGGAGGGGGACTGATCCTCCTGGGAAGGGGGCGGTCGCGGGGTGCGGCGGTGGCAGGAAGGGGGACGGTTGGGTTGATGGTGCCGGGGGGGTGTGCGTGGTGCCGGCGGGCGCCAGATCCCGCAGGGAGACCGTGTCCTGTCGGCCGTCGGGGTACTCCACGTAGGCGTACTGGGGGTTTGCGTGGAGGAGGTGAACCCTTTCGACCAACGGGTCCGCCTTATGTGCCCGCACGTGCTTTCGGAGCAGGATGGGTCCTGGGGCCGCCAGCCAGGTCGGCAGCGACGTTCCAGAGGAGGACCTCCTAGGGAAGACAAGGAGACGCTCGTGAGGCGTTTGATTAGTGCTCGTACATAATAACGACCGGATGGAATGGAGAGCGTCCGGGAGGACCTCCTGCCACCGTGAAACTGGGAGATCCCTGGACCGTAGGGCCAGTAGGACGGCCTTCCAGACCGTGCCGTTCTCCCTTTCTACTTGCCCGTTCCCCCGGGGGTTGTAGCTGGTCGTCCTGCTTGAAGCTATGCCCTTGCTGAGCAGGAACTGGCGCAGCTCGTCACTCATGAAAGAGGACCCCCTGTCGCTGTGGACGTATGCGGGGTAACCGAACAGCGTGAAGATGCTGTTCAGGGCTTTAATGACTGTGGCCGCGGTCATGTCAGAGCAGGGAATGGCAAAAGGGAAGCGGGAGTATTCGTCCACTACATTAAGGAAATACGCGTTGCGGTCGGTGGAGGGGACGGGCCCTTTGAAATCGAGACTGAGGCGTTCAAAGGGACGGGAAGCCTTAATCAGGTGCGCTCCATCTGGCCTGAAAAAATGCGGTTTGCATTCTGCGCAGATGTGGCAGTCTCTTGTGACTGTACGGACCTCCTCTAAGGAGTATGGGAGATTGCGGGACTTGATGAAGTGGTAAAACCGAGTGACCCCCGGGTGGCAGAGGTCCTCGTGGAGGGCTTGGAGGCGGTCAATTTGTGCGTTGGCACATGTCCCGCGGGATAGGGCATCGGACGGCTCGTTCAGCTTTCCAGGCCGGTACAAGATCTCATAGTTGAAGGTGGAGAGTTCGATCCTCCACCGCAAGATCTTGTCGTTCTTGATCTTGCCCCGCTGTGCATTATCGAACATGAAGGCTACCGACTGTTGGTCAGTGAGGCGAGTGAATCTCCTGCCGGCTAGGTAATGCCTCCAATGTCGCACAGCTTCCACTATGGCTTGGGCTTCCTTTTCCACTGAGGAATGGCGGATTTCTGAGGCGTGGAGGGTTCGGGAGAAGAAGACCACGGGTCTGCCCGCTTGGTTAAGGGTAGCCGCTAGAACTAAGTCAGAGGCGTCGCTCTCGACCTGGAAGGGGAGGGACTCGTCGATGGCGCGCATCGTGGCCTTTGCGATGTCCGCTTTGATGCGGCTGAAAGCCTGGCAAGCCTCTGTCGACAGCGGGAAAGTCGTGGTCTGTATTAGGGGGCGGGCCTTGTCTGCGTACTGGGGGACCCACTGGGCGTAGTATGAAAAGAACCCCAGGCAGCGTTTCAGGGCTTTTGGGCAGTGCGGGAGGGGAAATTCCATGAGTGCGCGCATACGTTCGGGGTCGGGGCCTATTATCCCATTGCGCACTATGTAGCCCAGAATGGCTAGCCGATCGGTGCTAAAAACGCACTTGTCCTCGTTGTACGTGAGGTTCAAGGCTTTGGCAGTCTGGAGGAATTTTTGGAGGTTGGCGTCGTGGTCCTGCTGATCGTGGCCGCAGATGGTTACATTGTCGAGGTACGGGAACGTGGCCCGTAACCCATGTTGATCAACCATTCGGTCCATTTCCCGTTGGAAGACCGAGACGCCGTTTGTGACGCCAAAAGGGACCCGTAGGAAATGGTATAACCGCCCGTCTGCCTCGAAGGCTGTGTACTTGCGGTCACTTGGGCGGATGGGGAGCTGATGGTAGGCGGACTTGAGGTCCACGGTGGAGAAGACTTTATACTGGGCAATCCGATTGACCATGTCGGATATGCGGGGGAGAGGGTACGCGTCTAGTTGTGTGTACCTGTTGATGGTCTGGCTATAGTCAATGACCATCCTTTGTTTCTCCCCTGTCTTCACTACTACCACCTGTGCTCTCCAGGGACTATTGCTGGCCTGGATTATGCCCTCCTTTAGTAGCCGCTGGACTTCGGAGCGAATGAAGGTCCGGTCCTGGGCGCTGTACCGTCTGCTCCTAGTGGCGACGGGTTTGCAATCCGGGGTGAGGTTCGCAAACAAGGACGGGGGTTGCACCTTGAGGGTGGCGAGGCCGCAGATAGTGAGTGGGGGTATGGGGCCGCCGAATTTAAACGTAAGGCTCTGTAGGTTACATTGAAAATCTAAGCCCAGCAAGGTGGGGGCACAGAGTTGGGGAAGGACGTTAAGTTTGTAGTTTTTGAATTCCCTCCCCTGTACCGTTAGGGTAACTATGCAGAATCCCTGGATCTGTACGGAGTGGGATCCTGCAGCTAGGCAAATCTTTTGTGCGCTGGGGAAGGTAGTTAAGGAACAGCGTCTTACCGTGTCGGGATGTATAAAACTTTCCGTGCTCCCGGAGTCGACTAGGCATGGCGTCTGGTGGCCGTTAATTAGGACCGTTGTCGTCGTCGTCTGGAGAGTCCGGGGCCGAGCCTGATCGAGTGTAACCGAAGCGAGCGTGGTTGTAGTAGTGGGGTGGGGTCCGTTGTTGCCGTCCAAGATGGCGTCGGGGATGGACAAAATGGCCACCCCCATACCTCGCCCGTGGCTGAGGGGTCACAAGATGGCGTCGGGGGTGGACAAAATGGCCGCCCCCATGCGTCGTACAGGTCGGGGGCGGTCCAAGATGGCGGGGCCCCTCCTCCCCTCGTGGTGGTCGGGACCCAAAATGGCGGCGTCTGCGGGTCGCACATTGAGTGCTGGGGGGTCTGGGGGGCGCTAGGACCGCGCGGAGTTCCTGCATTGCGAGCGCCCGGGCCGTGGGCGCTAGGACCGCGCGGAGTTCCTTGGCTGCGAGCGCCAGGGCCGCGGGCGCTAGGACCGCGCGGAGCTCCCTCGCCGGGGACAGCGGTGGTCGGGGCCCAGGCCGGCGGGTCAGTACTGCGAGCGCTGGGACCGTGAGGAGCTCCCTCACCGGGGACGGAGGTGATCGGGGTCCAGGTAAGTTGCGCCGGCGGGTCAGGCGTGGGGCGCGGGACGGGGGTGAGGGCCCAGGTCGGCGGCGCTGGCGGGTCAGGCGTGGGGCGCGGGACGGGGGTGAGGGCCCAGGTCGGCGGCGCCGGCGGGTCAGGCGTGGGGCGCGGGACGGGGGTGAGGGCCCAGGTCGGCGGCGCTGGCGGGTCAGGCGTGGGGCGCGGGACGGGGGTGAGGGCACAGGTCGGCGGCGCCGGCGGGTCAGTCGTGGGGCCGCGAGCGCTGGCACCGCGCGGAGCTCCCTCGCCGGGGACAGCGGTGGTCGGGGCCCAGGCCGGTGGGTCAGGCGTGGGGCGCGGGACGGGGGTGAGGGCCCAGGTCGGCGGCTCCGGCGGGTCAGTCATGGGGCCGCGAGCGCTGGCACCGTGCGGAGCTCCCTCGCCGGGGACAGCGGTGGTCGGGGTCAAGGTAGGTGGCGCCGGCGGGTCAGGCGTGGGGCGCGGGACGGGGGTGAGGGTGGCGTTCGGGATGCGAAAAACCCCCTCCTCTCCGTGGAGAGTGTTGGCCGGCACCCAAATCGGGAGCGCCGGCGGCGGGTCGTACATGGACTGCGGGGAGGGGGGTTGGGGAGCGTAGGCGGCGTGCAGGGCTCCCAGTTCTCCCGGGGCCGCGGTGGTCGGGACCCAAAATGGCGGCGCCTGCGGGTCGCACATGGCGTGCTGGGGGGGTTGGGAGGCATAGACTGCCTGTAGGGCTCCCTGTTCTCCCGGGACGGCGGCGACCACGCGGGATCGGCACACCACCGCATAGTGGCCCTTTTTCCCGCAGCTTTTGCAGATGGCTGCGTGGGCCGGACAGCGTTGTCGGGGGTGCTTCGCCTGGCCGCAGAAATAACAGCGGGCGCCCCCGGTGCGACTCGGCGTTTGGACTGCGCAAGCCTGTGGGGTGTCCGGGGGGGGGGGTAGGGGGTTTGCCGCGGCGGGTACGTACGGGGCCCAATGGCCTGCCGCGCAGTTGGGGCCGTAGGCGCGGGTATTACGCGCGGCTACGTCCAGCGAGGCTGCCAGGGCCCGTGCCTCTGAGAGTCCTAGTGACTCTTTTTCTAGAAGTCTTTGGCGGATTTGGGAGGATTGCATACCTGCCACAAAAGCATCGCGCATTAACATGTCCGTATGTTCGTTTGCATTCACCGACGGGCAGCTGCAGGCTCTTCCCAAAATCAGCAGCGCGGCGTAGAACTCGTCCATCGATTCTCCGGGAGCTTGCCGTCTTGTCGCGAGCTGGTAGCGAGCGTAGATTTGGTTAACTGGGCGAACGTAGAGACTTCTCAGTGCTGTGAACGCCATCTGGAAATCGCGGGTGTCTTCAATGAGGGTGAAAATCTCCGTGCTCACCCTCGAGTGCAGGACCTGCAGCTTTTGTTCGTCTGAGACTCGGCCTGTGGTCGATGTGATGTAGGCCTCAAAGCAAGTCTGCCAGTGTTTGAAGGCTGCTGCCGCATTCACTGCGTGGGGGCTGATCCTCAGGCATTCTGGAATGATCCTGAGCTCCATAGTCCTTTTTAGGCACGCTTAATAAATTGTGGCGTACAAAGACTCCGTGAGACGAATAGAGTGAAGTCGATGAGGCTTTATTAAGCGTGTCTGTTCCCCAGCAGCCCGATAGTAAACTGGCCTGCGGGGGAAGGCACCGGCTTCTTATACTTCGCCTTCAGGGCAGAGTATGAGGTCAACGGCCAACCAGGACCCGGGATCTGTCAGCCAATGACATTAGGGCTTCCATTCCCACATGACCCCCAATACATACTACCACAACAAGGTATATAATGTAGCTTTGGTAATAATTATTGTAGTAGATAGTTGTCTGGAGCACATCGACAGCTTCATTTTCCTTAGATCTACAATCACAGAGAATGCTAAACTAAATTAGTTCCAAAATTGTATGGTGAGCTAGTGGGGCCCCTTTTAAAACTGCCCAGGTGGCAACAACCATATGGACAGGGAGTTAAAATGGCCTGTGCAAATCACACACACCGATTACAATGTTAATCTGCCCTGAAAAGGCAAGAACTGGGATGCCTGCCAGAAGCCAGTGGGGTTCTTTTGTCAATATGTGGATTGTGCTCCAATGCAGTTTTATGCAGAGGCCAGTGCAGAGAAGCCTGTCAAGTAGTGGGGCTTGAACCAAAAGAAGCTTAGTCAGTTATATATTTTTTTCAGTTTCTTTGCGGGCTGGCAGAAACAGGAATACTCCTCCAGGGCCTACATGGAAACCTTGGGGCCCCCTGCCTCAGGCTTCCCTTCTCTTCCATAATCTTTTACGGAAAAGATCCCAAAACATTTGGGGCACAGTAGCACAAAGGTTAGCACTGTTGCTTCACAGCGTCAGGGTCCCAGTTTCAAATCCCGGCTTAGGTCACTGTCTGTGTGGAGTCTGCACATTCTCCCTGTGTGCGCGTGGATTTCCTCTGGGTGCTCCGGTTTCCTTCCACAAGTCGTGAAAGACGTGCTTGTTAGGTGAATTGGACATTCTGAATCCTCCCTCAGTGTACCTGAACAGGCGCCGGAATGTGGCCACTCGGGGGTTTTAACAGTTACTTCATTGCAGTGTTAAAGTAAGCCTACTTGTGACACTAATAAAGATTATTATTATTATTATTTGTCCATGAGTATCAGGGACCTTCAGTTCAAGTCCTTGATGATAATGTCCTGCTGCCTGGCATCTTACCCTGTTGCCCACTGAATCTGGGTGGGAAAGGAGGCCTGGAAATATTGCATCCAACATACCCTCTGCTCAAAGATGGCTGCCACCAGTTAAATGAGCCCTAGCATTCTCCCTGCACAGTGAGGAATAGCATCAACAAAAGAAAAGTCAGGGTCAGTATGTTGGTAAGTTTGAGGACGACACAAAGGTTGGTGGAATTGCAGATAGCGATGAGGACTGTCAGAGGATACAGCAGGATATAGATCAGTTAGAGACTTGGGTGGAGAGATGGCAGATGGAGTTTAATCTGACAAATGTGAGGTAATACATTCTGGAAGGTCTAATACAGGTGGGAAATATACTGTAAATGGCAGAATACAGTAATACCGCTGAGCTACCGACCCTTCAATTGGCTGAGACTTCCTGAGGGTGGGCTGCCAATTAACTGGCTTGTCTGACAAGAAGTGGGTTTGCGTCCCACAGATCAGTAAAGTGGAGGTGTCCACCATTTTTGAACCCTTGACTCCCCACCCTGACCAGTCATTATAACAAAATCCAGCCCATGGAATACCACTTCAATGGATAAATAATGGCTTGACGATGATGGTAGCAAAATAAGCTGAAAATCATGGTAAAAGTGAAACCACAAAGCCAGATGAGAACTGGAATGTTGTGTGACAGCATTCACCTTCTGCTTGTCTGCATGAATGCACAGCAACATTTTGATACAGAAGCAGAATATTATCAAAATGATTTCAAACTGTTTGTCTGGCAAACAAAGCAATTCCGAGAGTGAAAGAATTAAAGGAAGCTACATGAGCATAGCAAACAGATGGTAATTGGAACACGTGGAAGAGATTGCCATTAATACTTGTGTCAGACTAATACCACTGTGGTAAATTTGAAAGATTAAAACAATTAGAATTATTTGTGATGATAATCTGAGTTGAAAATGTAAAAAGCCTTTTGGATACCTTCTGTGGGGGTAAGTGATTGTTGATGCAACTCAGCTGTAGGGTGGCATTGACTGCAAATCAATGTTTAAAATTACCACAGGAGGTTTTATTGCAATGCCAAATGAAAAGCTAGTTACAAATATTCAAAACTACCACCTCAATAAGGCCCTTCACAGATACTAAGGGATTTCAACAAAGACACTAAATTTGACAATAAATGGCAATCAAGCCATGTAACAGACTCCCAACAGACATAATGATCACTCTGTTTAGACCAGTTCAAATTTATAATTCTTGTCAAATGCCTTGTTCAAAAAAGCACTTTCCTGGGACCAGCTGCATCTCTATCAACACCAGTGGGAAGGGCACCGACATTCCCATCGTTTGTAGAAAAACAAACGTGTTCAGGCTTTATTGTAGTGAACAAGATTGTCAGGAACGAATCAATAATCAGAAACAAGCTGTAAAATGTAAAACTGAATACATCTTTCAAAGAGCAATAAGATGCTGGGATGAATACCGCTCCCCCCCCCCCCCCCCCCCCCCCCCCCACCGCGCCAAGTAGCCGACTGGCTATCAGCTGACTGGAGTCCCCTGGTGTCACAGCATGAGGGTGTGTTCATTTTGAGGGCTTGTTTGGATCAGTGTGGCTGACTGGTTTTAGTTTGAGCGCACCAGGGCAGTCCAACAGCTTCGGACCGCCAAGGTATCAAGAGGGTCCATCCAGCCTCCAGGCCAAAGAAAGCATTTCCATTTGGCTGAGCTCCAATGTTTGGAGGAGGAGGGAACCAGAGCAGCCATGGCCAGAGTAAATTTACGGAGGTTGCAGGAGCACCTTAGCTGGGTCACCTGCTGATTTTCATAATAATAATAATAATCCTTTATTGTCACACGTAGGCTTCAATGAAGTTACTGTGAAAAGCCCCTAGTCACCACATTCTGGCACCTGTTCGGGGAGGCCGGTACGGGATTTGAACCCGCACTGCTGGCATTGTTCTGCATTACAAGCCAGCTGTTTAGCCCACTGTGCCAAACCAGCCCCATTCCCTTATTTTCACTGGTATTTTTCATCCATGAATACTTTTCAGGCAGTCCAAAGATGTTCAGGTTAGGTGGATTGGCCATGATAAATTGCCCTTAAATGTCCAAAAAAGGTTAGGTGGGGTTACGGGGATAGGGTGGAGGTGTGGGCCCAAGTAGGGTGCTTTTCCAAGGGCCGGTGCAGACTCAAGACATGCAGTAGATGGCAGGGCTTCTTTATTATCTCTTTGGTGTGGCACACCTTTCTGATGCATGTCTCTTCATTAAGGTTCTCATCAGACCTGCCATACAGTATATTCTTTTGGAGAAGAAATCAAAAGTTTGGTGCTTCCTCTTTAAATGATGCCTTATTCTGTTTAGATTACAGGATGATATAGACGGGCTAGACAGTGGCAAGTCTGGTCCGTGTTTGTATGGACCAGTACTAAATGGTGCCAGGACGAGGTCTCCCAAGCATGGCCGTTAGTTCCTCCTGGGTGCTGCGTGAATCCGGTGCAGATATATTTAAGTGAGCCCAGAGAGGGTGGGATCCAGACGTGAGATTTAAAGGCATCGAGACTTCTGGTTGCGGGGAGCGGAGCTAAGCCGCACATTTCGGCGGCTCCCGCTAGAACGGACCTTTGGGCTCTCCAGAGGAGCCCCAACGGAAATTTTTCGACCACTTCCCGTGTGGGAAGGTGAGAGCAAGGTCCCCCTTCCATAGTGTATGGAGGGGACCAGAAGTGGAGCGGGAAAAAAAGCGGCTTTGGAGCAGCGACAGAAACGAGGGAGAAAAAACAAGATGGCGGAGAGCGGAGATCGAGCAGCATGGGGGCCGGAGCAGCAGGAGTTTCTCAGGCGCTGCGTGGAGGAGCTTAAAAAAGAGGTGCTGGCGCCACTGCTGATGGCGACCGAGGGGCTGAAGGAGATCCAGAAGGCCCAAGGGGTAGAGATCCGAGAGGTGAGGGACAAAACCACCGAGAACGAGGACGAGATCTTGGGCCTGGCGGTGAAGTTGGAGGCGCATGAGGTGCTGCACAAGAGGTGGGCCGAAAGATTCGAGGACCTGGAGAACAGGTCGAGGAGGAAGAATCTTCGGATTCTGGGTCTCCCTGAAGGGGTGGAGGGGGCCGATGCCGGGGCGTATGTGAGCACGGGGCGTATGTGAGCATCATGCTTCGCTGATGGGTGCGGTGGCCTCTCCGAGTCCTCTGGAGTTAGATGGGGCTCACCAGGTCCTGGCGAGGAGAGCCAAGGCCAACGACCCGCCAAGGGCGATAGTGGTGAGGTTTCATCGTTTCGTGGGCAGAGAGTGTGTCCTGAGGTGAGCCAAGAAGGAGCGGAGCAGTAGATGGGAGAATGCGGTGATTCGAGTCTACCAGGACTGGAGCGCGGAGGTGGCAAAGAGGAGAGCTGGCTTTAATCGGGCCAAGGTGATGCTGCATAGGAAGAGGGTGAGATTCGGAATGCTGCAGCCAGCGCGACTGTGGGTCACATTTCAGGATCGACACCACTACTTTGAAACGCCTGAAGAGGCTTGGACCTTTATCCAAATGGAAAAATTGGACTTAAACTGAGGGTCTGTGGTTGTGGGGGGGATTTCGATTGTATACAGGGTTTTAAATATGTGTAAGGAATGTTCCACGGGTGGGGCGATGGATGGGGATGGGGGAAAAGATTTGATGGGGAGACTGTGGGGAATGTGAGCGCCGGTGCTGGAGGGAGGGGAGGCCTGGGGATGGGAGAATTGGGATAAGGCCGCAACAGGAGCTGCGCCACAGGGGGCGGGGCTGGCTCAGGAAAGCGCGGGCTTTTTTCCGCGTTAGGGAAGGACGGAGGGGGGGGATGGAGGAGCGCAAGGAGGAGGGGGGATTTCCACACGGGGGTGGGTCAATGGAAAGGCGGGGGAAGCCGGGGTCAGAAGGTGTCAGCTGACTTACGGAAGTGTTATGGGGGGAGCAAAAGAGCTAGATTTGGATCTAGCGGGGGGGAGGGGGCGGGGAGGGGGGAAGAGGAGGGGAAAATAGGGTTGCTGCTGCATTGGCCGAGGAGGAACTGAAAACGGAAGAGGTGGTCGGGGCGGGGGTTCCTCATCTGGGGGACTGGAGGGTGTGGGAGGCGCGGGCACGGGACTGGCTAAAACAGGAGATGGCTAGTCGGCAGTGGGGGGGGGGGATAGCCCCCCAATCCGGCTGACAACGTGGAATGTGAGGGGCCTGAATGGGCCAGTTAATAGGGCCCGCGTGTTCGCGCACTTAAAGGGACTGAAATCAGACGTGGTCATGCTTCAGGAGACACATCTGAAGGTGGCAGATCAGGTCAGGTTAAGAAAGGGATGGGTAGGACAGGCATTCCATTTGGGGCTGGATGCGAAGAATAGAGGGGTGGCAATACTGGTGGCGAAGCGGGCGTCGTTTGAGGCCAAGAACATAGTAGTGGACAATGGAGGTCGAAACGTGATGGTGAGCGGTAGGTTGCAGGGGACGTGGGTGGTATTGGTAAATGATTACGCCCCGAACTGGGACGATGCTGGATTTATGAAGCATATGTTGGGGCGCATTCCGGACCTGGAGGTAGGAAGCCTGATAATGGGGGGGGGATTTCAACATGGTGTTGGACCCAGCATTAGATCGTTCCAGATCTAGGACCGGAAAGAGGCCGGCTGCGGCCAAGGCGCTTAGGGGGTTTATGGACCAGATGGGGGGAGTGGATCCGTGGTGATTTGCCAGGCCTCTGGCCAGAGAATTTTCTTTTTTCTCCCACGTACACAAAGCCTACTCCCGGATAGATTTCTTTGTTCTGAGCAGGGCGCTGATCCCAAAAGTGGAGGGAACGGAGTATTCGGCCATAGCCATCTCAGACCACGCCCCGCATTGGGTGGAACTGGAGTTGGGAGAGGAGAGGGACCAACGCCTGTTGTGGCGTTTGGATGTGGGACTGCTGGCAGATGAGGAGATGTGCGGGAAGGTGCGGGGGTGCATTGAAAGGTACTTGGAGGCCAACGGCAATGGGGAGGTGCAGGTGGGATTAGTATGGGAGGTGCTGAAGGTGGTGGTCAGGGGAGAGTTAATCTCCATCAGGGCTCACAGGGAGAAGAGAGAGGGCAGGGAAAGGGAGAGGTTAGTGGGGGAGATTTTAAGAGTGGACAGGAGATATGCAGAGGCCCCTGAAGAGGGACTACTCAGGGAGAGGCGAAGTCTCCAGACGGAGTTCGACCTGTTGACCACAGGGAAGGCAGAGGCACAGTGGAGGAAAGCACAGGGGGCGACGTATGAGTATGGGGAGAAGGCGAGCCGGACGCTGGCACATCAGCTCCATAAGAGGATGGCAGCGAGGGAGATAGGTGGAGTCAAGGATGGAAGGGGAACTACAGTGCGGAGTGCGGTGAAAGTAAATGAGGCATTTAAAGCCTTCTATGAGGAGCTGTACAGATCCCAGCCCCCAGTGGTGGAAAAGGGGATGCGACGATTCTTGGACCAACTGAGGTTCCCGAGGGTGGAGGAGCAGGAGGTGGCTGGTTTGGGGGCACCAATTGGGTTGGAGGAGCTGATTAAAGGACTGGGGAGCATGCAGGCGGGGAAGGCCCTGGGACCGGATGGGTTCCCGGTTGAGTTCTATAGGAAGTACGTAGACCTGTTAGCCCCGTTGCTGGTGAGGACTTTCAATGAGGCAAGGGAGGGGGGGACCCTGCCCCCGACAATGTCTGAGGCGATGATCTCTTTGATCCTGAAGCGGGATAAGGACCCACTGCAACGTGGGTCGTATAGACCGATCTCGCTCCTCAATGTGGATGCTAAGCTGCTGGCAAAAGTGCTGGCTACGAGGATCGAGGACTGTGTCCCGGGGGTGATTCACGAGCACCAGACGGGATTTGTAAAGGGTAGGCAGCTAAACACCAATGTGCGGAGGCTCCTAAACGTGATAATGATGCCATCGGAGGAGGGAGAGGCGGAGATAGTGGCAGCAATGGACGCGGAGAAGGCCTTTGACCGAGTAGAGTGGGAGAATCTCTGGGAAGTGTTGCGGAGGTTTGGGTTTGGGGAGGGGTTTATCAGCTGGGTTAAGCTCCTATATAGAGCCCCGGTGGTGAATGTGGTTATGAATCGGCGGTGGTCGGAGTATTTTCGGCTGTATCGAGGGACGAGACAGGGGTGCCCCCTGTCCCCCCCTTTGTTTGCATTAGCAATTGAACCTTTGGCCATGGCATTAAGGAGTCCAGGAAATGGAGGGGGGTGGTCCGAGGGGGAGAGGAGCATCGAGTGTCGCTGTATGCAGACGACCTGTTGCTGTATGTGGCGGATCCAGTGGAGGGGACGGTGGAGGTCATGCAGATTCTAAGTGAGTTTGGGGACTTCTCGGGCTATAAGCTCAATGTAGGGAAAAGTGAGTTCTTCATGGTGCATCCAGGGGACCAGGGAAGAGGGATAGATGATCTACCGTTGAGGAGGGCGGAAAGGAGCTTTCGGTACTTGGGGATCCAAATAGCTAGGAGTTGGGGGGCCCTGCATAAACTTAATTTGACGTGGCTGATGGAGCAGATGGAGGAGGACTTTAAATGATGGGACATGTTGCCACTCTCGCTAGCGGGCAGAGTACAGTCGATTAAAATGATGGTCCTCCCGAGGTTTCTTTTTGTGTCCCAGTGCCTTCCAATTGTGATCACCATGGCCTTTTTTAAGAGCGTAAGAGCGTGGTAGAGCGTGTTAAGGCAGAAAGCCGTAAGGCTTGTCTTTTAAACACTACTTGTCCTGTTCCCTCTATTGTTCATTTGGACCGTGTTTGAATCTGGCCCTTGGTTTCTCTACCTATTACTTTTCTTATTCCTCTTTCTGCCTTTTGTTCTAGTCCATGTTTCCCCCTCCTCTGACTCCTTGCAAAGGTGCCCATCCCACTGCCATTTTAGTTTAAACCCTGCCCAAACCCTGCCCTGGGGCAGCACGGTAGCATTGTGGATAGCACAATTGCTTCACAGCTCCAGGGTCCCAGGTTCGATTCCGGCTTGGGTCACTGTCTGTGCGGAGTCTGCACATCCTCCCCGTGTGTGCGTGGGTTTCCTCTGGGTGCTCTGGTTTCCTCCCACAGTCCAAAGATGTGCAGGTTAGGTGGATTGGCCATGTTAAATTGCCCTTAGTGCCAAAATTGCTCTTAGTGTTGGGTGGGGTTGCTGGGTTATGGGGATAGGGTGGAGGTGTGGGCTTGGGTAGGGTGCTCTTTCAAACAGCCGGTGCAGACTCGATGGGCCAAATGGCCTCCTTCTGCACTGTAAATTCTATGATTCTATGAAACTCTTCCCCTCGGCATTAGTCCCAGTAATGTCCATAGAATCATGGAATTTATAGTGCAGAAGGAGGCCATTCTGCCCATCGAGTCTGCACCAGCCTTTGGAAAGAGCAGCCTACCCAGGCCCACACCTCCACCCTATCCCCGTAACCCAGTAACCCCAGCTAACCTTTCTGAACACTAAGAGTAATTTAGCATGGTCAATCCACCTAACCTGCACATCTTTGGACTGTGGGAGCAAACCGGAGCACCCGGAGGAAACCCACGCTGCCATGGTCCATGGTCAAAAAGAAGAAGGAGGCATACGACATGCATAGGCAGCTGGGATCAAGTGGATTATTGAAGAGTGTAGGGCTTGTCAGAGAGAAGTCAAGAGGGCAAAAAGGGGACACGAGATTGTCTTGGCAGATAAGGCAAAGGAAAATCCAAAGAGCTTTTACAGATACATAAAGGGCAAAAGAGCGACTAAGGAGAGGGTAGGGCCTCTTCAGGATAAACAGGGTCATCTATGTGCGGATCCACAAGGGATGGGAGAGGTCACAAAAGAATATTTCTCATCAGTTTACTGTTAAGAAAGGCACGAATGTTAGAGAAATTGGGAAAATAAAAAGTGATGTCTTGAGGAGTGTACATATTACAGAGAAGGAGGTGCTGGAGGTATTAAAGTGCATCAAGATAGACAAATCCCCGGGACCTGATGAAATGTATCCCAGAACATGTGGGAGGCTAGGGAGGAAATTGCCGGCCCCCTAGCTGAGATATTTAAATCATCGGCAGGTACAAGAGAGATGCCTGAAGATTGGAGGATAACAAATGTTGTGCCCTTGTTTAAGAAGGGCTGTAGGGATAAGCCCGGGAACTACCGACCAGTGAGTCTTACTTCTGTAGTGGGTAAGTTGTCAGAAGGTATTCTGAGGGACAGGACCTACAGCATTTAGGCAGGGAAGGGCTAATTAGGGAAAGTCAGCATGGCTTTGTAAGGGGAAAGTCATGTCTCACGAATTTGATTGAGTTTTTTGAAGGGGTAACCAAGAAGGTAGATGAGGGCAGTGTGGTCGACGCTGTCTACATGGACTTTAGCAAGGCCTTTGACAAGGTATCGCATGGTAGATTGTTGCAAAAGGTTAAATCCCACGGAATCCAGGGCGAGGTAGCCAATTGGATACAAAATTGGCTTGGCGACCTAAGCCAAAGGGTGGTTGTTGGGGTTGTTTTTCAAATTGGAGGCCTGTGACCAGCGGTGTGCCTCAGGGATCGGGTCCACTGTTATTTGTGATATGTATAAATGATTTGGATGAGAATGTAGGAGGCATGGTTAGTAAGTTTTAGATGACACCAAGATTGGTGGTATTGTGGGGGTGAAGAAGGTTATATAAGATAATAATAATAGCTTATTGTCACAAGTAGGCTTCAATGAAGTTACTGTGAAAAGCCCCTAGTCGCCATATTCCGGCGCCTGTTTGGGGAGGCTGGTATGGGAATTGAAACTGCGCTGCTGGCCGTATTCTGCATTACAAGCCAGCTATTTAGCCCTCAGTGCTAAAGCAGCCCCTAAGATTGCAACAGGATCTTGCCCAATTGGGTCAATGTGCCAATGATAATAACAATAATAATAATAATAATGGCTTATTGTCACTACAGGAATTGAACCCGCGCTGCTGCCTTGTTCTGCGCTACAGCCAGCTGTTTAGGCCACTGTGGATGGCAGATGGAGTTTAATTTGGATAAATGTGAGGCGAAGCATTTTGATAGATCAAATCAGGGCAGTAGCTATTCAGTTAATGATAGAGTTGGGGAGAGTTCAGAACAAAGAGATCTAGGAGTACAGGTTCATAGCTCCTTGAAGGTGGAGTTGCAGGTGGACAGGATGGTGAAAAAGCCATGCAGCATGTAATGTTTTATTGGTCAGAATATTGAATACAGGAGTTGGAACATCTTGTTGAAGTTGTACAAGACATTGGTAAGACCACACATGGAATACTGTGTCCAGTTCTGGTCACCCTATTATAGGAAGGATATTGTTAAACTAGAAAGAGTGCAGAAGAGACTTACGAGGATGCCACCAGGACTTGATGGTCTGAGTTATAATGAGAGCTGGATAGGCTGGGACTTTTTTCCATGGAGCGTAGGAGGCTTAGGGGCGATCTTATAGAGGTCTATAAAATAATGAGGAGCATCGATATGGTAGATAGTCAACATCTTTTTTCAAAGGTAGTGGAGTCTAGAACTAGAGGACATAGGTTTAAGGTGAGAGGAGAGAGATACAAAAGAGACCAGAGGGGAAATTTCTTCACACAGAGGGTGGTGAGCATCTGGAACCGGCTGCCAGAGGCAGTGGTAGAGGCAGGTGCAATTTTGTCCTTTAAAAAGCAGTTAGACAGTTTCATGGGCAGGGTGGTTATAGAGGGATGTGGGCCAAATGCAGCCATGTAGGACTAGCTTAGTGATAGAAACTGGGCGGCCAGGACCAGCTGGGCTGAAGGGCCTTTTTTCATGCTGCAAACATCTATGACTCTATGAACGTACAGACTCCGCACAGACAATTACCCAAGCCGGGAATCGAACCTGGGACACTGGAACTGTGAAGCAACTATGCTAACCACTGTGCTACCGTGCCACCCGATTATGGTCCAGGTGGGATTCCTCACAACATTTAAGAAGCATTGATGTGAGCACATGAAACACCAGACCAAGTGTTGGAAATTGGGATTAGAATAGATATGTCCTTGATGGTCGGTGCAGACATGATGGGCAGAAGGGCCTCTTTCTGTGCTGTAAAACTCTATGTATCTACCCTCTGTTGCTCCTTCTCATCCTCCATAATAAGCTCATAGAAAGATGTCTTGACTACCCTTGAGATAAACAGTGGGTGGGAGTGAGGGAGGATGAGGCAATAAAATCTCCTGGTGGTCCTACACTGCTTCAGACAGTCAGAAGCAAATCCCATGTTGTGTGGGCTGAAAGTGAAAAATAACATTCCAAGCTGCAGTAATCTCTACTAAAACTTTGGAACAGCCTGGCAGCATCAGCTCATCCAGGAAACAGCTGTGCCTTATATTGCTTTTTGAAAATTACTCCACAATTTTGCATCTGAAAATTGGGGTGTTTCGGTTGACTTCAATAATGCGCTGATGTCGCAAAATGGTCAGATGGTATTAAAATTAATGTATTTTTTTATTTGTTCATGGGACGTTGGCATCGCAGGCTGTGCCAGCATTTATTGCCCATCCCTAATTGCCCTTGAGGGGGCTGTGAAGATTCAACCACATTGCTGTGGGTCTAGAGTTGCATGTAGGCCAGATCAGAGGTAACCTGTCCTCATGAAATGGGGTGCGGGGGCCTTGAGGACTCTCCAACAGGTAAACTGGGACATTGGGGGATCGAGAGATGGTGTATACCGATCTCTTCCTGTCACGCGCATCTCCTCAGTGCAGCAAATTAAGGTAAGCGCGTCCTCAATGGGGTCTTCCCCGCTGAAGCCCCCCAAAAAAGCAGAGTCCCTTTCAATAGCGGGGTCGTTCCTAACGTGACAAACAACGGGAAACACCCCGCTAAACCCACTCACAACGGGACTTTTTTTAATGTTAAATTGCACCCAATATGCTGAAGCATAAGATTATTCTTTCTAGTATTTCATTATTTTTCTTCTACTTAAATAAACACTTTTATTGTTGTTTAATGAAAGACAGCTTTGTGTTCTCACTGTTTCTGCAGACATTTATCACTGAACCCATAAAAAAATATACCATCTGAAACCAATGTTTCTGATTGAACCGCCTAATATCTGCATGATTTCGTAACACTGAACAATGCACCTCCCCTTTAAGTGTCCAACTGAATCTTCTGCCCTGCAAAATGGTAAACTGCCTGAGAAATGATAGATTATTTTCAACAGCACAATTAAGTGCTGTGACTTGCATATTGCATTAATTTTGTGAAATGTTTATTGCTTTCTGCAAGGACCATAACAGAACTATTTAGTGGCCCATCGGTCTTGAGATTTCAGAGTACTGAAAGGAAGTGGAGGCAGAAAACTTCAGCAAGAATAGAAAATGCTTTGACAACAGCTGGAAAGAAAATAAAAATGTAATCAGCAAACATTGCAGGCAAAATATGTTAGAAATGTTGAGCTACCTGTAGTTCATAAATTGCTTCTAACACCATGGGTGTGATTCTCCCATGCCGCGCCGTATGGGAGAATCGCCGTTCACACCAATTTTTCCCATGGCGCCGGTCCAACGCCGTTCCGCCATTCTCCCAACCGGCGAGAACGGCTTCATCGAGGTCGGCACCGCTCCTGCCAGAGAATTGCCCGAAGTAGTAATAACGGCGATTCTCCCTGCCCCCCGCTATTCAGAGGCCCGGATGGGCCAAAGTCCCGACGGCATGACCCCAGGTCACACCGTCGCCGTTCACCCCTGGTAATTAAAGCACGACTGGCTGACAATGTGGGGGAGGGAGGTGAATGGCGGCCCTCACCCCAGGCGGGTGGGGGGAAGGGTCTCTGATGCGGATGCCGCGATTCCCCGGGGTGGCATGGGGCGGGTTGTGGGGGGAGGAGCGAGAGTGGTCTCTGATATGGATGCCGCGATTCCCCGGGGGTGGGGGTTGTTTGGGGAGGAGCGAGAGTGGTCTCTGATATGGATGCCGCGATTCCCTGGGGGATGTGAGGGTGGGGGGGGTTGTGGGGGGAGGAGCGAGAGTCGTCTCTGATATGGATGCCATCATTCCGGGGGGGGGGGAGGGGGAGGGAGGAGAGGACAAAGGAGGAAGGGGTGGGGGAAGGAGTAGGAGGAAGGAGTAGGGTTTGGGGCAAATGATACCACCATTCTGTCGGGGGTGTGGCCTCCAAGGGTAACCGTGGGAGCGACACGCCAGCTGGACTGCCATGGCAGGACGGTGGCGAAGACACGCTTCCAAGTGAAGGTCATGGTGATGGGCTGAGGCCACTGGCGCTGCAATGAGGAGGGACGGGGTGACCTGGGCAGGAGACGGATACTGTGGGCAGTTGTAACGGCGCTTGCGTGTATGAAGCAGAACCAGCCAGCCGGGGCACCCATGTATCCCATGGGCCTTGGCTGTCGACGTGTCCAAGCTCTCTCGTTAAAAATGTTGTTTTCTCTCCCTCCCAACCCCCCCCCCCCTTTCCGTTTAGTTCGTAATGTTTGCACAACAGCCATCAATGTTTGCCAGCATGGCGGGAGCGGCAGCCCTGCAGGTTGCCATTCGGCGCCGCCGACACAGGCGGCTCAGAGAAGCTGCTGCAGAGGCGGCTGCAGCAAAGGGACTGGCTGCACAGGGCCCCGTGGCAGGCGCTCATGCTGCGCCCCCATGCCCGACAGATCCAAGAGGAGGCAGAGGGTGACAATGACCTCCACGTCGTCGGGCAGGCAGAGGTCGATGAATCAGATCCTGATGGGGTGCCGAGGGAGGAGCAAGAGCAGGTGGTCGGGCCAAGGCGGCGGAGGCGCCCCATGCGCCCTCGTGTGTACCGGGACCGCATTTTGTTCGGGAACATTCCGGATGCGGCATGCAGGAGGAGACTCCGATTGAGTTGTGGGGGCACCTGGCACCACGTGGAATGGGGGAGGACATGCCATCCCGGTGAGTGTCAAGGTCACGGTTGCTCTCAATGTTTTTGCCACGGGGTCCTTCCAGGCGTGCAGTGGGGACCTCTCTGGAATCTCTCAGGCATCGGTGCACCAGTGCATCCAGGCCGTTACCGACGGCCTCTATGCCGTCGCTGAAAGATACATTAACTTTCCGGAGGACCGTGCACACCATGTTGCCCGGGCAGCGTAATTCGTCTCAGTGGCCGGGATCCCGATGGTCCAGGGCATTGATGGTGTGCACGTCAACATCCGTCCACCCTCGGAGAACAGGGACGTTTTCCTGAGCAGGAAGGGAAACTATTCCATGAACATCCAGGTGGTCTGCAACCATCGAATGAGGATAATGCACGTGTGCGCCCAATACCCAGGCAGCGTGCATGGCGCGTTCATACTGGCACAATTATTCATCCCCGCTATCTTCGAGGGACACCCCCCCGGATGAGGGGTTGGTTGCTGGGCGACAGGGGTTACCCTTTGCGGTCGTGGCTGATGACGCCTATACGGAGGCCGCAGACCAATGTGGAGACCCGCTACAATGAGGCCCATGCTGCAACCAGGGGTGTTGTGGAGAGGTGCTTCGGCCACCTCAAGATGAGATTCCGGTGCCTGGACCGCTCTGGAGGCACTCTCAGTACCACCCCGATAGGGTCGGAAGAATATTTGTGGCCTGCTGCATATTGCACAACATCGCCCAACAGAGGCGATGTCATGGAGGAGGATGCACCGGGTGAGCCCGATGAGGGCGGCGCCTCTGAACATGAGGAGGAGGAGGCGGAGGGGGAGGATAGGGGGGACGGGGCACAGACACGACCAGGGTGCGGGATATGGCCGGGAGACTGCACGACGACACTGGCTGGGACAGCGAGCACGCGCGGCGTTGATCGCTGCACGTTTCACACACTAGAGGGAGGGAATCGTTGTGCAGGGCACTTGCACCACCGATCGCGCACAAAGGGACCACCCAGCACCCCACACCTCCCGCACCATCGCACAACCCTACCGCCCCCGGCACCACTTTCACAGCAACTTACACCTGCGGCACATCGCAAATTTTGTTACACAGTTGCTTCTGTCAGCGGGTGTGATCAGTGCCATGTTGGATGATGACAACCCGTTCTATGATGAGCTGTGAGCTCAGGATCACTGCACAATGTCTGACTCATGGCCATATCTGAACACTCCACCTCGGCGGTCCCTGGATGCGTCATGGACACTCCATCACATGTCCATGTGGGGCAGCGGGCGTCGGTGTGCTGAGGACGACGGGGTGTTTGGGGGGATGGGGCGGCACACCAGGCCTCACCGTTGTACTGAACTTCGAACCCCAGCGTCACTCGGTCCCCCTCACGACCCCCTCAGGCACCGGACATAGCACAGACGTATCTAGGTTTGGTGTAACAGTGACATTAATCGTGACATTCAAAGACAAGTGCCCTAGCCCCTATAACTAAGCTGTGCCCTGCACCCGTGCCAACTTACTACGTGTCTAACCTCTTGACCTTATGGGTTCTACCATTACGCCTTGGTGTTTCCCCAGACGGTACAGCAGGATTGGAGGCCGGCAGCTGACACTCCTGCCCTGCGACCTGGCTCCCCGTCGGCGCGCGTTTCCTGGGGCGGCCCAGCTTGGATGGGCCAGGCTGCTCGACGGGCGTGCTGGATGGTGTGGTGCCAGCCTGCTCTGCCCGCTGCCCACCAGATGCCCCAGGAACAGAATGGGGGTGTTCGAGTGTTCTGGTACCTCCCTTGCTGGAGGAACCGGGACGGGCACCGGAACCTCCTCCTTCCTCGGGGAGCCCGGTGGCTCCTGGGCCTCAGTATGGGACGGTGATGCACGCGGAGACAGGCGCTGTTGCACCACCGACACCTGGCGCTGCCAGTCCTGGAGGCCCGCTGTGGAATCAGCCTCGGTCTGAACGTTCCCAGCGATGGAGCTCAGGGAGTGTGACATCCCTGTCAGGGACGGTGCTACCTCCCTCTGGGATTGTGCGACGCCATCCATCCAAGGCCACCGATGCTATCAGCGATGGTCTGCTGGGACTGGGCCATGGCCTGCTGAGACTCGGCCATGGCCTGCTGAGACTGGGCCAGACCCCGGAGCGCCGCGGCAATGTCCAGCTGGCTCTGGGACATGTCTGCCTGTGAGACGGCAGCCCTGTCGTGGGCCACGGATGACGCGTGCACACTAAGCCCCACGCCTTGAAGAACCTGGCCCATGGCCGAAACCGTTGCCCCCATTGTCCCCACCACAGACGCCACCCGTGCGGTGTCGGCCTGGGTGGCAGCCATGACCGGCACCACTCCCTGCTCGTGGACATGGATAGACTCCTCCAGCTGCGTCTGCAGTTGCCGGAACACAGCCGTCATCCCGTTGTCTAGTCCCTGGGGTTCCAAAGGCATCGGGTCTGTGGGTGGGTCTAGTGAGTTCAGGAACCTGGGAACCATCTGGGCTGCAGCTGGGTGTTGGGCCTGGGCTGCCCACCGGCCGTCCAGCCCCTCGGCTGCTCCTACCTCCACCTGCTGTACCGGCACGGATGTGTGGTGAGCACCAGTCAGTGACCCAGAAGCCTCATTGATATACCTTCAATTTGCCAAGAGGCCGAGAGAGCGAGTGAACATAAGGCTTTATTAGTCATGACCTTGCCTAGCCAGAGTCGGTTGTGCAGATCAGTGCCACCCGCAAGTGGCCAGGTTATATATGGCCCCGGTGAGGGCGGAGCCAGAGGAGGAGCCCACCGGGGTTACAGTACAGGACCTGGAAGCAGCTCATATCACCACTTCCAGGCCACAGGTTACATTAGGTGGATACAATGGTTACAGTGTCATGCAATATGGTGAATACATTCACCACATTCACCCCCTGTTAAAAAGTCAAGTCCAGCGGGGGTGACGTGGGGTCATTACATATTCAGTCTCTCGGGAGGCCGGATCGTTCTCTTCGACCTCCTCAGCTCTGGCGGTGCGGCGGACACGGTTGTTGCAGGTGGTGACTCCAGGGGCAATGTGTCTGGAGCTGGAGCCTCAGTCTGGCGAGTCGGAGACGGTTGGGGTGTGGGGGTAGGCAGGGGAGTGGTGGGTGGCGGCAGTATCGGCGCGGGTCAGTACAGGAGACCCAGGGGGGCGTACGGGGCACTGGGGGTGGGGGTGGGTAGCAGTGGTGGCGTGTTGGCAGGGGAACTAGCTGGTGCCAGGTCTCGTAGGGAGACCGTATCTTGCCATCCGTCCTGGTGCACGATGTAGGCACACTGGGGGTTGGCGTGGAGCAATTAGACCCTCTCGACCAGCGGGTCGGTCTTATGGCTCCTCATGTGCCTCCGGAGAAGGACGGGTCCCGGAGTTGGCAGCCAAGATGGAAGCGAGAGCCCGGAGATGGACTTCCTGGGGAAGATAAACAAACGATTGTGAGGGGTCTCATTCGTGGTTGTGCAGAGGAGTGATCTGATGGAGTGGAGGGCGTCGGGGAGGACCTCCTGCCAGTGGGGGATTGAGAGACTTCTAGACCTGAGGGTCAGAAGGACGGCCTTCCATACCATTGCGTTCGCCCTCTCAACCTCCCCATTTCCCTGCGCATTATAGCTCCGTAGTCCTGCTCGAAGCGATGCCTTTGCTGAGCAGGTACTGGCGTAGCTCATCGCTCATGAACGATGTACCTCGGTCGCTGTGGATGTAGGCAGGGAAACAGAACAGCGTGAAGATGCTGTGCAGTGCCTTTATTACAGTGGCCGAGGTCATGTCGGGGCAGGGGAGAGCGAAGGGGAAGCGGAAGTATTCATCGATGACGGTGAGAAAATCTATATTATGGTTGGTGGAGGGGAGGGACCCTTTGAAATCGATACTTAGGCATTCAAAGGGCCGGGAGGCCTTTACCAGGTGGGCCTTGTCTGGCCGGTAGAAGTGCGGTTTGCACTCCGCGCAGACTTGGCTTCACTGGTCATTGCCTTGACCTCCTCGGTGGAGAAGGGCAGATTACGGGCCTTAATGAAGTGGGTAAGCCGGGTGATCCCTGGGTGACAGAGGTCATTGGGGATAGCCCGAAGTCGATCACCTTGCGCGCTGGCGCATGTGCATGTGCAGCGGGACAGGGCACCTGGGGGCTTGTTGAGCTTCCCAGGACGATACTTGATATCGTAATTGTAGGTGGAGAGTTCGATCCTCCACCTCAGGATTTTGTCATCTTTTATTTTGCCCCGTTGTGCGTTGTCGAACATGAAGGCGACCGATTGCTGGTCGGTGACGAGGGTGAACCTCCTAGCGGCTACGTAGTGCCTCCAGTGCCGCATGGCTTCCACTATGGCTTGTGCTTCCTTCTCGACCGATGAGTGTCGGATTTCGGAAGCGTGGAGGGTCCTAGAGAAGAATGCTACTGGCCTGCCCGCCTGGTTGAGGGTGGCGGCCAGGGCGACGTCTGACGCATCGCTGTCTACCTGGAAGGGGACGGACCCGTCCACCGCGTGGTTTGCGGCCTTGGTGATGTCGGCCTTGATGCGGCTGAAGGCCGAGTGGGCCTCATCCGTCAGGGGGAAACTGGTGGTTTGAATGAGTGGGCGGACATTGTCCGCGTAGTTGGGGACCCACTGGGCATAGTAGGAGAACAGCCCCAGGCATCGTTTTAGGGCCTTGAGGCTGTGGGGAGGGGGGAGTTCTGTGAGGGGGCGCATACGGTCGGGGTCGTGCCCTAGGACTCGTGTCTTGCGAGCTGTACCGCCTGCTCCTGGTGGCAATGAGGTTAGAATCAGGAGTGAGGTTCGCAAAGTGTGAAGGGGGGGAGACCTTGAGGGTCGCGAGGCTGCATACTGTGAGGGGGGGGGCAAGGGTCCGCCGAACTGTAGGGTCAGGCTTCGGTGATTACACTGAAAATCCAATCCGAGCAGTTGAGGGGCGCAGAGGTGGGGGAGGACATAGAGCTTAAAGTGGGTATACTCCACGCCCTGCATCGCGAGATTGGCGATACAGTACCCCCGGATCTGGACCGAATGAGATCCGCAGGCAAGGGAGATTGTTTGTGAGGTGGGGTAGGTGTGGAGGGAGCAGTGCCTTACTGTGTGAGGCTGGACAAAGCTCTCCGTACTCCCGGGGTCGAAGAGGCAGGGGGTCTCATGACCGTTGACCCGGACGACCATCATGGAGTTCTTTAGCGGTTTCGGCTGCGACTGGTCGAGGGTCACCGTGCCCAGCTGCGGGTAGCCTGCATGGTCAGTGGAGTCACAAGATGGCGGCCCCCATGTGTCGCACGTGTCGGACGGGATCGAAGATGGCGATCAAGATGGCTGCCCCCATCGGTCGCAAATGTCGGTCGGTGCCGGCGCCGGCGGCCAAGATGGCGACCCCCACGATTCTCACGATGCTGATGACGCATCCGAAGGGGGCGTTCCAGGCAGGCACGCAGCCACATAGCGGGGTCTGTGGGGCTGCGAGTCCATAGGTCGGGCCTAGTGCGTTTTCGATTTCTGGGCCTTAGGTCGGCTCAGACAGACTCTTGCGTAGTGCCCCTTTTTCATGCAGTCGTTGCACGTCGCTGAGCGGGCTGGGCAATGCTGCCGGGGGTGTTAGCCCTGGCCGCAGCGGTTCTCCGGGCTGGGCTGGCAGACGCACGACGCAGGCCTGCAACGTAGGCGGGTCTGACGGGGGCCGCGATGATAGTATCCACGAGGGGTTCGCCGGGCCCGCGGGGAACGCGCTAAGGTTCTGGTAGGCCACCTCTAGCGAGGTAGCTAGCTTTACCGTGTCCCGCAGGTCGGAGGTTCCGTTTTCCAGCAGACGCTGCCTGATATAGTTCGAGCGGACCCCCGCCACGTAGGTGTCCCAGATCTGTGAGTTCATATGCTCCTCCGCCATCACATCTCGATAGCTGCAATTCCTCGCGAGTAGAGTCAGGGTTTCCAGATACTCGTTCAGCGATTCTCCAGCGCGTTGACGGCAAGTAGTGAGGAGGTGTCTAGCAAACACCTCGTTTACGGGCTTCACGACGTGCACCTTGAAGGTTGTGACCGCCTCCTCGTACGTGGCCGCTTTCTTAATCATTACCAAGATTCAATGGCTCACCCGAGTGTGGAGGAGTCGTAGTTTGAGGGTATCCGAGGGAGTCGTTGTGGAGGAGTCGATGTAGGCCTCGAAGCATCGAAGCCAAGGTTCAAATATTTCCTCGGCTTCGGACGCGCATGCGTCGAGTTCGAGCCTGTCTGGCGTTAGAGCGGCTTCCATGGTGCTGTCGATGACTAATAAATTGATATACCTTGTGGTAGTATGTATTGGGGGTCATGTGGGACTGGAAGCCCTAATGTCATTGGCTAACAGATCCCGGGTCCTGGTTGGCCGTTGACCTCAAGCTCCGCCCTGAAGGCGGAGTATAAGAAGCCGGAGTCTTCCCCCGCAGGCCAGTTTACTATCGAGCTGCTGGGGAACAGACACGCTTAATAAAGCCTCATCGACTTCACTCTATTCGTCTCATGGAGTCTTTGAGCGCTACAATTTATTAAGCGTGCCTAAAAGGACTATGGAGCTCAGGATCATTCCAGAATGCCTGAGGATCAGCCCCCACGCAGTGAACGCGGCAGCAGCCTTCAAACACTGGCAGACTTGCTTCGAGGCCTACATCAGAACGACCACCGGCCGAGTCTCAGACGAACAAAAACTGCAGGTCCTGCACTCGAGGGTGAGCACGGAGATTTTCACCCTCATTGAAGACACCGACGATTTCCAGACGGCGTTCGCAGCACTCAGAAGTCTCTACGTTCGCCCAGTTAACCAAATTAACGCTCGCTACCAGCTCGCGACGAGACGGCAAGCTCCCGGAGAATCGATGGACGAATTCTACGCCGCGCTGCTGATTTTGGGACGAGCCTGCAGCTGCCCGTCGGTGAACGCAAACGAACACACGGACATGTTAATGCGCGATGCTTTTGTGGCAGGTATGCAATCCTCCCAAATCCGCCAAAGACTTCTAGAAAAAGAGTCGCTAGGACTCTCAGAGGCACGGGCCCTAGCAGCCTCCCTAGACGTGGCCGCGCGTAATACCCGCGCCTACGGCCCCGACCGCGCGGCAGGCCATTGGGCCCCGTACGTACCTGTCGCGGCAAACCCCCGACCCCCCCCGGACACCCCACAGGCTTGCGCGGTCCAAACGCCGAGTCGCACCGGGGGCGCCCGCTGTTATTTCTGCGGCCAGGCGAAACACCCCCGACAGCGCTGTCCGGCCCGCGCAGCCATCTGCAAAAGCTGCGGGAAAAAGGGCCATTATGCGGTTGTGTGCTGGTCCCGCGAGGTCGCCGCCGTCCCGGGAGCACAGGGAGCCCTGCAAGCAGTCTATGCGCCCCAGCCCCCCCAGCACGCCATGTACGACCCGCAGGCGCAGCCGCTCTGTGTCCCGACCACCGCGGTCCCGGGAGAACTGGGAGCCCTGCACGCCGCCTACGCTCCCCAACCCCCCTGTATGACCCGCCGCCGGCGCTACCGCTTTGGGTCCCGGCCAACACTCTCCACGGAGAGGAGGGAGTTTTTCGCGTCCCTAACGCCACCCTAACCCCCGTCCCGCGCCCCACGCCTGACCCGCCGGCGCCACCTACTTGGACCCCGACCACCGCTGTCCCCGGTGAGGGAGCTCCGCGCGGTCCTTGCGCTCGCAGCCCCACGCCTGACCCGCCGGCGCCGCCGACTTGGGCCCCGACCACCGCTGTCCCCGGTGAGGGAGCTCCGCGCGGTCCTAGCGCCCGCGGTCCTAGCGCTCGCGGTGAGGGAGCTCCACGCGGTCCTAGCGCTCGCGGTCCTAGCGCTCCCCAGCCCCCCCAGCACACCCAATTTGGGTCCCGACCACCACGAGGGGAGGAGGGGCGCCGCCATCTTGGACCGCCCCAGACCTGTACGACGCATGGGGGCGGCCATTTTGTCCACCCCCGCCGCCATCTTGTGACCCCCCAGCCACGTGCGATGTATGGGGGCGGCCATTTTGTTCATCCCCGACGCCATCTTGGACGGCAACAACGGACCCCACTCCACTACTACAACCACGGCTCGCTTCGATTACGCTCGATCAGGCTCGGCCCCGGACACTCCAGACGACGACGACAACGGTCCTAATAAACGGCCACGAGACGCCATGCCTAGTCGACTCCGGGAGCACGGAAAGCTTTATACACCCCAACACGGTAAGACGCTGTTCCTTGACCACCTATCCCAACGCACAAAAGATTTGCCTAGCTGCAGGATCCCACTCCGTACAGATCCAGGGATTCTGCATAGTTACCCTTACGGTGCAGGGGAGGGAGTTCAAAAACTACAAACTTAACGTCCTTCCCCAACTCTGTGCCCCCACCTTGCTGGGATTAGATTTCCAATGTAATCTACAGAGCCTTACGTTCAAATTCGGCGGCCCCATACCCCCACTCACTATCTGCGACCTCGCAACCCTCAAAGTGCAACCCCCGTCCTTGTTTGCGAACCTCACCCCGGATTGCAAACCCGTCGCCACTAGGAGCAGACGGTACAGCGCCCAGGACCGGACCTTCATTCGGTCCGAAGTCCAGCGGCTACTGAAGGAGGGCATAATCCAGGCCAGCAATAGTCCCTGGAGAGCGCAGGTGGTAGTAGTGAAGACAGGGGAGAAACAAAGGATGGTCATTGACTACAGCCAGACCATCAACAGGTACACACAACTAGACGCGTACCCTCTCCCCCGCATATCCGACATGGTCAATCGGATTGCCCAATATAAAGTCTTCTCCACCGTGGACCTCAAGTCCGCCTACCATCAGCTCCCCATCCGCCCAAGTGACCGCAAGTACACAGCCTTCGAGGCAGACGGGCGATTATACCATTTCCTACGGGTTCCTTTTGGCGTCACAAACGGGGTCTCGGTCTTCCAACGGGAGATGGACCGAATGGTTGATCAACATGGGTTGCGGGCCACGTTCCCGTATCTCGACAATGTAACCATCTGCGGCCACGATCAGCAGGACCACGACGCCAACCTCCAGAAATTCCTCCAGACCGCCAAAGCCTTGAACCTCACGTACAACGAGGACAAGTGCGTTTTTAGCACCGACCGGCTAGCCATTCTGGGCTACATAGTACGCAATGGGATAATAGGCCCCGACCCCGAACGTATGCGCGCACTCATGGAATTTCCCCTCCCGCACTGCCCAAAAGCCCTGAAACGCTGCTTGGGGTTCTTTTCGTACTACGCCCAGTGGGTCCCCCAGTACGCAGACAAGGCCCGCCCCCTAATACAGACCATGACCTTCCCTCTGTCGACAGAGGCTTGCCAGGCCTTCAGCCGCATCAACGCGGATATCGCAAAGGCCACGATGCGCGCCATCGACGAGTCCCTCCCCTTCCAGGTCGAGAGCGACGCCTCCGACGTAGCTCTAGCGGCCACCCTTAACCAAGCGGGCAGACCTGTGGCCTTTTTCTCCCGAACCCTCCACGCCTCAGAAATCCGCCACTCCTCAGTGGAAAAGGAAGCCCAAGCCATAGTGGAAGCTGTGCGACATTGGAGGCATTACCTGGCTGACAGGAGATTCACTCTCCTCACTGACCAACGGTCGGTAGCTTTCATGTTCGATAATGCACAGCGGGGCAAAATTAAAAATGACAAGATCTTAAGGTGGAGGATCGAGCTCTCCACCTTCAACTATGAGATCTTGTACCGTCCCGGAAAGCTGAACGAGCCGTCCGATGCCCTATC
Source organism: Scyliorhinus torazame (assembly GCF_047496885.1). Taxonomy (NCBI): domain Eukaryota; kingdom Metazoa; phylum Chordata; class Chondrichthyes; order Carcharhiniformes; family Scyliorhinidae; genus Scyliorhinus; species Scyliorhinus torazame. The sequence goes on from NC_092712.1 coordinate 131,440,615, forward strand.
CCGCGGCACATGTGCCAACGCACAAATTAACCGCCTCCAAACCCTCCACGAGGACCTCTGCCACCCGGGGGTCACTCGGTTTTACCACTTCATCAAGTCCCGCAATCTCCCATACTCTTTAGAGGAGGTCCGTACAGTCACAAGGGACTGCCACATCTGCGCGGAATGCAAGCCGCATTTTTTCAGGCCAGATGGAGCGCACCTGATTAAGGCTTCCCGCCCCTTTGAACGCTTCAGTCTCGATTTCAAAGGGCCCCTCGCCTCCACCGACCGCAACGCATATTTTCTTAATGTAGTGGACGAATACTCCCGCTTCCCTTTTGCCATTCCCTGCTCTGACATGACCACGGCCACAGTCTTTAAAGCCCTGAACAGCATCTTCACACTGTTCGGTTACCCCGCATACGTCCACAGCGACAGGGGGTCCTCTTTCATGAGTGACGAGCTGCGCCAGTTCCTACTCAGCAAGGGCATAGCCTCAAGCAGGACGACCAGCTACAACCCCCGGGGGAACGGGCAAGTAGAAAGGGAGAACGGCACGGTCTGGAAGGCCGTCCTACTGGCCCTACGGTCCAGGGATCTCCCAGTTTCACGGTGGCAGAAGGTCCTCCCGGACGCTCTCCATTCCATCCGGTCGTTATTATGTACGAGCACTAGTCAAACGCCTCACGAGCGTCTCCTTGTCTTCCCTAGGAGGTCCTCCTCTGGAACTTCGCTGCCGACCTGGCTGGCGGCCCCAGGACCCATCCTGCTCCGAAAGCATGTGCGGGCACATAAGGCGGACCCGTTGGTCGAAAGGGTTCACCTCCTCCATGCAAACCCCCAGTACGCCTACGTGGAGTACCCCGACGGCCGACAGGACACGGTCTCCCTGCGGGATCTGGCGCCCGCCGGCAACACGCACACCCCCCCGACACCATCAACCCAACCCCCCCCCTTCCTGCCACCGCCGCACCCCGCGACCGCCCCCTTCCCAGGAGGATCGGTCCCCCTCCCTTTTGCACCGACAGCTGAAACCGTACGCTCCTGGAGGCGACAACACTGGTACAAGCACCACCACCACCGCCGGGGCCGAGGCGATCAACACGGACGACCAGACCGCCCGACCGACTCGTGGCATCGATGTAACACAAATATGGACTGTTCACAAGAACATTTTGTTTTTCTTCCTATACCCTCTGTAAATAGTTGCAACAGGACGAAATTGTCCAATACTGTATTGCCATGTGAATGTTTTATCCTCCCAGGACCAGCCCTGTAAACCCTTACCACCATACGAAGCATCACCCCGCCGGGTTCATTTTTGACAAGGGGTGAATGTGGTAGTATTTATTGGGGGTCATGTGGGACTGGAAGCCCTAATGTCATTGGCTGACAGATCCCGGGTCCTGGTTGGCCGTTGACCTCAAGCTCCGCCCTGAAGGCGGAGTATAAGAAGCCGGAGTCTTCCCCCGCAGGCCAGTTTACTATCGAGCTGCTGGGGAACAGACACGCTTAATAAAGCCTCATCGACTTCACTCTATTCGTCTCATGGAGTCTTTGTGCGCTACATACCTTCAATTCACCAAGAGGCCGAGGGAGTGAGTGAACATAAGGCTTTATTAGTCGTGAACTTGCAGATCAGTGCCACCCGCAGGTGGCTGGGTTATGTGGCCCAGGTGAGGGCAGAGCCACTGGCGGAGCCCACCTGGGTTACAGTACAGTACCTGGAAGCAGCTCGTATTACCACTTCCAGGTCATAGGTTACATTAGGTGAATACAATGGTTACAGTGTCATGCATTATGGTGAATACATTCACCACACTCATCACTTACATGCCCAACCGAGGAGAGTGTATCTGCAATGGTTGATGTGGTGGGTGACGCGAGGTCCTCATCTGTCCCCATCTCTGGGATCTCCTGGCTCGAACCTTGCCCCGGTACATTTAGTCTGCGGCCCATGTTAGGTGCTGTGCCCTGGATGTCCATCGTCTGTCACGATGTCCTCTGTGCGTCACTGTCCTGAGTGGCTGTCCTGCCTTCGTCATTGTTCTGGCTCGCAGCCCCCTCCTCGTCTGCCTCACTGCCATCTGTGCCCTGACTGTCCGTCCTGACGTCTCTGTCTGTCCCCTGTGCGTCCCCCTCCAGTGGCCCGGCCTCAGAAGAGGGCTCTCTTGCCCGTGTTCCTTGCTGTCTGTGCATCCCTGTGGGCGGAAGAGGTTGGAGCTGGACGGCAGTGGCGTGATTGATAGGTTCCAGGACGATCAGCTCCTGGCCCTGGAGAACACAATAAGGCACGTATCGTTAGACACGCGGAGTCGTGAGTGAGGGGGTGAAGGGGGCAGTGTGAGGGGGTGGAGTGTGAGGGGGGTGGGGGTGTGGGTAGTGATGGGCTGAGGGACTGTATGCAGACAGGGTATTCTCACTTGGTGCTGCGCCTCCGATCTGGCATGGTGCTACCTCCTGGCTGGCAGCTCCCCCAGCGAGCTCCAGAGCCCTCTGCTCATGGTCGGTAAGGGTGTGAAGCTCAGGTGATCTCCCCCCAGTTCTTGAACGCTCCCGGTAGTTGTGAGCAGTCTTGTCCTGTGGAGTTGGGGGTGTGGGGGGGGTAATCAGGGTTCGGCGGTCATCAGCAGGCCGCACAGATGTTCGCAACATTATCACTAGGTGGGGACACTCGGACCCATGCCATGGGACCTCGCCACGGGGGGGGGGCCACATGTGTGTCGGGTGCAACGTGGAGCCCCACACCCCCCTCCCGCGTGGGCAGTGGGCGGGGGAGGGGGGCGTTGCCTGGGGGCAATCTCGGGGTACTTACCCTCGCAGCCCTCGTGAGGTCATGTAGTGTTTTCCTGCACTGGTCTCCCGAGCCGGGGGTGGGGGGGGTGCCCCACAGCGCTAACCGCCATGCCAACCTCTCGCCATCCCCGCTTCACGGTGCTGCACGGCTGCCGGTGGCCACGTCTGGGGCAAAGGATGGCCCTGCGCTCCTCTACTGTGTCTAGCAGTGTCTCGAGATCGCTGTCCCGGAAGCGGGGAGCGGCACAGCAGGGCTCAGCCATCTCCACACTTTGGGGCCTGTGTGACGATTGCGCACAGTTGTCCTGGACAACTCTCGCATTTCAAAAGATATATGCTGAATAAATATGCAGTAAACTAATATTTATCCACATGTCTGCCTGTCCAAAATATGTTTGTATCTTCCACAATTTAACTCTTTGAAGTTAATCAAGGTTATCCAAACAAGTTGAGTATCTCAGGAGTTTGCACAAACGACTGTGCACTGTTTAGTACTGGACAAGGGCATCCAATCTTTTGTTTTCATGTGCCAGAAAAGGTTTGTACCATGCAGTCTTGAGAGTTGCATGAGAGGCTTAAATCTACTTGCTGACATCTGACACTAACACATCTTGGGCTCTGATTCAGGATTAATTCACCAGTGACACACAAGCACCTTTTCAATCTTTCAAACAGCACAAACCAAGCAAATAAATGTAATCGTAAACAGGATGGAGTTGGCTGAGCTGGAGGGCTTCAAGCCACATCTAGATTGGATGCAACGTTTGAGAGGTTTTCCTAAGTCTACACCAATACTTCGGAAAAAAGCATACAGCAAATAATTTTCTCCAACATCTTGACATTGTATTGCAAACACCCTGAAATCATAATAACTATTAGACCACTAAAGTTCAATCTGTCAACATGTTTGACTACAAGAACAATAGGGGATAAATGGCAAAGTTAATTTTGATGCTCAACCTAAAATACTTGCAGTTTATATTTTATTTTCCCTCATTCTCTTGCTCTATTATTTCGGTCATAATATCCTCTTGTGACCTACTAATACTGACCACTGAAACTGCTGTTTAAGTAATGTGGTGATGTGCATCAATGTAAATACATGTAGGCTAGCTAGACACTAGAGGGAGCACCAGAAACATCACACACACACACTCAACCAATAGATCAGTTAGATAGGACATGACAAATGGACATTCACGATACACACAGAGGTGACACGACCACAAGAGGGCATTACACCAACCCATATATAAAGGACACCATACACATGATCTGCCTCTTTCCAGTGGAGACAGTCAGTGAGTAGAGACACAGGGTTGATTCAATATTAGACCCACCACGTGGATTGCAGCAGCTGGTTAGTCAGTCTGGGTAGCTATAGTAGGATTAGCAGTAGTGTCGAACCCGAGTAATAGAAGTGTAAATAGTTTAATAAACGTGTTGAAGTTATCTCCACGTCTGAACCTTCCTTTGTCAAGTGCTCCACAAGGAAGCCGCTTATGTTAAACCTACAACACGGCGTTCACGACGGCGTGGACACAGTCTCGCAATTGGAGAATTGCGCCCCAAATGTTCGACTTGAACAAAGCACAGTCATTAACATATTCAGAAATAAAAGGTAATTATGCCGTGACTTTGTATGGGGACCAACCATGAAAAATGTGCATGGAAATATCAAATCTGTCCAAAATATTAAAACAAACATGAAATACCCATTTCTTAAAACCAATTTTTTTAATGAGCTTGTTTTTCATGATTGCAATATAGACTCCTGAAATTTTGCAGCCTGCCTCTGAAATATTTTTAAAATGCTGCTTCAGAGCTGCTTTTGTACAATTGTACAATTTTGGGTTTTTTTTGGTTTAAGATATTCTAGAAGTCAAAGCACAACACAGGATATTGAAGTACTGAGGTGCAGTACTATATAGTGGAGGCTGACAATGGTTCAAGTCTGTATCCTGCTGTATTTCTGGTGTCTTCTACAGTATTGTGGGGAACTGCAGAGGCGCTAAATGAGGGTGCAAGGCCAAAAAAGCAGAGGAATATTAACTTCCATGCCTCAAACTGGCTAGCTGTACATTGCAGCTTTGAATATAAGTGATATGGAGATGCCGGCGTTGGACTGGGGTGAGCACAGTAAGAAGTCTTACAACACCAGGTTAAAGTCCAACAGGTTTGTTTCGATGTCACTAGCTTTCGGAGCGCTGCTCCTTCCTCAGGTGAATGAAGAGGTATGTTCCAGAAACATATATATAGACAGATTCAAAGATGCCAGACAATGCTTGGAATGCGAGAATTAGGAGGTGATTAAACCTTTACAGATCCAGAGATGGGGTAACCCCAGGTTAAAGAGGTGTGAATTGTGTCAAGCCAGGACAGTTGGTAGGATTTCGCAGGCCACATGGTGGGGGATGAATGTAATGCGACATGAATCCCAGGTCCCGGTTGAAGCCGCGCTCATGTGTGCGGAACTTGGCTATAAGCTTCTGCTCGGCGATTCTGCGTTGTCGCGAGTCCTGAAGGTCGCCTTGGAGAACGCTAACCCGTACATCAGAGGCTGAATGCCCTTGACAAGACGTTGAAAGCTGCCCTCGTACGAACGGGATATGGCGCTCGACTCATGGATCGACAGTTCCAACGCGCCACAGCAAAAAAACGCACCAACTTCCTCAGGAGACAAACATGGGACACAACCGACAGAATACCCTTTGTCGTCCAGTACTTTCCTGGAGCGGAGAAACTACAACATCTTCTTCACAGCCTTCAACACGTCATCGATGAAGATGAACATATTGCCAAGGTCATCCCCACATCCCCACTACTTGCCTTCAAACAACCGCGCAACCTCAAACAAACCATTGTTTGCAGCAAACTACTCAGCCTTCAGAACAGTGACCACGACACCACACAACCCTGCCGTGGCAATCTCTGCAAGATGTGCAGATCATCGACATGGATAACACCATTACAAGTGAGAACACCACCCACCAGGTACGCGTTACATACTCGTGCGACTTGGCCAACGTTGTCTACCTCATACGCTGCAGGAAAGAATGTCCCGAAGCGTGGTACATTGGCGAGACCATGCAGACGCTGCGACAATGAATGAACGGACATCGTGCGACAATCACCAGACAGGAATGTTCCCTTCCAGTCGGGGAACACTTCAGCAGTCAAGGGCATTCAGCCTCTGATCTACGGGTTAGCGTTCCCCAAGGCGGCCTTCAGGACGCGCGACAATGCAGAATAGCCGAGCAGAAGCTTATAGCCAAGTTCCGCACACGTGAGTGCGGCCTCAACCTGGACCTGGGATTCATGTCGCATTACATTCATCCCCCACAATGTGGCCTGCAAAATCCTACCAACTGTCCTGGCTTGACACAATTCACACCTCTTTAACCTGGGGTTACCCCATCTCTGGATCTGTAAAGATTTAATGGTCGCATTCCAAGCATTGTTTGGCATCTTTGAATCTGTCTATATATATGTTTCTGAAACATACCTCTTCATTCACCTGAGGAAGGAGCAGCGCTCCGGAAGCAAGTGACATTGAAACAAACCTGTTGGACTTTAACCTGGTGTTGTAAGACTTCTTACTGCATTGAATATAAGTGATTACCTCTCAAGGCAGCAGCCAATGGGCCGAGATACACATACCACAAGTTTCCTTCTTCATTGAGCTGTTTTGTATTTCCAGCAATTTTGCTTTCATTTTCTTTCTCAATTTTAGGAATCCTTTTTCTGTTTAAAATTACTTGCCACAGGAACAAATACAACATTCCTTAACTACTACATTACACATTAGTTACACCAGCTGTCAGCCTTCACTGCTCACCAAAAGCAGTTTTTGCCATTGTTGATCAGATCCACAAAGAACCATGGAAACAACCTGTCTCAACAGACCCAGGAATGCAAACGAACTGAACCTGCTACAAAAACAGAGAACAAAATCTCACACTAATAACGTGTCAGAACTGATATATACATTATTTAGACACATTTCTTGAGGATGTCATCAGTTTGTTGCAGTTTGGCAATTTCTAAAACTCACAAAAGCTAGAAGACAAAACACAAAATATGGGGCAGGATTTTTTGGATGGTGGGGTTTCCTGCCCTGCCTCCTGAAGAGTCAACAACGAACGTACCCCCGCTGATACTGGCAGCCCTGCGGCCATTTTAATACTCAGTGGATGTTAATTGACCAAGTGCGAGACTTCCTCCTCCAAATGGGGAGGAAGTTATGTCTCAGAGAGCTGTGTTCAACCTGGAATCCCAGCAGGGCCATGTTTGAAGAATGATCTATGTTGAGATGACAGGTAGTCCTGAAAGAGACAAATTGTAATATCTCGCACGGCACTTATGGATTGGGAACGATTATCTTCCCCAAGCTTCTCAATGAGTACGAGCTTCCCCGCTGAGGGGCGGGGAAACTCCAATTAGCATTGTATAAAAGGTTGGCCAGTAAGGCACCAATCAGAAAGAGACTCGGTTCCGAACTACTGGGTGGTGTATATATTGTGCTCGTAAATAAATCAAAGTTCTTTATTTTACTCGGTGTGGACTCCCCGTGTCCCTATTAAACTGAGTGATGAAGATGGGATTGGATATGGGACCTGCCGCTTCTGTGGTGGCGCAGAGCACCTTTGATATTATTAAACGGGGTGTGCACACTCTGACTTTGGCTGACACGGCGGCTCATTTGGCCACTTATACAGGGGAACGACAGAATATTGTGGGGATGGCGCTTACCCTGGTCATTTTTGGGGAGCCCATCGGTTCGCCTTCCGCTCGTTGTTCTGAAAGGAAGTGGCACTAGCCTGTTGGGCTGCAAGTGGCTCCACCAGCTGCAATTGGATTGGCAACACGTCCTCTAAGTGGGATCTGGCAACCTGTGTGCGGTAGGTTCCCTGAGGTTTTACAGCCTGGCTTGGGTACTAAAGGGGCCATGGCCAAGATCCAGATGGACCTGGAGGCCCAGCCCTTATATTTTCATGCCTGCCCAGTTCCCTACTCTTTAGAGGAGAAAGTCGAGACTGAACTTCGACGCTTGGAGAGTTTGGCCATCATTAGGCCTGTGCGCTTTGCCAATTGGGCGGAGACCACCTCCGTCATGAAGCCGGGTAAGACTGCCCGTCTCTGCGGAGTCTGTAAATTTATTGTGAACACGGCTCTGGGGTTAGACCGTTATCCTTTGCCCCGCATCAAGGATCTTTATGCTACATTGGCCGGCGACTGTACATTTACAAAATTGGGCGTGAGCAACCCTTATCTACAGCTGGAACTAGAAAAGTCCTCATGGAAGTAAGTCCCGATCAATACTCACCAGGGTCTCTATGAGTATACCCGACTATCATCCAGAGTAACCTCGCCTTGCGCAGCCTTCCAGCATGTCATGGAGAACATCCTGTGTGGATTGCCACATGTTGCAGTTTTCTTAAACAACTGTGGTAGTCACCACTGTTGTATTATATTGTACATATCGGTATTACGGTAAGACCCCTGTACTACAGGTACGGGGGTAGATCCCTGCCTGCTGGCTCCACCCAGTAGGTGGAGTATAAATGTGTGTGCTCTCCGAACAGCAGCCATTTTGTCAGCTTTCGTCAGGAGGCCACGCATCTCTGTGTAATAAAGTCTCGATTACATTCTAATCTCGTCTCGTCATAATTGATAGTGCATCAATTTATTACACAGAGATTTTTCAGAGATGGATCTCCGCATCAAGCCGGATCGCCTGCAGCTGCATCCTCAAGCAGACAACGCCAAAAAGGACTTACAACGTTGGCTAACTTGCTTTTGAAGCATACATCGGGTCTGCGCCAGACCCAATCTCAGAAGCACAGAAGCTCCAGATTCTGTACATGCGGCTGAGCTCCAACGTTTTTCCCCTCGTCCAGAATGCGCCTACCTATGCAGAGGCCATGGCGCTACTGAAGGAGAATTACGCTCAGCAGACCAACAAGATCTACGCCAGGCACTTCTTTTCCGCGCAGCACCCGGACCCATCCTGCTCTGAAAACACGTGCGGGCGAGAGGGTCCATCTGCTCCATGCTAACCCCCAGTACTCCTACATGGCGTACCCCGACGGCCGACAAGGTACGGTCTTCCTACGGGACCTGGCGCCCGCCGGATCCCCACGCACATTCCAGCCACCAGTCCCACCCTCCCCTCCACCGCAGCACCTTACAGGAGGATCGGTCCTTCCGCTGCCCCCGTCTAGGACCCCCGACTCACCGACGCCCCCCGCAGGCGCTCCCTTCCCAGGTCAGCCATTTTCCCCACCAGCGCCGTCTAGGGGTGACGAAGCTGCCTTGGAGATCAAAGCCACGCTCTCGGAGTCACGGACGCCCGAGCCTCCACCGGAGTCACCACCGAAGCTCCGATGATCACAGATGATGACCAGGGCCCCCGATCGACTGATTGCTTCATTTTAACTGTAATCTGTAAATATAAACCATCAAATGTACATAGCTACCAGACTTGTAAATAGTTACTAAACACTGTACGGAGGTATTACGGTACCTCCATAACTAATTATACCATGTTGTTATGTTTTGTAGTTTCTGGCCACCACGCCCACCGGACTCTTTTTTTAACAGGGGGTGAATATGGTATTATAGGTATTACGGTACCTGACAGGCTAAAGCACCATTGGTGGAAACTGTATGCTTGCTATTGGTTAGAGTGTACGATAGCTCCGCCCTGATAGGTGGGGTATAAGAACCCGTGCCACCCCAGCAGCCCTCATTCTGTACCTGTGCTGCTGGGGGAAACATCTAGCTTATTAAAGCCTTCAGTTGGACTACAACCTCGCTTTAGTGGTCATTGATCGTGCATCAGCCACTCTCGTCGATACTTAGGCCCTGCATTTGTGCGATGGCCTGCACCTGTTCTGTCTCGTGGGAGGTTAGCTTTGCCATTTCTGCCGCCCTGATGTGGGAGTACCGATTGGTCGCATGTTCGTGGAGAACGCACGTTTCGATGGCAATGGTGAGGGTGAGCTGCTTGACTTTCAGGAGCTGCTGGCGAAGGGAATCGGAGTGGACCCCGAAAACGATCTGATCCCGGATCATGGAATCAGTGGTCGAGTCATAGTTACATGACTACGCGAGGATGCGGAGGTGGGTCAGAAAGGATTGAAAAGGTTCATCCTTACCCTGAAGCCTCTGCTGGAAAACGTACTGTTCAAAGCTCTCATTCACCTCAATGTCGCAGCGGCTGTCGAACTTCAGTAGGACTGTTTTAAATTCCGCCTTGTCTTCGCCTTCAGCGAATGTAAGGGAGTTGTAGATGTGGATGGCGTGGTCCCCGGCTGTGGAGAGGAATAGTGCGATCTTCCTGGTGTCCGTTGCGGCCTCGAGGTCGGTGGCCTCTAGATAGAGTTCGAACTTTTGTTTGAAGATCTTCCAATTTGCACCGAGGTTGCCGGCGATGCGGAGCTGCGGAGGAGGGCGGACGTTTTCCATGTCACCGGATGGCTGGTTGCTGGTCAACGCTGATTCACTCAGGGTAGATCCGTCTGTTTGCTGGTCAACGCTGATTCACTCAAGGTAGGTCCATCAATTTTCAGCATCACTCACTGGTACCATGATGTGTTGGGTAGGCTGGGTCGATGTGGATTGCACTTGATGCAGTGCAGCGAGAGACAGACCTCCAACACTTGATAAGATGCAACACGATTTTATTTAACATCTGAACTATTATACATGTTCAACTGTGGGTTGACACTACGCTGACTTGACTGGAGACCTGATACTAGCCTAACCAGACTTACTAGCTACCACATGGTGTTTGCACTGGCCAGGTCACTAACTCTGACTGTCCCAGAGGCTGGGTCCCGAGAGAGCGGGAAAACTGGTGCCCTCTGGCTTTATAGTGATCATGTCCTGTCTGGTGATTGGCTGCTCTGTTCTGTGTGCTTACTGGTCATCCTGTGTGCCAATCACTGCCTGTCTGCACGCCATTATATACATAGATGTATATTATGACACTCATCCCGCCTTCAAACTCATCTGTGGGATACTGTCAAATTCTACCCATGGAAAGCCACTGAATTATCCAGCATCTGAAAGACATAAAATTTATCTTGACTGAGATCTTTCACCTAAATTCCTTTGCGCAGGAAGAAAACCTTCTTATAGGCCCAAAATAAAAAGTGAGTAGTTAATAACAAGTAGAAGTCACTGTATTGACAACTGTGTTCAGAAAGAGCAGCTAATAGCTTTTAAAGCCTGTAAATGGATTTTAAGGTGCTAGGAAAAAGCATAAAGTGCTACCTGGTGAACAAAGTCATCTCATTTAAGCATGTGCAAAGGCAAAAGGGTGAGCTCCAATGTGGCACAGCTAAGAACAGGTAGAATGTCAGTTCCAGCAAAAAAATGAATGTTCAGAGCAGAGGGTTCCTGCCCCTGAAGCTTGTATTCAACATGCTTGGAGCATTTTATGACACAAAGGCAGGAACTGTTACACTGTCGAGAATGAGGGGCGAAATTCTCCGTTATCGGCGGAAAGTCCGCCGATCGGCGCAAAAAACGGCGCAAATCCGACTTGCGTCACGTCGGAAAAATGGGTCGAAAGTCTCCGGCCCGAAATGGGCTAGCAGTGACGTAACGGGATCCGCGATTGCGCAGTGGTTCACACCATGCAGCGTCATACGCGCCGCACGGCGTGACGGCTCATAAGGCTGCGCTGCTCCCCCCCACCCGACCGGAACACCCGACCGGAACACCCAACTGGATGGCTGGCCGCCGCTCAGCCCCGCGGTTCGAGTCACGGGATGTGGAGGCGCTCCTGGACGCGGTGGAGCAGAGGAGGGACGCCCTGTATCCCGGGCACGGCTGCAGAGTTGCCCCACGCCTAAGCTGGCGTCTGTGGAGGGAAGTGGCAGAGGCCGTCACCGCTGCGGCCCTGACACCACGGACAGGCACCCAGTGCCACAAGAAGGTGAACGACCTCGTCAGAGCAGGCAGGGTGAGCCTCCCCATATCCCCCCTCCCCCATATCCCCCAGATCCCCCCTCCCCCATATCCCCCTTATCCTCCCTCCCCCATATCCCCCCTCCCCATATCCCCCCTTCCCCCATATCCCCCTCCCCATATCCCCCCTCCCCATATCCCCCCTCCCCCATATCCCCCCTCCCCATATCCCCCATATCCCCCCTCCCCATATCCCCCCTCCCCATATCCCCCCCCCATATCCCCCCTCCCCATATCCCCCTCCCCCATATCCCCCCTCCCCCATATCCCCCCTCCCCCATATCCCCCATATCCCCCCTCCCCCATATCCCCCCTCCCCATATCCCCCATATCCCCCCTCCCCCATATCCCCCTCCCCCATATCCCCCCTCCCCCATATCCCCCATATCCCCCATATCCCCCCTCCCCATATCCCCCTCCCCATATCCCCTCCCCCATATCCCCATATCCCCCCTCCCCCATACCCCCATAGCCCCCTCCCCCATATCCCCCATATCCCCACTCCCCCATATCCCCCCTCCCCATATCCCCCCTTCCCCCATATCCCCCTTCCCCCATATCCCCCCTCCGCCATATCCCCCCTCCCCCATATCCCCCCTCCCCCATATCCCCCATATCCCCCCTCCCCATATCCCCCATATCCCCCCTCCCCCATATCCCCCATATCCCCCCTCCCCATATCCCCCCTCCCCATATCCCCCCTTCCCCCATATCCCCCCTCCCCCATATCCCCCATATCCCCAAGTGAATCCAGCCCTAACCTTAACCTCTGCAATGCACGCGCAACCGATGGCGTGCATTCATATACCTGCCTAACAGTGTTGCCTTTTACCCTTGCCACCCCCACCCCCACATGAGAAACGCGCACACAACAATAGGGAGCATGTGAGGACTGGAGGAGGCCCCGCTGATGAGAGGCCACTGACCGAACACCAGGAAAGGGCCCTGGAACTGGCTGGCGGACCTGACGACCGGGAGGTTGCTGATGCAGAGGTCGGGGGCGTACTAGCAAGTGAGCCACCGACAGCCCGTCCCCATATCCCCCCTCCCCTATATCCCCCTCCCCCATATCACCTGATCACTGCCTGATGTCTAACCATGCATGCTTCATTGTGTATCGCAGGACCAAACGTCCAGGCACCCATCCCCGCAGATGCAGACCGCCCGCAGGATGCCCCTCGGAGGCCACGGGAGACGGAGAGACACGGACCCTCCAGCATGCGATGCCCGCAGGATGCCCCTCGCACACCACGGGAGACGGAGAGACACGGACCCTCCAGCATGCGACGCCCGCAGGATGCCCCTCGCACACCACGGGAGACGGAGAGACACGGATCTCCAGCATGCGACGCCCGCAGGATGCCCCTTGCACACCACGGGACACGGAGAGACACGGACCCTCCAGCATGCGACGCCCGCAGGATGCCCCTTGCACACCACGGGACACGGAGAGACACGGACCCTCCAGCATGCGACGCCCGCAGGATGCCCCTCGCACACCATGGGACACGGAGAGACACGGACCCTCCAGCATGCGACGCCCGCAGGATGCCCCTCGGAGGCCACGGGAGACGGAGAGACCCGGACCCTCCAGCATGCGACGCCCGCAGAATGCCCCTCGCACACCACGGGACACGGAGAGACATGGAGCAACAGGGAGACGACACCCCCGTCACGTGCGGGAGCGACCACCCAGCGACGAGAGGGGCAGCCACAGGCCCCGTCACATCCGAGCCAGGACACCACTACCCAGGACACCACTACCCAGGACACCACTACCCAGGACACCACTACCCAGGACATCACTACCCGGGACACCACTATCCGGGACAGCACTGCCCAGGAAACCCCTACCCGGGACAGCACTACCCAGGAAGACGAAATACCGGACAGTGACTCAGAGTGGATGGGTGGAGACGAACCCCCACCCCAAAGTGCCATGGACTCAGAGTGGGACGAAGAGCACGACACAACGCCACCGCTGTCACCAACACCCTCCACCATCGCAGAAACACTCACCTCGGTTGGGCACTTTAGTGATGAGGCGTCTGGTACACTCACTGGTGCGCACAACACAGCCGTCCCGGTACAGCAGGTGGAGGTAGGAGCAGCAGAGGGGCCGGGCGGTCGGAGGGCAGCCCAGCCCAAGCGAACATCTGCCGCCCAGATGGATCCCGGGTTCCTGGAGTTACCACACCCACACATAGATCCGATGCAACCACCGACCCGGAGACGAGCGAAGAGGGTGACGGGCGGCTTGCGGCGGCTGCAGTCGCAGGTGGAGGAGTCCACCCGCGTCTAGGAGCTGGGAGTGGTGCCGGTCATGCGTGCCACCCAGGCCGACACCGCACGGGTGGCGTCCGCGGTGGAGGCAATGGGTGCGACGGCGTCAGACATGGGGAACGGTTTGCGAGGCCTGGGGCTTTCCGTGCAGGCGGCGTCTGTGGCCCAGGACATGGCTGCCCTCTCACAGGAGGCCATGAGCCAGTGCCAGCGCCAGATGGCAGAGGCGCTCAACGTCATAGCCCAGTCTCTGCAGGCCATGGCCCAGTCTCAGCAGGCCATGGCCCAGTCTCAGCAGGCCATGGCCCAGTCTCTGCAGGCCATCGCTGAGGGCATCGGCGCCAGTGGCCATGTGCGAGCCGGCGTCGCACTGTCACAGACAGGGTTTGCTAAACCCCTGGGCTCCATGGCTGCAAACCTGCAGAACCCTGTCGATACCAGCACGGGCCTCCAGGACTGGCAGCGCCAGATGTCGGGGGGGATCGGATGGCCAGTCCATTCGCATCCCCCACCCATGTAGAGGCCTGGGGGCCATCGGGCACCCCGAGGGAGGAGGAGGTGGTGTGGTCCGTCCCGGCTCCCCCTGTAGGGGAGGTCCCGGTACACCGCGACACCTCGGACTCCCCCCCTTCCGTCCCAGGTGCATCGGGTGGGCAACGGGCAGGACAGGCTGGCAGCTCGCCATCTCAGTCGCCCGGGCCACAGCCTGGCGCATCTAGGCCAGGACGCCCCAGGAAACGGCAGCCAAAGGGATCCAGTGTCAGAGGGCAGGAATCACAGGAGTTCACATCCAGTTCTGCTGTACCATCTGGGGAACCACGTAGACGTAGTCAAAGGGCCCGTAAGGCCAAACAATTAGACACTGAGAAAGTTGGCACGGGTGCAGGGCACAGATGAGTTTTAGGGGCTAGGGCACGTGCATGAACTCGTTTGGTTATTAAAGTCAATGTTACACCTACAGAAGCTGCCTTTGTGCTCTGTCCAAAGCGTGCGGGGGTGTCATGTACGTTGAGCGCAAGTGTGTGTGTGAGGGGTGGTCTTACCTCAGCCCCAGGTGAGTCTGCCCCCTTCCCCCTGGGCCGCCATCAACATCCGCCGGACAGATGACGGGACCGTGCGCTGCAGTGTCACAGCCGCATGCAGGGATGGTCCGGGTGGATGGTGGTACTGTGGCCATGGGTCAGACATAGTCCAACGATGTGGAGCCAGGAGCTCACCGCAGGGCGGGTTGTCATCATCCTCCATGCAATAGACACGTGTCCACCCGCAACTGTGTGAGCCCGGCCCGTTGTGCCGCAGGTGGATCGGCAATGGGGGGGTGGTGTGCATGCGAGTTGGGTGGGTGGGGTTGGGGAGGGGGGTGAGGGTGCTGGGTGGGTGGATGGGTCGGGGGTGTGGGTGGTCGGCTGTTGCCATGGTGTGCGGTCTGTGGTCATACTACCCGATTCCCACGCCCATCTAGTCAGTGAAGCGGGCGGCTATCAGTCTGTCCCGTGCCCGCTGGGCCAGCCGGTAACGGTGGACAGCCACCCGCCTGTGTCTACCCCGTCTGCTCTGACCATTACCCCCATCCCCCTCATCTTGGGAGGACTGCGCCTCTTCCTGCTGCTCCTCCACTCCGCCCTCCTCTGCCTGCGGCACATCGCCCCTCTGCTGGGCTATGTTGTGCAGGACGCAGCACACCACAATGATGCGGCCGACCCTATCTGACCGATATGAAGGGCGCCCCAGAGAGGTCCAGGCACCTGAAACGCATCTTCAGCATGCCAAAGCACCTCTCTATCACTCCCCTTGTCGCTAAATGGGCATCATTGTAGCAGTTCTCCGCCTTATTGCATGGCCTCCGTATAGGCGTCATCACCCACGATCGCAATGGGTAGCCCCTGTCGCCCAGCAACCAGCCCCTCAGCCGGGGATGGCGTCCCTCGTACATGCCGGGGATGGATGACCTCGACAACACGTATGAGTCGTGTACACTGCCTGGGTAACGGGCGCAGACGTGCAGGATCATCATGCGGTGGTCGCAGACCTCCTGTATGTTCATCGAATAGGTCCCCTTCCTATTGGTGAACACGGCCCTGATATCTGCAGGTGGCCGCACGGCGACGTGCATCCCATCAATCGCGCCCTGGACCATGGGGAACCCGGCCACGGCAGAGAAGCCCACGGCCCGGGCATCTTGGCTGGCCCGGTCCACGGGGAAGCGGATGTAGCGGTGCGCCATGGCATATAGGGCATCTGTCACTGCCCGGATGCACCGTTGCACCGATGTCTGCGATATGCCGGACAGGTCCCCACTCGGTGCCTGGAATGACCCCGTTGCATAAAAGTTCAGGGCCACCGTAACCTTGACGGAAACGGGGAGAGGGTGTCCCCCGCCAGTGCCACACGGTGACAGGTGTGCCAGCAGGTGGCAGATGTGTGCCACGGTTTCCTGCCTCACCCGGAGTCTCCTCCTGCATTCCCGGTCCGTGAGGTCCTGGTATGACTGCCGGGGCCGGTACACACGGGGCGCCCTCGGGTGCCTCCTTTGCCGTGGGGCCACGACGTCCTCCTCCCCCTCCTCGTCCTGTCGGTCAGGTGTCCCTCCAGCCTGGGCGGCTGCCGCCTGTCCCACTGCGGCAGCCTGCGCCGCCTCTCTGGCACGCTCCTCCTCCTCCTCATCCAGGGCAACATAGACATTAGCGGCTGCTGCCACGGCGGCCAACATCGCTGTATGATCGGAAAACATGACGGCCTGGTGGGGGGGAGGGGAACGACGAAATGTCATCATTGCCCATATCCCCTCCTCCCCCCAGCCAGGTGGCATGGACCGCGTGGGTCCAACTGTTGAAGGCTGGCACCTGGCCAGGTGGACCAACTCACTTGCCCTCGCATCCCCCTCCCCGGCACGGACCCCCCATCCCCCTCCCCGGCACGGACCCCAACCTCCTCCCCGGCACGGACCCCCCATCCCCCTCCCTGGCACGGACCCCCCCCCAACCTCCACCCCGGCACGGACCCCTCCCACACCCTCCCCGGCACGGACCCCCCCCATCCCCCTCCCCGGCACGGACCCCCCCCCAACCTCCTCCCCGGCACGGACCCCCCAACCTCCTCCCCGGCACGGACCCCAACCTCCTCCCCGGCACGGACCCCCCATCCCACTCCCCAGCACGGACCCCCCCCCACCTCCTCCCCGGCACGGACCCCATCCCCCTCCCCGGCACGGACCCCCCTCCCGGCACTCCCCCGGAGCCCAGCCCACTCTAACCACCCCCACACCCGCCCGCCGCAGACACACACACACAACCCGAGACACACCTCTCCTCACACATTCAGACTGCGGCCACGCCATCGCCTGCCCAGAGCCAACCCCCCAGGCCGTCACTTACCTCCACGCTGGTCGGCGTGAACCTGGAGCACAGATTCACGCCGATGAAAAGGAGGTTTAATTTACGTCGACCTGAACGGTCATCACGTCGACGGGACTTTGGCCCATCCGGAAGGGAGAATATCGGCAGGCCGAAAATCGGCTGCCTTGCGCAGACCCGTGCCATTCTCCGACGGCAGCGGCGACATTAACGCCCCGCCGACTTTTCTCCCTTCGGAGACTTCAGCAACCGGCGGGGGCGGGATTCGCGGCGGCCAACGGCCATTCTCCGACCCGCTGGGGGGTCGGAGAATGACGCCCCAGAAGTGAAGTTGAGTTGGTTAATTATAAAAATATGAGGTTTGTGCTTATATAAACATGATCTCTTTCCAAGTTTTGAAGTCAGAAGACAACATAGAGACAGTCGATGAAAGAAGAACCACCTTCCCTCTGTGTAGGCATAGTTTCTGAGTGCAAAGCACAAGAAATAGAAATGCAGACCTATGAGGGGGAGTCCGTAATATCCCACACGGGACTTCCCCGTCGTTCTCAGGGAGGACAAGCTTCCCCGCTGAGGGGTGGGGGGGAACTCTAATTACCATAGAATTTACAGTGCAGAAGGTGGCCATTCGGCCCATCGAGTCTGCACCGGCTCTTGGAAAGAGCACCCTACCCAAGGTCAACACCTCCACCCTATCCCCATAACCCAGTAACCCCACCCAACACTAAGGGCAATTTTGGACACTATGGGCAATTTAGCATGGCCAATCCACCTAACCCGCACATCTTTGGACTGTGGGAGGAAACCGGAGCACCCGGAGGAAACCCACGCACACACGGGGAGGATGTGCAGACTCCGCACAGACAGTGACCCAAGCCGGAATCGAACCTGGGACCCTGGAGCTGTGAAGCATTTGTGCTATCCACAATGCTACCGTGCTCCCAACTAAGTTGGAAGAGTGCCAGATGAAGAAGGTGGAGGTTTTTGTGCTCTGCCCCGACTTTGCTCAGAGGGCATGAGCAGAATTTGGGTGCCAGCTGTTGCAATGGATCCACAAACTGGTAGGTTTTGCAGGTGTGCAAGGAAAGGTTTAGGGATGGCTTTCTGACCATTTTTTTAAAATGAAAAGGCCCTGCAGCTGATAGCCGTTAGCACTGCTGCAGGCTTCTTGGTAATGCAATGAGCCTTGAACAGTGGTCACTGGGATCATTCTTTTTGCTTCATAATGTTGATTCCCAAATTTCTTTCTCCGTCAGTCTGGCCTCAATAAAAGTCGAGATGGATTCGCACGTAAAAAGAAGTTATTTTATTCAGCTTGCAAGCTTGATTCATTTCACAGAAACATAAGAGACATCCAGTCTCCTACATCCCAGAAAGCGAATGAACAAAGAGACAAAGGGATCTCTGCAAATCAATTCAAATGGTATCAAGTTTCACATACTCGACGCCCATAGGTCAGCCTATATCCCTCCTGACCTGTTTGATCTATTCTGATTGGCTCACTTCCAATCCCTTTCTCTGGCCCCTATCAACGCAGCATCACTCTCGTAGACACACCTCTTCCTGCTTTCCCCATGCGGTCTCAAATCCCTTTGTCTCTATCTGCCAGAATCAAAGTGGCTTATTTCTACATTACATTAACTAATATCTCTAAAGTAACTATTTTATATCACATTCGTCAATAAATTATGGAACATTTGAAACCAAACACTGCTTTCCAAATTCAAAAGATTTTACACAGTACCAAATTTATGCATCATTCTTTGTAAATTCAGCTATATTCATAAGGAAAGTAGAAAAGCAACAATTATGGTACCATTATAAGCAGCATGACTCAGACCATATTGTATCAATGATAATGAGATTAGCTGCCCTCTGAAGCATTGAGGTAGCATTACAATTCATAAGTGAAGTAATCACTGTTATCTTCTGTCAAAAATAGGTTTTATATATATATATAAAATATAGCATATGCACAAAATAAAAAAGCACATCTCATTTCTATCAACATTTATCAAAGTGAGTTCACTCTTCAATCATGTTAAATGGCTGACCTGACATTACTGGTTAAATTCTGTTCCATCAGAGATCACCATGAATGGTGAAACAGGCTCGAGGAGCTAAGTGCTCTACGCCTAGGGCGAGATTCGCCATTTCTGAGACGCCAATGCAGAATCCGTGGCTTTCGAGGACAGCAAAACCGGCGCCGCATTTCAACCGATTCCGCTACCGTTAAGGGGCTAGCACTGTCATGGAACGCAATCGATTCCAATGGGAAACGGTGCCGGATTCACCAGTTTTACGATTGACACCCAAAGGTTGACAAGCTGCAGCCGTATATAAACAATTCTCCCCCCCCCCCCCCCACCCCACCCACACCATCCCAGCCAACAAGATGGCAGTGAGGAGAGCTGCCCCGAGGTTCACAGACGCCGAGCTGGAGGCCCTGTTGGATGCGATGGAGGAGCGGCATATGACCCTGTACCCTGGCACGGGAAGGAAGTTGCCAGCTGCCGCCGTTCGTCGTGACTGGGCGTAGGTGGCAGAGGCTGTGAGCGCTGTGGGCAACACCCTCCGTACCGGCCAGCAGTGCCGGAAAAAGCTGCACAACCTCCTCAAGGAGGCCAGGGTGAACAGGCAGCAGTGTGCAGCTGGCACTAACCCACGTCCCACTCACCCATAACCCTACCCCACCCCTCCCCCCACCGGAGGATGGCTGAACCCCCACCCTGCTCCACATGCGGGTACCCATACCGGCTGCCATGGGTGGGTGACCTGGCCACTGAGGCCATTACCTACCCACCCCCTGGGCAGCATGCGTAAGATTGTCTAACACTGTCATTTTATGTGTGTTCCCCCCCCCCCACCCACCCCCCCCCCCCCACCACCACCCCGAGGAGTGGGCTGCACACAATCGCTGGGAGTGGGAGAAGACAGGAGGGGGACCGCCGGACCTGCGGCCCCTCACCGTGGCAGAGCAGAGGGCCCTGGACGTGGTTGGCGGGCCAGTGGAAAGGGAGTTTGCCAAGGTGAAGCTCAGCAGTGGGCGAGGATGTGAAACCCCACTTACTTGCGGTTCCCTGTGACAGGTGTGTCACCCCCCCCCCCAAACACCGCCCCCACACCATTAGCACCCGCGCACAATCAGCACCTCCATACCACCGTCACACCAACACCACTGTCACCCACATACCACCCTCACCCCCACCCACAACCTCACCCTACACCATCCCCACACCATGACCCCCCTCCCACCCCCACCCACCCACGCCCACCACACTTCCCCTCGGTCAACGCTCCAATCATGCGTTTTTTCTTGTGTCTGGCAGATACGTCGCACTACCTCTCTGCTCAGCTGGAGTCTTCGACGGTAGGTACGGTTCACAGGTCCTCAAATGACGGGCGGTGCCAGTACACACAAAGTCTCATGTGGCATTTCCTTCTCCTCAGCCTGTTGGGAGGCTCACTCTCCATCCTGGGCGAATGCTACCTGCCCCTCTCCTGCCTGCTCTACTGCTGCATGCACCACTGCTGCCTGCTCAGCTTCTGCACGCACCGCTGCTACCCGTTCCGCTGATGCCTGCTCCACTGCTGCAGCTTCCTCCTCTAGTAGCGCCCACTCATACAGCTGCAGGGCATCCCCTAGGGCTGCGGCGACCAGCAGGAAGGCCACCATTGCTGGTTGTATTCCAATATCCATTGTCTGCAGGGGGTGAAAGTTCGACATGTTAGTGTGATGCATACCCCGTGCCCAACCAGTTCCACCGAACTACATGGTGGTCTTGGTTGATACTGTGTGATCCGCTCCCACACGACCCTTCCCGCCCCATTCCCGCACTCCTGGCCCTGTCAGTGACCGGCACCATGGGGGCCTCTGCCCCTGGTGCCCGTCCCTGATGCCAGGGGTACACTTGGCTGGCACAGCCTTAGCCAGGGGCTACCATGGGTGTTACCTTGGGTGGGCTGCCGGTGGGTGACGGCCTGGTTGGGGAGCGGGCGTTGGGGCCAGGTGGGGGGGTTGTGTGGCTTCGGGGAATACCGGGTCGGGCCGGTTAATGATATGCAAACAATGTTTACTCTGTGTGCGTTCCGGAATGCATTGACAATGCTGTCAAGAGGATGGAGAATCGCGATTTGGTGTCAAATTGGCACCTGCTGTGATTTGGGTGTCGGAACCGTTTTTCCGCCCAATCGCCTTTCCCAATTTCGGTGTCGGCCAACGGAGAATTCTGCCCCTTATTTTGTATTCCTACCAGTTTCCAGAATAATTGCAACAATAATCATTTTCCTACACATAATGCAGCACCGCTCAGATACATTGAGGAACATTCGTGTTTTTAGAAATGAAAGTACAATATTCCAGTCAGAAATGTAGTGTGATAAATTGGCTATAAATTGAAAATAAAAATGTCAGCTTCAAAACTTTTTGAATGCATAATATGTTTCCGTCATGCTACAGAAACTCTTTCCTTGTTTTCCTGAATCTCAAAACCAATCCCAAAGCTAACAGGGTATTGAAAAGTAATAATTCACTACAGAAGTCATAATGAATTCAAGCATTTTGCATCCAAATACGAGCTTGCATTAACATTTGATTAAAGCTAACAAAAGTATCCCAAAGTAAAAAGACAATTAAGGATAGACTCATTTTTTTCTTCAAGTTGTGTTTCATCTATCACCCAATTCAATATATTTCAGTGTGTGGAAACACAAATGGATCTATTTTCTTTGACGGTGAAGAGCACCGTTCTGTGACACCAAATAACAATTTTAGCACTGGAACCTGTTTCCATTATACTTTTGTACTGATGAGGTAGAACTATGCACAGTTTTGGTCACCACAGTACAAAAAGGATATTGAAGCTATTGAAAGGCTACAAAAGGGAGCAACAAGAATGATTGAGGTGATGGAGGGATTGGATTATGCGAGCGATTCTGTAAATTGGGTAAGTTCTCACTGGAAATTAAAATGTTGAGAGGTGATATATGATTTGTGCTTTCAGGATTCTGAACAGACTTGATAATGTAGATCATGACAAGTTATTTCACCTTGTTGAGAACAATAGAACCAGAGGACATAGCCTGTGCTTGAAAGAGGGTAAATGCAAAACTTCTCTGCTTGAATAATGATTGGAATTTTGCCAGCCCCTAGATGGGAAGGGTTGCAAAATGGCACAAGAAGACATGTGGGAGAGGGTCTTGTCAGTTATAGAAAAGCTGACAAATTGGCCATCCACTGGGAGTCCAAATGAATCACTTCCGTGGCTAATTAAGGCCTCTTTCTCCCTTCATGGGCACTTTACCCATATCAGAGGAAACTGCCGCTGTGTTGGGAGACCATCCAGTGAAATATACTGCCTTCTCAGTGGCTCCAGGTGACATTTATTTTTGGGCTTTTCGTGACCCATAGAAGGCCACCCTGAGAAGAACGTTCAGAAAATATATATTGTGAATCCTTACTCTTTAAAAATTGAATAACAGAATGTTTAACATTCTAAACCCTTATCCTTCAACAATAGAATAAGTGAATATTTACAATATGAACATTCTAAATCCTTATCCTTTAACATTAGAATAAGAGAATGTTGACAATATGAGCATTCTAAATCCTTATCCGTTGACAATAAAATACGAAAATATTTACAATATGAACATTCTAAATCCTTATCCTTTTGCAGTGGAATAAGAGAATATATACAGTATCAACATTCTAAATCGTTATCCCTTAACAATAGAATAAGAGAATAGGTATAATATGAACATTTTAAATCCTTTTCCTTTAACAATAGAATAAGAGAATGATTAGAATATGAACATTCTAAATCCGGGGGCACAATTCTCTGGAAAGATTTCTAAGCGTGGTAGCATGCGGGAATAGCCGCCAGCATGCCGGCGCTCAGTCCAGGTTGGCTGGCAACACTATTCAACGTTAATTGGTTTACTCAACAGGCTTCACGCCGCAAAGTACGGCTCGACAGCTGACTTGCCGGTACCCTGCTTGCCAACCTCTCGCTAACAAGTTCAAGCAGCACCTACACAGCTCTTGCTCAGCCAACCCCAGCAAGCTTGCACCAAGGGTGTCCAGGCGACCTGCCCCAAGATTCGGGGTTGCAGATCTGCCGAGGCTCCGAGACACAATGGAGGTCAGGAGGGATGTCCTCTTCTCCGGAAGGCCCTGGAGCTTCAGTCACAGGGCATCCAGTACTGCCTGGGACAATGTGGCAGCGACTGTATGCGCCGGGAGTGTGACCAAGAGGACTGACCTCCAGTGCTGGAAAAAGGCCAACGACCTACACCGGGCAGCATGAGTGAGGCAACACCAATGCCCCTCCTCCCAAGACCTTTCCGACCCCACGTAGGCATCCACCTCCTCAACTCTCCATGCGACCCACAACCCACCCTCCACCCCCTCTCCCTTCAACCTCCCCAACCCTCCCTCCACCTCCCCTCCCTTCAACCCCCACAACATTCCCTCCCCACTCTCCCTTCCAACACCCCAAATCTTCCTCACATCCCCACCTCCCCAGCACTGTGAACTGCGCATCTGGCCAACAATGCCCTCTCTGTGTCTCCTCAGGAAAAGCTCTCCTTCTCCACTTCTGATGTGCATCCAGGGGCACACCTAGACATAGCGGTAGAGCTAGGAAGGCAAAGCACATCGAAGATCTCTGAGGGCACCGGGATAGGGGGGATGGGATAGGGGTGGTGTGGGGGGGATAGATAGAGATGAAGGGGAGGTGGGGACGAGGAGGCAGTATCATCGGGGGAGTGGAGAATTGTGACACACAATAAACACACCTGTACACAACCAGTCTGATGCCTCTGTCACTTTCTTCCGCAATGCGGGCCGAACACTTTGCTCATCCTCAAGTCATCCCCCCTCCCTGTGGAATTCACTCAGAGCTGTGTCTCATCCCCTTGGTGTTCGGATGTTGGCTGCTGTGTGTATGGTGTTGCCTCACACAGTGTTCAGGCATCACGATATGATTGGGATGCGAGGCAACAACTCCCACATGCTACATGACCCACCTACCCATGGGAATCCACTTGGGTTTGCCTTCCTGGCTCACCTTACCACAATTGCCAATTCCCTATTAGCGATAGCCTTCAGCCGCACGGCCAGATGCCTCAGCAGTCTGTGGGGATTACAGGTGGTCGGTGGGATAGGCGGGCAAGGACAAGGCTTGCCCCAGAATGGGTACACACACAATCCAGGGGTTGGCAGGTGATGCCGCTCGAGGTCTCCCCCCGGTTGCTCCCACCCAGCGCCCCCACCCCCCACCCTCCCATGGCAGCACATCCTAGCGGAGGGTACCCACTCGCCGCCAAGCACTGGGGTAACATGTCCAGCATCCCCGGCTCTTTGCCTGTGAACAAAGATGGATACTCACCTCTTCATCTCCCCATAGAAGCCCTTTCGACAGGTTCACGTTTTTAAAAAGGAGTATTAATTGGTGCCAGCGTGACCACTTGCTGGGGATGAATGACGGTAGGCCATTGGCTATGGGGTGGCTCCTATTAATTGTATAGAAATAGGACTTAAGTGGTGATAATTGGTTTCTCGCTAAGGCCGGTTCCTGATTTCGCCTACGAGAGCGTGCCGATTGCAATGCAAACTGTTTGGCGCGGTTCTAATTTTTGGCATCTCCCGTTATTTACCAGCCTCGTTTTGCTCGAGCGAGTGTGAGACTGGAGAATGGGGCCCCTTGTTCCTGAACGAGAGACTACAGTCTTTGTATTCTAACAGCATGGCCGGGATTCTCCAAAATCCCGGCCAAGTGTTGAAGCCGGCATAAACACCTGGCCCAGCAATTCATCGGTCTTCAGGGGGCTAACACGGCACCGCTGCTCCAGCGCCGAAAGGTGGCCCTTCATGTCCGGCGCGGGTCTGCGCATTCGTGCGACGGCCGTTTCCGCGCTGGCGCTTGCACATGGTTTCCGTCTCCGTGCCGGTGCATGTGCGTGGTTGCCGTTTCCATGCTGCCGCGGAGCAACATGTCGAGGGCCTTACAGCGGGCTGCGCGGAAGGAGGTAGAACATAGAACATTACAGCGCAGTATAGGCCCTTCGGCCCTCAATGTTGCGCCGACCTGTGAAACAACTCTAAAGCCCATCTACACTATTCCCTTATCATCCATTTGTCTAGCCAATGACCATTTGAATGCCCTTAGTGTTGGTGAGTCCACTACTGTTGTAGGCAGGGCATTTCACGCCCTTACTATTCTCTGAGTGAAGAAACTACCTCTGACATCTGTCTTATATCTATCTCCCCTCAATTTAAAGCTATGTCCCTCGTGCTAGACATCACCATCCGAGGAAAAAGGCTCTCACTGTCCATCCTATCCAATCCTCTGATCATCTTGTATGCCTCAATTAAGTCACCTCTTAACCTTCTTCTCTCTAATGAAAACAGCCTCAAGTCCCTCAGCCTTTCCTCATAAGTTCTTCCCTCCATACCAGGCAACATTCTGGTAAATCTCCTCTGCACCCTTTCCAATGCTTCCACATCCTTCCGAAAATGCGGCGACCAGAATTGCACGCAATACTCCAAATGCGGCCGCACCACAGTTTTGTACAGCTGCAACATGACCTCATGGCTCCGAAACTCAATCCCTCTACCAATAAAAGCTAACACACCGTACGCCTTCTTAACAACCCTCTCAACCTGAGTGGCAAATTTCAGGGATCTATGTACATGGACACCGAGATCTCTCTGCTCATCCACACTGCCAAGAATCTTACCATTAGCCCAGCACTATGTCTTCCTGTTATTCCTTCCAAAATGAATCACCTCACACTTTTCTGCATTAAACTCCATTTGCCACCTCTCAGCCCAGCGCTGCAGCTTATCTATATCCCTCTGTAACTTGTAACATCCTTCCGCACTGTCCACAACGCCACCGACTTTAGTGTCATCTGCAAATTTATTCACCCATCTTTCTACGCCCTCCTCCAGGTCATTTATAAAAATGACAAACAGCAGTGGACCCAAAACAGATCCTTGTGGCACACCACTAGTAACTGGACTCCAGTCTGAACACTTCCCATCAACCACCACCCTTTGTCTTCTTCCAGCTAGCCAATTTCTGATCCAAACTGCTAAATCTCCCTGAATACCATGCTTCCGTATTTTCTGCAGTAGCCTACCATGGGGAACCTTATCAAACACTTTACTGAAATCCATGTACACCACATCAACTGCTTTAACCTCATCCACCCATTTGGTCACCTTCTCAAAGAACTCAATAAGGTTTGTGAGGCATGACCTACCCTTCACAAAACCGTGTTGACTATCTCTAATCAAATTATTCCTTTCCAGATGATTATACACTCTATCTCTTATAAACCTTTCCAAGATTTTGCCCACAACAGAAGTAAGGCTCACTGGTCTATAGTTACCGGGGTTGTCTTTACTCCCCTTCTTGAACAAGGGGACAACATTTGCTATCCTCCAGTCTTCTGGCACTATTCCTGTAGACAAAGATGACTTAATGATCAAAACCAACGGCTCAGCAATCTCCTCCCTAGCTTCCCAGCAATCCTAGGATAAATCCCATCCGGCCTTCTCTATTTTCACACTTTCCAGAATTGCTAACACCTCCTCCTTATGATCTTCAAGCCCTTCTAGTCTAGTAGCCTGAATCTCAGTATTCTCCTTGACAACATTGTCTTTTTCCTGTGTGAATACTGACGAAAAATATTCATTTAGCACCTCTCCTATCTCCTCGGACTCCAAGCACAACTTCCCACTGCTGCCCTTGACTGGCCCTACTCTTACCCTAGTCATTCTTTTATTCCTGACATATCTATAGAAATCATTAGGGTTATCCTTGATCCTACCTGCCAAAGACTTCTCTTGTCCCCTCCTGGCTCTTCTTAGCTCTCTGTTCAGGTCCTTCCTAGCTAACTTATAACTCTTGAGCGCCCTAACTGAACCTTCATGTCTCATCTTTACTAAGCCTCCTTCTTCCTCTTGACAAGTGTTTTGACTGCCTTAGTAAACCATGGTTCCCTTGCTCGACCACTTCCTCCCTGCCTGACAGGCACATACTTATCAAGGACACGCAGTAGCTGTTCCTTGAACAAGCTCCACATTTCCAGTGTGCCCATCCCCTGCAGGATTCCTCTCCATCCGATGCATCCTAAGTCTTGCCTCATCACATCATAATTGCCTTTCCCCCAGATATAATTCTTGCCCTGCGGCATATACCTATCCCTTTCCATCACTAAAGTAAACGTAATCGAATTGTGGTCACTATCACCAAAGTGCTCACCTACCTCCAAATCTAACACCTGTCCTGGTTCATTACCCAGTACCAAATCCAATATGGCCTTGCCTCTCGTTGGCCTATCTACATACTGTGTCAGGAAACCCTCCTGCACACATTGGACAAAAACGGACCCATCTAAAGTACTCGAACTATAGCGTTTCCAGTCAATATTTGGAAAGTTAAAGTCCCCCATAACAACTACCCTGTTGCTTTTGCTCCTATCCAGAATCATCTTTGCAATCCTTTCCTCTAAATCTCTGGAACTTTTCGGAGGCCTATAGAAAACCCCTAACAGGGTGACCTTTCCTTTCCTGTTTCCAACCTCAGCCCATACTACCTCAGTAGACGAGTTCTCATCAAACGTCCTTTCTGCCACCGTAATACTGTCCTTGACTAACAATGCCACCCCTCCCCCTCTTTTACCACCTTCCCTGAGCTTACTGAAATAGCTAAACCCCGGCACCTGCAACAACCATTCCTGTCCCTGCTCTATCCATGTCTCCGAAATGGCCACAACATCGAAGTCCCAGGTACCAACCCATGCCGCAAGTTCACCCACCTTATTCCAGGTGCTCCTGGCATTAAAGAAGACACACTTTAAACCACCTTCCTGCCTGCCGGTACATTCCTGCAACTGTGAAACCTTACTCATGACCTCACTACTCTCAACCTCCTGTATACTGGAGCTACAATTTAGGTTCCCAAGCCCCTGCTGGACTGGTTTAAACCCTCCCGAAGAGCATTAGCAAATTTCCCCCCCAGGATATTGGTACCCCTCTGGTCCAGGTGTAGACCATCCCATTTGTAGAGGTCCCACCGACCCCAGAATGAGCCCCAATTAGCCAGAAACCTGAAACCCTCCCTCCTTCACCATCCCTGTAGCCACGTGTTCAACTCCTCTCTTTCCCTGGGCGAAATTCTCCTACCCGCCCCGCCACATTTCTGCCCCGACCGGCCGGCGGGAGTCTCCGTAACGCCGGCCGGTCAATGGGGTTTCCCATTGTGGGGCAGCCCCACGCCGTCGGGAAACCCCCGGGCGCCGGCAAAACGGAGACTCCCGCCGGCGGAGAATGGCGCCCCCTATTCCTCGTCTCGCTATCACGTGGCACGGGTAACAACCCAGAGAAAATAACTCTGTCCTAGATCTAAGTTTCCACCCTAGCTCCCTGAATTCCTGCCTTACATCCCTCCAGATCATGGCCGCCCACCGATCGGAGGCCCCCAGTCACTGGCCTGGACCTCGTGCAGGCCCCCACCGGAGTCAGATCCCCCCTGCCCTCCCCCCCCACCAGAATGTCCACCGCAGCCACGGGTCCGAGCACCCGCCGGGTGGTACCAGGTTGGAACCACTCCAGCGGAACTTGGCCCGTTTTCCGTGGAGACTTACCTCAGGGGCCTATTTCAGCGGCCGCTGACCGGCACCGCGGCAACCACGCGGGCGCGATTGGCGGTGATTCTCCGGTCGCCAGAGAATTGCGTCCTGGCGTTGGAGCGGCATGGCGGAATTTCCCACGCCCCGGTGATTCTCCGACCTGGTACGGGCTAGGAGAATCCCGTCCTATATTTTCATGGTATAGGCTCTCTCAACTGAAAACTCCTACACTAGGCTAAGAAGATGTAAACAATATATATATATTTTTTTAATCCATTACTTTATCAGAGTTACAAAGCCAGAGCAGAGTGTGGACAGCGGCAAACCCCTAATCCAGCTCCTTGCCTGCTCCAAAAACCAATTCAAATTGAATCCAATTCATGGTCTCCACAAGAGAGACATACCAGATCCAGGCATTACACCTGATCCCACGCTCATCTTAGCCAGAAGGCCAAGAAGCGCTACGCTTGGTCTTAACCAAAAGGCCGAGAGGCGTTAAGATGTAAACAATATTAACATTATCCATGCATCTTCCGCTACAAGAGAGCTAGTTGTTTTAATGAAAATGAAACTTGAGTATAAAGTGGAGAATTCACACATAATGCATTGAAATGCTCAGAATATTAACCACTTAAGTGCTTTAGAACCAATCAACAAAGGAAGCATCTATAACACCATGCTTTTAAACATCTGCAATGAACTAGCTTAATTTTTTTCCTCACTATTGTTGGGTCAAAATCTGCAAACACCCTTCCTAACCGTACTGTGCGTGTTCCCACACGACATGAACTGGAGCAGTCCAAGAAGGTCATTCCGTGACAATTAGAGATGAGCAACAAATTCTGGCCTTACCATCGACACTCACATCCCAAGAATGAATACAAAAATGCTTTACTTACAATGGTATAAACAGAATCTAAGATATCTTAAGATCCACTCATAACATAAATCACCACTTATTTAGTATTTTGCTGCACAAAAATATCATTTTCTTTTCAAGGATCTTCAAAATGCCTGCAGCATTTATTATATAATTTCTCTGTGTGTCCTGCATCTTCTTGTGCTCTGCCTGAAGTCAATGGTGACATTTGGATGTTGAATTAAAGTTTCTTACACTGCATGTCACAATTATATGTGGGAGGAGATATTTAATACGAGTGTATTAGTGAAATTATTTAAAGTTAATAGAGTTTAACCTGAACCATTTTGATGGAGTGTTACATAAAGACACATCCTAATCCATGAGGTTTGTGTGATATTATTAAAAAGTTCAATTTAGAGAAAATTTTGACCAAAGGTTATACTTTGGGTATAAATTTATTGTTTAATGACGATTTGAGTTTCATGGTTATTAGAAATGCACTAAGGGACACTGGAGATGGGAGAGATAGACGAACCAATAGTATTCTCCCTCCTGAAACTGTTGTTATTGTTATGGCATGGCTGATGGTAAATGCTAAGGTGCCCAAATTCCAAAGGGAAATATGAAATAACTGCCAAACAACTTTTGCAATTTATATATTATGAGAAGGTTTTCTGAAATCAAGAAGTTGCTGCTCTGACCAATTGTGATGTTTTTATATCAAAGTAAATGTTTATTAAAATAAAGAAAATAAAAATAATTACATTTAAACACAAGAATAGCTTCATACAGTTAACATTTCCAAAAAGATTTTAGCTTAAACTACACTTAGAGCTGACCTTGCCTTTTCTGACGGCAACAGTCCTTATGGATTTTTAAATCTATAGAATTCCATTAACTTTACCATATAATATCCTGTTGCTTTTAGGTTATTATTGGACAATGTCAGCAAACTGGTTCTTCAGATCTGGCCTTGTCCACACTGTGTCTTTTTTTTAGATATTATCAGCCACCACACTATCTGCCTGAAGATACTGCCAGCTTCCACACCATCTTCCGGGAGAGCTGACCAGCCACCACGCTATCTTCTGTGAGATCTAAGCAGCTACCCACTTACACAGGCTTTAGTGATTTCTGAAATGTGTGTTGATCTTGCTATCCCCTATTGTTTCATACAGTCTCTCAGAAGTCCCCTTCCCCCAGAACTGATCAAGCTCCTTTCTTTACTTTGTAGCTCTTATATTCTAAAAAGTAAACTTACCCAATCTTTATCTCACTTACTTCTAATTTTATAACTTGTATATGTTCCCTTTTGAACTAAAACACTCCACTTCTAAACTTCATTGCCTTATGTAATGTTTTTGTAGGATCCCTCGAACTATTAACAAATCAAAAGCACTTGTTTCACACATTCTTACTGATGTTTCGATCTTGTAGTCTCTCTGCCTCTTAATCCAATTACATCAATCACACACCACTCGCCTGTTTTTAGTATATGAGAAATATGACAGTGCTATTACTAAAAGAAAAGTATTATAATTCCCCATTTTTCTGACATTATGTTACCATGCTAATTATGTGCTACAAATTGAATCCATTTTCAAATCTTCATAACTCAGTATTTCTTGCCCTCAACTAAGTGTTTTGCTTATTCTCAACTCAGTAACTAGTGGCAGATATGATCCCTCTTGCTAAAATCACATCAATTAATGGAGATTTTTGTTTTGTAAAGTTCAGTGTGGACGGTAATGTGAGGATGATGCCTGTGCCTGATGATCTATTCTCTGCTTATTGATCAGAGGGAGGGGCGGGGTAGGGAGGGCGAGCTGAATTTACTTCCTTGGGTATAGTTGTGTTTGCAACTGATGATCCGCAGTCTAAGAGGTGAAGATGCATCCGAGCTAGCAAGTGCAATAGGAAGATCATTTTATATTCATTGCTGCTCCAGGGAAGCTGTGTACCACACCTTGAGATCAAGATCAACCTTTGGTTTTTGACTTCACAAATATTCAGGTTTTACAGAGTGTGAAGCAAATGCTAAAACTATGACGTGCAAAAAGGAGATATCCATCTTCGACAAATCAAAATGTCCTATTTCTATTACAGCTGGGTGTGTTCAAAATGCAAAATGGTTTCCTCTTATAATTAGTTTCTGTAAGAAAAAGTAAGTTTATCTCAGTTCATGGTGAATCTTTTCTTTACCCATCAAGATATTTCATGTGGAATGTTTTTTATTGTTAGAAACAGAAATAAATAGTGATATGCATCATGATGTAAATGGTATCAACCAGGCATTGAAAATTGAGTTAAACTGAGAAAATCATTTGAATGTTATTTACTGATTCCTTCGTAAATGTCAATCCTTCTTCAAAGCCCTCAATACAAATTTGCAAGCGCATTACAAGGGACACTTTTTAACTAGCACAAAAAGGAACCGTTACGATTTGAATTGGGCATTTTTACTTCCACTCTCTTCGGATTGACAAAGTCATGGAAGTTCAATTAGCAGATGTGCCTGATCTATATATTTCACTAAATGTACGTTCACAAGTCGCAATTAATTGCAGCATCCCAACCAGCACTCAAACTCTCGGATCGGTATAAAGTTGTAATTTGAACTGTTTTAAATTGGACTTCTCAAAAGAACCTCAACTTGACCAATTTTCTTTTCAAACTGCAATTAAGGTAGCTTTTCTCTGCAACAAAATATCCTCCAATACAATCATGAGGCTTATTTCATCACAACCATTTTCATGTCTCAAGCATAACAGGCGTCTGATTGTCTATAATTGGAAACATTTTAAGCTCGACAACCAGGGTATTGAGCTTACTTTCTCAGCATGTGTCAGGCCTTTGCTCCATGTTAGAGACAACCGTCCTTGAAGCAAATAGGCCAGTTCTGCAGCTGCCATTTGCCCACCTAGTTTCTGAGGATGCCCAGAGTCGTGGAAGACATGGATGCTGACTCTGAAAAGTGATTGTTAGACTATGGGTTTTATTTACAGCCAATCAACAACACTGAGTTTTGATTACCCTGACAAACCTTCTTTAATGAAGAGGAGGTAAGGTGCCAATTTTAAAACCGCAGAGAAGTATACAGTCAGTTTGAAATTCCTGAAAGTGGTATCAAACAATTTGGAAATTCAAAAAAATTAGTTAGGTTAAAATAGACTTTGGTAAGAAATTAAAAATCCTGCTCACTATGCTCTCTGTGGAATAACATTGGCAAACTCACTTAAGCCACCCACAACAGATCTCTTTGACTCTGCCAACTGCCCCTCTCTATATTTAACTTCATGGTCTCCATGAACTTGGGAAAGTGATCTTTGTCACCTTATTGTTAATAACGCTGACTCTTCATTCTTTATCTTAACACTGCCTGTCTTCTCTCTCCCCTGAATTTACTGCCCTCTTTCCTCTCCAAACATCTCTCACCATTTCAATTCTCTGAAAGATATTTGTGTAATTGCTGCTCCGTTGGTAGGTAGCACAAATGTTTCTGAATCAAAAGATTGGACTCTAGGGGCGTGAGGTTTTGGCGGGGAAGGCTGCTCGCCATTGGCCGATGGTGGGATCTTCCAGTCCTGCTGATATCTGCGGTGTTTCGCATGGCTCGCCCGTCCTGCTGCCGGGGAACACACCGCAGGGTCACCTACAATGGGACCAGAAAATCCCAGCGATGGGAAGGGCTGGAAAATCCCACCCTAGGTCTTGAGCACAACAATCTAGGCTGAAGTTTCAGTGCAGTACTGCCAGAGGTGCAGCCTTTGATGTTAAACATGGGCCTTGTCTTCTCCCTCAGATGGAGGTAAAATATCCAGTGGCACTAGTTTGAAGAGGAGCAAGGGAGTTCTCCCTGATAACCTGATCATTATCACGGTTCGGATTTTCCAGCTGTTCCTGTTGGCGGAAACTTCCAGTCCCCCTAATAGCACCCCCCCCCCGGGCCCGGTGCAGGTTTCCTGATGGTGGTGGGTGCAAACAATGGAAATCCCATTGACAGCGGCATGACCAGAAGATCCCACCACCGACCAATGGCAGGCCGCCTCCAACACACTTCAAAATAACTTAATTGGCTGAAACAATTTGGTATTCCTGAAAAGTACTATATAAATACAAGCTTTTTTATTAACCCTATTCTTGCATTTCTTTCTAATTTCTTGCATATCTTCCCTCATAACCTGCAAAGCATCCACCCAAATCGACATTATGTCCCGCTATCCTACGGCCTCCCACTGGTGGCGGGATCAGAGTTCTCGCCTGTGTGCCAGCGGGAGGGTGCTAATTAGCGGGCCGGCACCAGAGTCTATCTCCCGATTCTCCGGTCCTTCAAGAGAATTAAGTGCTGTCAATTTCCAGCTCAACACTTCAAAATCACTCAAGTGTGAAGGGGCATGATTGGAATGCACATAACTCTCTTTGATGCATATTAGCACTTCGCTCCACACACACTCATCCCAGCCAACAAG
The DNA here is from genome assembly GCF_047496885.1 of Scyliorhinus torazame. Lineage (NCBI taxonomy): Eukaryota > Metazoa > Chordata > Chondrichthyes > Carcharhiniformes > Scyliorhinidae > Scyliorhinus > Scyliorhinus torazame. Next base: position 131,474,982 of record NC_092712.1, read on the forward strand.
ATGGCAGCACAGAGAGCAGCACCCAGTTTGCGGCCATGGAGCTGGAGACCCTGCTAGATGCTGTAACATTGAGGCAGGCTACCCTGTACCCTGGGGTTGGAAGGGGGTTACCACCCACCGCTACCTACCTGGTTTCTGTTGCAGATGCTGTGAGCGCCATAGGCCCCACTGCCAGGACCAGACAGCAGTGCCGCAAGAAACTTCACGAATTCCAGGCCAGGATGAGCAGGCAGAACTGTGTCCCTGTCACTAACCCCACTCCCACACACACCTGTAATCCCCACTACCCGGAGGGCGACAAACCCCCACCCCACATCACGTGCCGGCACCCATAACTGCCCCCTTGGCCAGGTGTCCTGGCCACAAAGACCACCTGATACTCACCCCCTGCGCTGCGTGCGTCCGACTGTTGAACACTGCATTTTCTGTCATGTGACACCACCCCCTCCCCACCCCCATCCTCCGTCACCCCCCCACCCCCCCCACAACACCTCCATTCCAACCCCTCCCAACACCCTCCACCATCCCAGAGATACGAACCTCGGTTGGGCATATTAGGAAAGAGACTCCTGGGGCACTATCTGGTGCACACCACACACGTGCAGTGGTGTAGAAGGTGGAGGTAGGAACTCCCAAGGGGGTGGATGGTCGGAGGGCAGCCCGATTCTGGGATCTAGCTGCCTTCTGGATGGGTTTCGGGCTTCTGGAAAGGGCCCAGTAGACATGCAGTCACAAAGCCAGGGACGACATGAGAGGGCGTTGGCAAACATCCACATCTGCAGGTGCATTTGGAGGCTCCAACCACCACCCAGGTCAACACCACATCGGTGGCGTCTGCGGTGGAGGCGTTCGGGGCGAAGGTTTTGGACATGAGTCAAGATATCCAAGGCTTCGGGCACGCTCTGCGGGCAGTGGCTGAGGCACAGGACAGGGCTGCTCTATCGCTAGCAGCCATGTACCAGGGCCACCTGGACATTGCAGTGATGCTCCAGAGTGGAGCACAGTCACAGCAGCCATGGCTGAGGGCGTCGGCGGTGTTGCCCGGAAGCTGGCCGACAGGGCAAGATCCAGAGGGAGGTGACTCAGTCACTTGCTGTTGTGGCACAGACCCAGAGGGAGGTGGTCCACTCCCTGTGCTCCATGGCCATGAGCAATGAGACCCTGGTCGAGACCAGAGTGGGCCTCCGAGGACTGGCAGTGCCAGGTGGCAGGAGAGCCTCAGGGGGTTAGCTCCACCCACACTCCCATCCCATGGAGTAGCCCGGGGGCCACCATCAGGCACTCTGAGGGAGTAGGAGGTGATGGAGCCCATCCGGTGACTCCCTCAGTGGAGGGGCCGGAACACCACAGCACCTCGGACCCCCCCCCCCCCCCCCCCCCCCCCCGGTCCTGCCCCTGGTGTATCTCTTTCCAACCAGCTGGCTCCTGTTCCTCTGGGGCAGGCTCCGCTGCTGCACGGTCCCTCTCGAGCAGCTCCTACTTGTACAGCCTCAGTACATCGCCCACAGCTGCGGCGACCAGGATGAAGGCCACCATACCTGGTTGAATTTCTAAGACCATTGAATGCAGGGGGTGAACGGCAGACATGTTGACATGGTCTGTGCCCCCATGCCCAACCAGGTCCAATGGGCTACAGGGTGGCTCTGGACAACTCTGCAGAGTCTGCCCCCTCATGTTCCCCTCTCCACTATCCTTAAACCCACTCCCGGCCGTTCCACCTGGCACTCTACCCTCCGCACCCATGGCCGCTCTGGTGCCCGGCACCGGGGGGGGGGGGGGGCCTCTGGCCCCGTCCCTGCTGCCAGTGTGTACCGCAGGTTGGCACTACCCATGCCAGACACAATCCGCAGCCGCCACGCCGGGTTCTCGATCGCTGAGACCATGAGTCAACCGCGTGGTCGGGAACTCTGCCTATCGGGAGCGGAGCATCACTGGAGGGCCTTCAAGTAATGTCCTGAGGGCGTCCCAATGGCGTGCGCCGTACTCCTCGATAATGCCATTTTGGAGGTGTCGGAGCATCCGGAAACAGGCGGCGCTCCCGATTTAGTCGTAAATAGGGTTCTCCGCGCGATCGCCGATTATGAAATCGGCAGCGGCAAGCGGAGAGTCCAGCCTCTCATCTCTGGAATCTATCTAGTGAATTTCCTCTGAATTGCCTCTAATGCAATTACATCTTTCCTCAAATAAAGGGATCAAAATTGTGCACAATACTCCAGGTGTGGTTTCACCAATACATCAACATTTCCTTACCTTTATACTCTGTTCCTTTCGTAATAAATGCCAACATTTCATTTGCTTTCTTTATTACCTGCTGTACCTGCATGCTCGTTTTCTGCAACTTATGCAGGAGGACACCAAGATCCCTCTGCACCGGAGCACCTTGAAGTCTCTTCCCATTTAGACAATAAGTTGCTTTTCCATTTTCTCGACCAAAATGGATGACCTTATTTATCCATGCTAAGCTCTATCTGGCCCAGTCTCCCAACCTATCAATATCCATTTGTAACATTCTTCTTTCCTCATTGCAACTTATGGTCCCACCTATTTTTGTGCCATCTGCAGGAACTTTCTATCCCTGTATCCAAGTTGTTTATATGGATTGTAAATACTTTGGGCACCAAGAACCGAACCCTGTGGCACCCCACTAGTTACATCTTGCCATCCAGTAAAAGACCCATTTGTCCCGACTCTCTGTCTTCTGTCCGTCAGCCAGTCTTCTATCCAAACTAATAAATTACTTCTCACCCCATGTGATCTAACCTTGTGTTTTAACCTTCTGTACGGCACCTTATCAAATGCCTTCTGGAAGTCCAAATATACTACATCTACAGGATCCCCATTGTCCACTTGGCTTATTACATCTTCAAAGAACTCTATAGCAAGTTAGTCAAACATGATTTACCCTTCATAAAACCATGCTGACTCTGATGGATTGTAATTTTGACTTTCAAAATGTTCTGATATCACTTTGTTAATAATTGATTCTAATAATTTCCCAACAAATGTTAAACCAATTGATCTGTAAATTCCGACATTCTGCGTCCCTTCCTTTTTGAATAAGGGCATTAAATTAGCATTTTTCCAATCCACTGGAATCTTTTCCGTGTCCAGGGAAATTTGGAATATTATAACCAATGGATCCTCTCTCTCTGCTGCCACTTCCTTTAACACCCTAGGATGTAGGCCATTGGGCCCTGGGGACTTGTCAGCCTTTAATCCCAATAGTTTGTTGAATACTGTTTCCCTATTGATGCTTTTTTTCCTAAGTTCCACCCTTTCTTTTACCTCTGAATTATCCATTCCTATAGAGATGGTACTAGCGCCATCCACCGTGAAAAATGAGGCAAAATATTGACTTAGTATCTCTGCCATTTAACTCTTTAAAAAAATTCATTTACGGGATGTGGCCGTTGCTGGCTAGGCCAGCTTTATTGCCCATCCCTAGTTACCCTTCAGAAGGTGGTGGTGAGTTGCCATTTTGATCCGCTGTATTGCTTGAGGTGTAGGCACACCCACTGTGCTGTTAAGGATGGAGTTCCAGGATGTTGCTCCAGTGACAGTGAAGGAGCACCAATATATTTCCAAGTCAGGGTGGTGAGTGACTTAGACGGGAGCCTCCTGGTGGTGGGGTTCCCAGGTATCTGCTGCTTATGTCCTTCTAGATGGCAGTGGGCGTGGGTTTGGAAGGTATAGTCTAAGGAACCTTGGTGAGTTACTGCATTGCATCTTTTAGATGGTACACACGGCTGCCACTGTTCGTCAGTGGTTTGAATGTTTGTGGAAGGGGGAGCATTCAAGTGGGCTGCTTTGTCCTGGATGGTGTCTAGCTTTTTGATGCAGCTGTTGGAGCTGCACTCATCCAGGCAAGTGGAGAGTATTCCATTACACTCCTGACATGTGCCTTGTAGACGGTGGACAGGATTTGGGGAGGGGGGGGGGGGGCGGGGGGGGGGAGGCAGTCAGGAGGTGAGTTACTCACCATAGGATTCCTAGTCTTTGACCTGCCCTGGTAGCCACAGTATTAATATGGCTAGTCCAGTTCAGTTTCTGATCAATGGTAACCCCCAGGATGTTGATTGTGGGGATTCAGCGATGATAATCCCATTGAATGACAAGGGGCGGTGGTTGGATTCTCTCTTGTAGGAGATGCTCATTGCCTGACATGTGTGCGACCTGAATGTAACATGCCACTTGTCAGCCCAAGCCTGAATATTGTTCTGGTCTTGCTGCATTTGGACATGGACTGCTTCATTATTTGAGGAGTCACGCATGGTGCTGAACATTGTGCAGTCATCCGCAAACATCCCAACTTCTGACATTATTATTATTATTTTTTGTATAAATTTAGAGTACCCAATTCATTTTTTCCAATTAAGGGGCAATTTAGCATGGCCAATCCACCTAGCCTGCACATCTTTGTGTTGTGGGGCGAAACCCACGCAAACATGGGGAGAATGTGCAAACTCCACATGGACAGTGACCCAGAGCAGGGATTGAACCTGGGACCTCGCGCCGTGAGGCTGCAGGACTAACCCACTGCGTCACCGTGCTGCCCCCACTTCTGACATTATGATGGAAGGGAGGTCATTGATGAAGCAGCAGAAGATGGTTGGGACTAGGACACTACCCTGAGGATCCCCTGCAGTGATGTCCTGGAGTTGAGATGATTGACCTTCAACCACAACAACCATCTTCCTTTGTGCCAGGTATGACTCCAACCAGCGGATAGTTTTCCCTCCGATTCCCATTGACTCCAGTTTAGCTAGGGCTCCTTGATGCCATACTCAGTCAAATGCTACCTTGATGTCAAGGGCAGTCACTTTCACTCTCACCTCACCTCTGGAATTCAGCTCATTTGTCCATTTTTGAACCAAGGCTGTAATGAGGTCAGGAGCTGAGTGACCCTGGCGGAACCCAAACTGAGCATCCGTGAGCAGGTTGTTGCTGAGTACGTGCTGTTTGATAGTACTTTTGATGATTCCTTCCATCACTTCGCTGATGTTGGAGAGGAGACAGATTGGGCGTTAATTGGCTGGGTTGGATGTGTCCTGTTTGTTATGTACAGGGCACACCTTGGCAATTTTCCACATTGCCGAGTAGATGCCAGTGTTGTAGTTGTACTGGAACAGCTTGGCTAGGGGTGTGGCAAGTTCTGGAGCACAAGTCTTTAATACTATCGCCGGATATTGTCATGGCCGATAGCCTTTGTAGTATCCAGTGTCTTCAGCCGTTTCTTGATATCACGTCGAGTGAATTGTATTGTCTGAAGATTGACATCTGTGATGCTGGGGACCTTCGGAAGAGACAGAGACAGATCATCCATTCGGCACTTCTGGCTGAAGATTGTTGCGAATGCCTCAGCCTTTTCTTTTGCACATATGAGGATGGGGTAATTTGTGGACCGTCTTCCTCCAGTGAGTTGTTTAATTGTCCACCACCATTCACAGCTGGATGTGACAGGACTACGAGCTTAGATTTGATGCATTCATTGTGTATCACTTAGCTCTGTCTATTACTTGGCACACAAGTAGTCCTGTGTTGTAGCTCCACCAGGTTGACATCTCATTTTTCGGTATGCCTGATGTTGCTCTTGGCATGCTCTCCAGCAGTCTTCATTGAAACAGGATTGATCCCCTGGCTTGGTGGTAATGGTAGAGTGGGGGATATGCCCGGCCATAAGGTTACAGATTGTGGTTGAATACAATTGTGCTGCTGCTGATGGCCCACAGTGCCTCATGGATGCTCAGTCTTGAGTTGCCAGATCTGTTTGAAGTCTATCCCGTTTAGCACGGTGGTAATGCCATACAGCATGATGGAGGGTATCCTCAATGTTTGCCTCTACAAAGACTGTGCGGTGGTCACTTCTATTGATGCTGCCATGGACAGATGCATCTGCAGCAGGCAGATTGGTGAGGATGAGGTCAAATATGTTTTTCCATTTTCTTGGTTCACTCACCTCCAGCTGCAGTCTGGCAGCTATATCCTTTTGGCCCCGGCCAGCTCGGTCTGTGGTGGTAATACTGCCCCTCAGCGGGGAGCTCGTATTACATGAGGCTCATGGGGAGATTAATCATGTCGTCCTCGTGGGGGTTAGAACACACACCAAGTTTCAGCCTTGATTCAGTGACTGTACATTTCCCTCTGAGATCAGCAGGCTGTGGTTTTAAAACCAATGCCAGAGACATGAATACATAATCTCAACTGATTATATAATTGAGTGATTGCTGCTCTTTTGGATAAGACATTAAACTGAAACCCAAAGTCTGCCCAAAGTTGGATGTAAAAATCCCAGCACTCTTTAAAAAAAAGTGGGGGAAGTTCTCCCAGCGTCCAGGCCAACATTTGTCCTTCACTTCACAAGTAAAACATATAATTTATTCTGCTATCTCATTGCTCTTGGTAGAGCCTTGCTGCGCTAAAAATGCCTGCCACATTTCCCTATATTGGCTCTGAAGCACTTTGTGACTGCTTGAAATCATGAACAGTGCTCTATGAATGCAAATTCTTTCTTTCTCTTCCGAGTGGCCATCTCAAGTGTGATGTTGGCAAAAAGCAGCTTGACCCACTCACCCAATTTTTCCTCTGCGTTGTTATTCTGGATGAGGGTGGAACAAATATGATAAATTAGTCTTTCACTGAAATAAAAGAAAGTCATGACTTAATTTCAGAAAGTGCCGACTCTGATGAGGAGGCTAGCCATATAATGCTCAGTTAAGGTTTTCAAAACATTTACTTGAAAACAATGGGCTGGATTCTCCACACCCCGATGCCGAAATCGCGGCCGGCACGGGGGCGGAGAATCCATTTCCCCGCACGGAATCGGGACCGGTGCCGGTTCCCCGATTCTGCGGGCCCAGAAAAGCGGTGTACTCGGAGAGTACGCTTCGCCGCCTAGCACCTACTTGGGGCCATTGCTGGAGGCCCACTCCACCCCCAATCGGCAGAAGCCCCAACGGCGTGGATCTAATGTGGTCCAGCTAATCGGGATATTAGCATGGTGGCTGCAGAATCAGTCCGCGGTCGCCCTGGTCATGGCAGGCCGATCGGAGGGCAGGGGGGGCCTTATACACGGCCAGGAAATGTTTGTGCAGGCGGACAGAGTCGGGCACGCAGCCAATCGGGGGTCTATTTTCAGGGTCCAGCTCCGCGGTCCGAGTCCGCCATGGAACATGGCACAGCCACTGGAGGACATTGCCATGTGCATGCGTGGCCTCCGACCGGCAATTGCGGGGGCCCGTACCTGCAGCAAAAGCTGCTAGATTTACGCCGGATCCCTGCTAGCCCACTGCTGGGCTAGGAATATGTGGCCCTTTCACGCCAGTTTTTCAGGCATGAAAGTCCACAGTTTTGACGCCGGCATGGGGACATATCCCAATAACAGAGAATCCAGCCCAATATTTCAAGAAACCTAATTCGATTTCTCAAAATAACTCTTGAAATTATGGGCACTGAAGGTTTATTTTTCATTTTCCATTCAAATGTTTAGAAATTATTGAATGCAAAACTTTGGAATTGCAATCCTTCTGGTGCAATGTCAATTTTATTATGTATGTTTCCAATTCAGTCCCAATTAATCCCGCACGATCTAACCAAAAATAGTCAGAGTCCATTCTGGGTGGGATTCGCAGGGTCATTCCCATTGCAACGACCTTGTTATATAACGCCACTGTTTTTTTTTCGGGCCTCAGCGGGTAAGGCCCTGCCATGGGCGACCAGAGTCGCATTTCCTGTACTGAGGCACTCGACCATTTTTAAATGGTACCTTGATCTCTTGACACCCCCCCCCCGATGTGGCTCCCGGACCCCCCAATCCCGCAACTCACCTGTTGGGGTGGGTCCTCGAGCCCCCCGCACCCCATATGGGCAGGGCACCCCGTGCCTGATCCCGACATGGGCAATATACCACCTGGGCACCTTGGCACTGGCAACCTGGGTCCTGCCGTTGTGTGCATAACAACTTTCGGGTATCCCATAAGATGCCTCTTGCGGGATCTATCAGCCGCGCTTTGTCCTGATTCCAGCGGGATGGGGCTGGTAAATTGTGTCCAAAATGTTGACAATCCCTTGGGGAGAGAGTCTGTATAATTCATCTGTCGGTTAAGTTATATTTTTAAAATAAATTTAGAGTACCCAATTCTTTTTCTTCCAATTAAGGGGCAATTTAGCGTGGTCAATTCACCTACTCTGCACATCTTTTTGGGTTATGGGGGTGAGACCTACGCAGACAGGGGGAGAATGTGCAAACTCCACGCGGACAGTGACCCGGAGCTGGGATCGAATCCGAGTCCTCGCGCTGTGAGGCAGCAAGTTCTAACCTCTGCGCCACTGTGCTGCCCGTGGTTAAGTTACACTATAATCACAACTTTGTCAGTGGCCAAACATTCTATTGGGCCATTGTTTGAATTTAATTTAAATTTGCTGTATTTCAAATCATATAGTCACAGAAAACCTTTGCATGACATATTTTGACCTGTTTTGTAAAAACAATTCTGCAACTCATTGAGCCTGATGAAAATAAAAAATGTGCAAATTTTCATGATAGCTGAAAGCAACTGTAGGTAACAGCCAATGTGCATGAGACAATTAAGGGTTGATGCATTCTTGTTTTTAACTCCAAAATATTCATACTAAAATTGTTAGTGGTTGATCAAAGGCCAAACATATTCCCACTGTTTTTAAGACAATATTGAAGATATTAAGGGCTACATTTGGAGTGGCAGTATTTCCTTTTACCCTACAAACATACAAAATTGACAAGCAGGAAACAACAAGTTGGCCCATCAAGCCTGCTCCCTGCCATGCTGGAGAGAAGATGTTGGAAAATCTCAGCAGGTCTGGCAGCATCTGTAGGGAGAGAAAAGAGCTAACGTTTCGAGTCTGATGACTCTTTGTCAAAGCTAAAAGACAGTGAAAGTGGGAAATATTTATACCGTGGAGTGAGAATGAAAGATGAGCCATAGCCACAGAAGCCCAGGGAAACCGGGTGCTAATGGCCACAGAAACCAAGGGGAAAGAGTGCTAATGGCAGTCCCCAGAGAGAACAAAAGATGTGAAAGGTCAAACAGCAGGGAAACTAACATCAGAGGATGCTATTTAGACCATGTCAGCGAAAAAATTCTTCCCACCCTACCACTCATTCCTATCTCTGCAGTCATGTAATCTCCTGGGAGAGGAAAGAAAAAGGGAAAACAAGAACTGAACCAGTAAAGTCGGCATGGAGGCACAGTGGTCAACACTACTGCCTCACAGCGCCAGGGACCCAGGTTCAATTCTGGCCTTGGGTGAGAATTATCCCTTAGTGTCCAAAGACTTTAATACCTGGGGCAGCATGGTAGCACAAGCGGATAGCACTGTGGCTTCACAGCGCCAGGGTCCCAGGTTCGATTCCCCACTGTGTCACTGTCGGTGCGGAGTCTGTACATTCTCCCCGTGGCTGCGTGGGTTTCGTCCATGTGGTAGTATCAGGTATTGCAGTACCTGAGAGGCTGTAGACCATTGGGTAAGCCTAGCAGCTTACCATTTGCTGTTTGATATTTGGCTCCGCCCTGACAGGCGGGGTATAAGAACAGGTGCCGTCCCAGCAGGCCTCATTCTGTACCGAAGCTGCTGGGGAACAGATCTAGTCTATTAAAGCCTTCAGTTACAACACAACCTTGTCTTTGAGTTTAATTGATCGTGCATCAATTTAATAGACTACTCTTAAGCTGAAAGAATGGATCTCCGAATCAAGCCGGAGTGTCTACAACTCAACCCCCACATGGAGAACTCGGCGGCGATATTTAAGCACTGGCTGGCGTGTTTTAAAGGCTATCTCAAGACAGCCGGAGGCACCCCCTCAGGAGAACAGAAACTGCATCTCCTGCACTCGAGAGTAAGCCCTGGAATCTTCTCCCTCATCGAGGAGGCGGAGGACTATGATGATGCGATCAAACTGTTAAAGGGACATTATATACGCCCTGTAAACCAGGTCTGCGTACATCACCTGCTTGCAACTAGACGGCAAAGCCCCGTGGAATCACATGGAGGACTTCTACCGTGCGCTACTGGATGCTGGGCAATAACTGTGGCTGCCATCAAGTTTCGGGCAGCGAGCACACGGAACGTCTAATCCGGGCTGCCTTCGTAGCAGGTATGAGCTCTTCAGAGAGCCGCCAAAGACTTTTAGAAAAGGGCACCCTGGGACTGAGAGAAGCACGGGCCCTGGCAGGGTCCATGGATGTTGCCTCCAGAAACGCGCAGTACTATGCGCCCGACCGCGCAGCGGCCCCCTGGGCTGCATGGCATCCCTCAGCGGCAGCCCCACTGACCTTCCCCGTGTCCCCGCAGGCCTGCGCTGTAAGATGGCCCGCTATCTCCGTTGGGCCCCGTTGTTTCTTCTGCGGGCAGGCGAAGCACCCCCGCCAGCGCTGCCCAGCCCGCACCTCCACCTGCTAAGGGTGCGGCAAGAAGGGCCATTTTGTGGGGGTCTGCCAAGCATGAGCTGTGGCCGCGGTCTCTAACGACTCCGGACCGCCGCGGCAACCTTCCCTTCGGGCCCTAGGCGTCCAGCGCTCACCGCCACCCCCCTATCCTAGGGCCACGTCCGCCCCACAGGCGCGGCCATCTTGCCCCAGCAGCCCTCATTCTGTACCGAAGCTGCTGGGGAACAGATCTAGTCTATTAAAGCCTTCAGTTATGATACAACCACGTCTTTGAGTTTAATTGATCATGCATCACTCCGGGTGCTCCGGTTTCCTCCCACAGTCCAAAGACATGCAGGTTAGGTGGATTGGCCATGCTAAATTGCCCTTAGTGTCCAAGAAAATTAGGAGGGGTTATTGGGTTACGGGGATAGGGTGGAAGTGAGGGCTTAAGTGGGTCGGTGCAGACTTGATGGGCCGAATGGCCTCCTTCTGCACTGTATGTTCTATGTTCTATGTGCAGGTTAGCTACAGTCATGGTGTTACGGGGATCGGGTAGGCTTAGGTAGGATGCACTTTCAGAGGGCCAGTGCAGACTTGATAGGCCGAATGGCCTCCTTCTGCACTGGAGGGACTCTAAGGGGAAATGCTCTGGAAAATTCTTCTCTGACCTTCCTCAGAAGACCAGTATCAGCCCAGGAAATCATGTGGACCAATGTCACCTTAAGTATCGACATTCATTGATATGTTATCAGGTGGAAAATGAAAGCTTGGCATTTAGTTCACTTTTGGTGATATCAATGCCAGTGTGTATGTTCTAATCAAGGTTAATATGAGAGGGAGGCAACAGAAGGTTTCTGTGTGATGCTGTTAGATTGGTGCTATAGGTGCCACTTTAGTATTAAAATGGCATTGCATAACTTTTGTTCCCTTCTGACATGATCAATGATGATCGCTATCCTGGGTGAAGATGTTAGTGTGGTGTTATGAGTGTGCCCCAGAAGTACCTGGAGCAGGCTGAATGAGACATCATCCAGGATCAAATGCTGATGTGACACCAGTGACCCCATTTTAGCCCTTGTTCCCTGCCATGCTGGTTCGACGATCTCAGCTAAAAAATTCTTCCCATTCCATCACCGAGACAAGCACAGTTACTGCCAAACTCAGGAGAACAGCATCAGAAGGGTTTTTGCTCCAACCGTTCCCCAAAGCAAGCCTGCTATATACACTCTCAAAGGATGGTGGCAATCTGTTAGCTAAAATGTTTTGTTTCTGACAAGGTGCTCTAGTTTATTTCAGAGAAACAAATTTCAACAACAGTAAATCATCTCTATTGAGGGGGTTGTTAACAGGAGTTGAAGTCACCACACCCACAAAGGGTTCGGAGGCAGCCACAGGGACTATGGCCTATATGTCCCGCTTCGGCATCCCAGGACTTCTATGAAGCTGTTTAAAAACAAGAAACAGCCCACCAGTCCTCACCGTTTACACTCCTCATTCCCCCCCCCCCACACACTCCCCATGCCCCATCCATTCTATCCCATCCACCTCATGCCCCCCCCCACCCAACCCCCCATGGACCCTCAGACCCTTCATGCTAAAATATGCTGCCCTACCCACTACCACAGTCCTTTATTGCTCCTGTGCCAACTTATTTCCAACTCAAGCCACCTAATGCCAACTACCTACCCGACTCTGCCCTTACATCTTCCTTGCCAACCCATCTAGTATCCAATATGGGAAGACCTCAGTTCTAAGTTCTAAAACTTTACTCTTAAATACAAGTACTCCCATTCATAAAAACCTATTAACTATATTCACAGTCCTTCAGATGCTTAATCCTGTCTAAAAAACATTTGGAGCTATCATTCAAACTGTGACCTGGCAAGCACACAACTGTGATAATGATTGGTTGTAGAAGCAGTTATGCAGCACAAATCCTACAATAATAACCCTCAGGGAATAGACTCTGTCAACTGGCAAGCACTGCCTTTTTTTAACCTGCAGTCTGCTTTCAAATAAATTAAATGGCAGGAGATTTAAATGCCTAAACAACTTGACAGTTCTCATGCCAACCTCACAGTTCCAACGAGCTTGATAGATCCAATGAGTTGATCCATACATATTCATAATTCCAAAGGGCATTTGATCTTACCCAAAGGGCACCTTTCCTCTCCCAAAGGAAACCTTACCCCTCCCAAAGGGTTTTCCAAAAGGGTACCTCACATCTTCAAATAACTCTGACCTTTTCCTGAAAAGCCTACAATCATGTTTTGGACATCCCACCAGAGAAAATTGGGTCCTTTCCGAGACAGAGGTGGCTCTGTCAAATATGGATGTGAAAACTACAACCCTCCCCCCAACTTTCCCCGCTTGATGAAAATGATGGGTGATGGGTGCCGGGTCCGAGGTAGGACTCTGAGAATCAACGTTTCAACATCATTTTGGCTAAGCTGGAGATCCTCTCCATTTTGTTTGAAAATTCAGTTCCAAATTCTTGAATAGTATCAATTGTGTGACTAGATTCTCAGAGAAAATTTAGTGAACAATTTGACCACAGCCCACTGAATCTGCTTTCACAGTGCTTCACAGGGCAATCCCAAAGATCTAAAGATATTGACTATTTTTCTTGTTCCTTTGGGCAAGTGACCTTTCAGCTTCCAGCTAATTCGAAACCCGACAACTGAACCATATTATCAGAAACATAGTCATGGTCTGACCAATACATGACTCCTGACTAATATCAATGCCAGTGATTCTCCTTGCTCAATTAGGGATGGATGACAAAAAGCAGTTGTTACGCTGATGTTATGTGTGAGAGTACTGCAACCGAAAGACTGGGTTTGCGAGACATATTTTTTTCTGCATACAAGTGAGAAATGTTTGCAGAAACAGTGAGAATTCAAACCTCTCTTTCATTAAGTATTTATTAAAGTAGAAGGAAGATAATGAAATGCGACAAAGAACAATTTTATACTTCAGCACATTAACAGTAAGCACTGTGTCTGTCAAAAACTGGAAATGCAAAAGCACTATTCCCTCCATAACTCTAAAATCTCCACTTCCCAAACCTAGCACGGTAGCATTGTGGATAGCACAATTGCTTCACAGCTCCAGGGTCCCAGGTTCGATTACGGCTTGGGTCATTGTCTGTGCGGAGTCTGCACATCCTCCCCGTGTGTGCGTGGGTTTCCTCCGGGTGCTCCGGTTTCCTCCTACAGTCCAAAGATGTGCAGGTTAGGTGGATTGGCCATGATAAATTGCCCTTAGTGTCCAAAATTGCCCTTAGTGTTGGGTGGGGTTATTGGGTTATGGGGATAGGGTGGAGGTGTGGACCTTGGGTAGGGTGCTCTTTCCAAGAGCCGGTGCAGACTCAATGGGCCGAATGGCCTCCTTCTGCACTGTAAATTCTATGATAATCTATGAAACCATAAATCTATTGGTCAAATCCAGCCAGTGATGACCACACTGTAAGGCCTTGGTGACCAGGACTTTGGAATGGTCTTTGGTTCAGCAAATGAAATGATCTTTTGCACATATTGGCTTTTGCCTTCAGTCCTTCATCTCTACCTGAGCTGTTTCCTAAGATTGCTGTCCCTCTCTTGTTTTTGCTTTTTCAACATCTCATCTATAACTAGCCTGCTTCCTGGCTCACAGCACTCTCTGACTACTAAATGTGTCAATTGCAAAGATCACCCTCTTCCCTATTCTTTCCTTTTCCTTTCTTTCTCTTAGTTGCTGCCCAGACATGGTTTACAAAATACATGGTAGTTTGATTTTGTGCAAAAACAATACATTCATTTGAATAGCATCCTACCATTTTGTTACACAGTCTAGTTATTAATACCCATACTTTCTGCTGCAATTTGATCAACTCAGCATTTTGTAGTTCCAAAAATGAACAGCATCCATTCTTCACATGCCTCTGGTTGATTTACCACTTGTGGAAAGTGTTGAGTATATTTGATCACATTATTATTAAATACAGGGAGTTGTGCTAGTGAGTGTGGTTATATGTGTTTGGGTGATGTGCCTGCCAAAGTTGAATCGGTAGCAGAGTGTTCAAGCTTTGAACTGAGTTTGGGGCTTGGAGCATTGTTAAGTGCATGAGTTGAGGCTATATAAGCTGTGTTCGATAGAGATTACTGGGGGTGAGTGAAGCAGGTGTGGTGAATGGATCAGTTTGCGAGTTGCAGTTCATATAATCTGGAATGCAAAGATTCATTCACTGACCTTGACCACTTTTGTGAACTCGTTAAATTTCTTGTGCCCCCCCCACATCCAGGTCCTTGGAGTGAGACTGTTGGCATTGACTGCAAGAGCTCCCTGCTGCTGTTGCCTTCTAGGTATTTGCTTGGAGCACCACATGGCTTCCTAAGGGAAGAGGACATCTCATCTCTGCTGTATATTGGGTTAATTGAATAGTTATGTTTCCGGGCGATGCCAATCAAGATGTAACAGGTATAACAGCAATCATGTGCAAGAGACTCTATAAGGCAGATGGAATGGTCTACTGTTCTGTATTCATGTTTGTTCACAGTTGAAACAAAGTCACTTTCAGAGTTTGATCACGTGATCTACTAATCTGATCAAGATATCCATAAAAAATTGTTAACAGAAAGCAACTTAGGCAGTTTTTTGTAGTAAAGATGCAAAATTCAGGAGTTGTAGCAAAAAGGGGCACAATGAGCATGCATGTTGAAGAAGAAACAAAGAGTTTCAACCAAGAATTATAAAAAACAAGAACCAATACATGAAGTGAACAACCAAATAGAGGGAAGAGTCACCACGTGATACAAAAAAGGTGCAAAAAGAGACCAGAGTTACAGTCAGATAAATAACTGTTGTTGAATCTACTGGCCATTGCAGGTGCAACAAACCGTTATTGGGTCATTCTCTTACTGGATGGATAACTGGTGAAAATATAACGGACACTGGTGCAGCCGTTTCGTTGGTCCCAGAAACTGTTTACCAAGAGACAGTATGACACATCGCTGTGAAACCCTCAAAGATAACACTCAAAACCTATACCGGAGAAGTGATTCTGTTGAGGGGTTGTATCGATGTTAAGGTGCAACTAAACGGACAGACCGCAGCCTTGTCCCTTCATGTTGTTAAAGGTAACTATCCAGCCCAAATGAGGAGAACCAGGCTGCAGAGAATCAAAGTAAACTGGGCCAAGGTAAATCAGATGCCGAAGCAGTCCCAACCAAAAGACTAAAAGAATAGAAAGTAGAAACTTCTGAAAAAGGTCTAAAAGCAACTGTGGTCAAGGCTCAGCTAGTAATGCTGGGACCAAGGCCAAGATAATGTGGTTCAGGATTGAGAAACAAATGGTGAAGATGCATTTGAACGCTTTAACAAAAATGAAGGTCAAACGTATACTGAAAAATTCAGCGAGGATGTCCGGAATGCATTTACTTGCTCCTTTGTATATTACGAATCATAGAGGAACAAGAAATTGAGAAGCATCTCGAAACGCCTGACCAGAAGGAAACTCTCAAGTTAATTGGAAAGAACATACGGTTTGGAAAAGAGCTGCTGACTGCCTTCATGCATCGATGGTCAACAAGTATAAAAAGCTTGCTGATTGTAAAGAACGGCACATCAGGAACAAAAGGAGCCAGCACAGAAACTCATGAAGGATATTTGGGTGGCACTTTCTTCAGATCACCAAATGAGAAGAGTTGGAGCTGCTCAGACTGCAGTCTGCAACACCAATATTTCTTTCCTATTTCACTTTGTAGAGCAGCATCTGAAGTGCAATGAACACACTAACAGCAACAGGAATTACCATAACATGACTTTGCTTAATAACTCAACCCTAAAGGCTAAATTTGATATGTTCTTAAATAGTGCAAACCCTTTTGGAAACCCTCAGGAGCAAAGGCTTCAACTAGTCTGTGTCTGCTTGGGTTTTCTCCGGGTGCTCCGGTTTCCTCCCACAGTCGAAAGATGCGCAGGTTAGGTGGATTGGACATGTTAAATTGCCCTTTAGTGTCCAAAACGTTAGATGGGGTATTAGGTTACGGAGATAGGGTGGAGGCGTGGGCTTAAGTAGGGTGCTCTTTCCAAGGGCTGGTGCAGACTCGATGGGCCGAATGGCCTCCTTCTGCACTGTAAAGTTTATGATTCTATGATACGCAGGGTCTGATGGAGGCACACTACAGTCTGAAGTATGCACTGCAGAGGCTGTGCCATGAGATTCATGTAAAGGAGGCCCTGTGATGCAGCCTGGAGGGGAAGCATTTGACAGCTAAAAAACAGATCGGTAGCCTGCGGCAAGAACTAAAGAACTAGCGTCTGAAGCGAAAACTCTGAAAAAGCATGCAATTAGACTTTGCCATGTGAGAACAGGACTAAACACTGTGTTTTTAGAAAGGTCAGGAAGTATTGGCCAGGAGCTATACCACCAGTGAGAAGTGGATACCTGCCATTGTCTTGGCACAGACTGGACCGGTCTCCTAAACTGTTCAAACTGTTGAATGTAGTGTTGAGAACTCATAGCAACTAGAACTAGTTTGCCAGAGACAGAGTCAACCAAGAATTCACAACAAACTGTGTCAAGTGAGGACCTAGACATTCCTGAGAATCTGACAATATCAGAAACAACTATGGAAGACAGTACCCCAGTTGGGGACACTTCAACACTGAGTCAACATGCGAACATGATGTTGACTCAGGTTGACAAAACTACGGACAATGTCCAAACTAAACCAAAAACACCAGAGGTTGCAGTTAACACAAAAACGCAGAAGCCTGTGGTTCGCCAACAGCCACACAGAAATCAATGCATCCGAAGCATCTAGCGTATTGACTGTTATGTTTATTAATTGTCCATATTGTAAATTTTGATTGTTGACAATATTTGTGATTTTTATCACAGACTTAGATGATGGAGTTGAAGGTTGGGTTAGTAAATTTGCTGATGATACCAAGATTGGTGGAGTAGTGGATAATGTGGAGGGCTGTTGTAGGCGCAAAGAGACATTGATAGGATGCAGAGCTGGGCTGAAAAGTGGCAGATGGAGTTTAAACCTGATAAATGTGAGGTGATTCATTTTGGTCGGACAAATTTGAATACGGATTACATGGTTAATGGTAGGGTTCTGAAGAATGTGACGGAGCAGAGAGATCTCGGAGTTCATATCCATAGATCTCTGAAAGTTGCCATCCAAGTGGATAGAGCCGTGAAGAAAGCCTATAGTGTGTTAGCATTTATTAACAGGGGGATTGAATTGAGGTTATGCTGCAACTGTACAAGACCTTGGTTAGACCACATTTGGAGTATTGTATGCAGTTCTGGTCACCTCATTATAGGCAGGATGTGGAAGCTTTGGAAAGGGTGCAAAGGACATTTACCAGGATGCTGCCTGGATTGGTGGGTGGGTGGGTGTTATGAGGAATGGCTGAGAGAGCTAGGGCTTTTCTCATTGGAGTGACGGAGGATGAGAGGTGACTTAATTGAGGTGTATAAGATGATGAGAGAGATAGATAGAGTGGACGTTCAGCGACTTTTTCCTCAGGAGAATGTAGCTGTTACAAGGACGCATAGCTATAAGGTTCATGGTGGAAGATATAGGAGGGATGTCAGAGGTAGGTTCTTTACTCAGAGAGGGGTTGGGGCATGGAATGCACTCCCAGCTATGGCAGTGGAGTCGGACACTTTAGGAGCTTTCAAGCGGTTATTGGATAGGCATATGGAATGCACTAGAATGATTGAGAGTAGGTTTATTTGATCTTAGTTACAGACTAGTTCGGTACAACATTGTGGGCCGAAGGGCCTGTACTGTGCTGTACAGTTCTCTGTTCTATGTCACCTCCACTTCAACATGCTTGCTTTCACATCTATCCTCTTTTGATATTTTTATCCTTGCAGTCTATCTGTTTAATGAGATTTGTCGTACATACACACAAATACCTCTGTTTCTCAGTGAACCACAGGAATATGAGGAAATATGTGTATTTACAATAGAGAAAGAAGCATTGGCAGTGACATAGATAGTAGAGAGATTCTGTGATACTTGGTGGGCTTACCTTTCCAAGTTAAGACTGACGGGAATTCCACAGAGGTTGTCAAAATACGCCTAAACATTCAAAGTTCAGGTTTTGGTTCATGCATTACCACTATATAGCTGTGTTTGTGCCAGGAAAGTCACCATGGCTGGTGCCCTGTTCAGAGCTACGGTGGACTAAGCTGTTACCCAGGGCTTCATATTGGATGCATTATCATCAACCATAATGAATTTCCTGCCAGTCTCTGCCAGAAAACTGCAAGATGTCTGAAGACTACAGATGAAGGATGTGGAACGAGTGCAAGTACGAGAACTTTGCCAGGAAGGTTGGCCCAAATACAATTTTATTCATCGGCTCCTCCACAAATATCATGAAAAATGTAGCTATCTAATGATGATAGATGATCTACTGATCTTCAACCACCACATGGTCATTTCCAAGTTGATGCAGAAAGAGATTGTCCATTGACTCCATGGAGGCCATCTGGGGATTGCACAGTGCAGAGCACATGCACGACAATTTGTGTAGGAGCCGGGCATTACACAGGCTATCTAAGGTGTTGTTTTCTCCCACCACATCTGGACAATTAACAACCAGCTACCCACAGAGCCTCGAGTACCATCCTGCTTCCCAGATTGACCTTGGCAGAAACTGAAACTCGTCTTCTTTGATTTTTGAGGCAAAGCTTACCTCATTGCTGTTGACTACTATTCCAGGTGGTTGGAAGCTGCTCATCTCTACACCACAACAGCTGAGTCTGTGAACTCGGTGCTGAAGAACATTCCACACACATGGGTTTCCAGAGTAAATTATCTTGGATAACAGGCCACAATTCATCAATGACCACTTTAGAGAATTTACCAATGACCAATTTACCATGTCAACAGTTCTCCTCTCCACCCTCAAGCCAGTGGAGAGGCTGGAAGAGCCATGAGAACCATCAAGATGTTAATGATGAAGAATTCTGACTGGCATTCAACTCTGCAGCATGACAGAGCTACACCTTTAACTAATGGTATTTCACCAGTGGAACTGCTCATGGATCGATGGCTGAAGACTTATATTTTTTGTCATGTGTTCCGAGGTACAGTGAAAAATATTTTCCTGCGTCCAGTCCAGGCAGATCGTTACAAACATGGAAAACATAGGACATACGATAAATTCACAATGCAAATTGTGATTGAGAGGCAACCTGATAGAGGTCTACAAGATTATGAGAGGCATGTATAGAGTGGATGGGCAGGCACTCTTTCCCAGGGTGGAGTGGTCAGTCACTAGGGGGCATAGGGTTTAAGGTCCATGGGGCAAAGTTTAGTGGAGATGTGCGAGGCAGGTTTTTTACACAGAGGGTGGTGAGTGCCTGGAATGCACTGCCAAGGGAGGTTGTGGAAGCAGATACATTAATGCCGTTCAAAAGGCATATTGACAAAACATGGATAAGATGGGTATAGAGGGAAATGGCACTAGGAAGTGCTGAGGATTTTGGGCAAGGTGGTATCATGACTGGTACAGGCTTGGAGGGCCAAAGAGCTTGTTCTTGTGCTATATTGTTCTTTAAATACATAGGCATCAGGTGAATCGTACGGAGTTTAGTGCTACAACAGTTGAGAATATGTGTAAAGAGATCAGTTCAGTCCATAAGAGGAGCATTTAGGAGCCTGGTAAAAGTGGGGAAGAAGCAGTTTTTGAATCTGTTGGTCTGTGTTCTCAGACTTTTATATCTACTGCCCAATGGAAGAGAGAATAACCCAGATGGGAGAAGTTTTGCTTATACTGCCCGCTTTTCCAAGGCAGCGGGAGGTGTAGACTGAGTCAATGGGAGGGAAACGGATTTGCATGATGGTCTGGACTGTGTTCATGACTCTCTGTAGTTCCTATTGGTCTTGGGCTGAGCAGTTGCCATACCAACCTGTGATGCAGCCAGATAGGATGCTTTCTATGGTGCATCGATACAAATTGCTAAGAGTCAATGTGGACATGCCGAATTTCCTTAGTTTCCTGAGAAAGTAAAGGAGCAGTTGTGCTTTCTTGGTCGTGGCATCGGCGTGGGTGGATGAGGACAGATTGTTGGTGATGTGTATACCTGGGAACTTGAAGCTGCCACCCATCTCCGCTACAGGGGCATGAATGACATTTCGCTTCCTGAAGTCGATGACCAGCACCTTATTTTTGCTGACATTGAGGGAGAGATTCTTGGTGTTACACCATGACACTAGGTTCTCTATCTCCCTCCTGTATTCTGACTCATTGTTGTTTGATATCTGACCCATAACAGTGTGTCATCAGAAAAACTTGGAGATGGAGTTGGAGTCGAATTTTGCCACACAGTCATGTATGCATAACATAGATTACATAGAACATACAGTGCAGAAGGAGGCCATTCGGCCCATCGAGTCTGCACCGACCCACATTAATCCCTCACTTCCACCTTATCCCCGCAACCCAATAACCCCTCCCAACCCTTATGGACACTACGGGTAATTTAGCATGGCCAATCCACCTAACCTGCACGTCTTTGGACTGTGGGAGGAAACCGGAGCACCCGGAGGAAACCCACGCACACACGGGGAGAACGTGCAAACTCCGCACAGACAGTGACCCAGCGGGGAATCGAACCTGGGACCCTGGCGCTGTGAAGCCACAGTGCTAATCACTTGTGCTACCGTGCTGCCCATATAAGGAGTATAGTGAGGGGCTAAATACACAGTCTTGTGGGGCCCCAGTATTGAGGACTATCATGGAGCAGGTGTTGCTCTTTATTCTTACTGATTGTGGTCTATGGATCAGGAAGTTGAGGAACCAGTTGCAGAGGGAGGAGCCAATTCCTAGATTTTGGAGTTTGGATATGAGGTTGGCTGGCATTATGGTGTTGAAGGCAGAGCTGTAGTCAATGAATAGGAATATAACGTAGGAGTCCTTGTTGTCGAGATGCTCCAGGGTTAAATGTAGGGCCAGGGAGATAGCGTTTGCTGTGGACCGGTTGTATCGGTATGCAGTGGATCAAGGCATTCTGGAAGTATGTTGATATGTCTCATGACCAACCTCTCGAAGCACTTCATAATGATCGATGTCAAGGCCACCGGACAGTAATCATTGAAGCATGTTGCCTGGTTCTTTTTTGGCAGAGCTATGATAGTGCTCTTCTTGAAGCAGGTGGGAACATTTGAACGGAGTAAGGAGAGGTTGAAGATGTCTGTGAACACACCCTCCAGTTGGTCCGCGGAGGATCTGAGTGCATGACCAGGGACTCCGTGTGTACACTTTTAAGAAGGCTGATCTGACTTCTGAGGCTGTGGCGGAAGGTATGGGCATGTCTGAGGCAGTTGGGGCAGTTGACAACAGTTTGTTAGCTTCCTGATCGAAATGAGCATAGAATGCATTGAGTTCATCAGGGAGGGGTGCTCTGTTGCTTTGCTTTGCAGCCCAATATATTGTCTAAGCCTTGCCACAACTAATGAGCGTCCATGTCATTAGTCTGTGACTGTAGCTTAGTCTGGGACAGGTCTGTCTACTGCTACAGAATCTCCAACCTAACATTACAATAGCTGACCACGAAAGGGTGAAGAACATGGGGATTGGTCGACATGGGAAGAAGGTGTACTAGTACAACTCCCGACATAGGGCCAAGACTCTAGCGCCCTTAACACTGGGCCAGGGGGTTTGGATTTGGGATCGTAAATCTGAAGGCATGGTCCTTAAAATAATGGTGCATCCATGTTCAGAGCTGGTCCAAACACCATCTGTGACTTTCAGACGCAACAGGAGAATCGTGATTTCATTGGGGCCTAGAAAAGCACAGGTCTTTGATTACTACATGGTTTAGGATGAAAGACTCAAGGACACTCCAAGAAGCTTGCACAATGTTGACCCACCCAATGACATTGTTCAAGACCATCTACGCGGCTTACATCAGGAAAAGTTGGGAAGGCACCTCAAGAGCTTAACCTATGATCAGTCGAGTTTAAAAATAGTGTAACATGGTTATACAAAGAACAAAGAAAAGTACAGCACAGGAACAGGCCATTCAGCCCTCCAAGCCTGCGCTGGCCATGCTGCCCGTCTAAACTAAAATCTTCTACACTTCCGGGGTCCATATCCCTCTATTCCCATCCTATTCATGTATTTGTCAAGATGCCCCTTAAACATCACTTTCTTCCCTGCTTCCATCACCTCCTCCGCCAGCCAGTTCCATGCACCCACTACCCTCTGTGTAAAAACCGTGCCTCGTACATCTCCTCTAAACCTTGCCCCTCGCACCTTACACCTATTCACCCTAATAATTGATCCCTCTATGCTGGGAAAAAGTCTCCGACTATCCACTCTGTCTATGCCCCTCATAATTTTGTAGACCTCTATCAGGTCGCCCCTCAACCTCCGACGTTCCAGGGAGAACAAACCGAGTTTATTCAACATCTCATCATAGCTAATGCCTTATAAAACCAGGCAACATCTTGATAAATCTCTTCGGCAGTGGCGGGAATCGCGCCGCGCCGGTCGGCGGGCCCACCCCCGCCGATTCTCTGGCCCGCAATGGGCCGAAGTCCCGCTGCTGGAATGCCTGTCCCGCCAGCGTGGATTAAACCACCTATTGAACGGCGGGACAAGGCGGCGCGGGCAGGCTCCGGGGTCCTGGGGGTGTGCGGGGCGATCTGGCCCCGGGGGGAGAGGGGGCCCCCACGGTGCCCTGGCCCGCGATCGGGGCCCACCAATCCGCCAGCGGGCCTCTCAGCGGCGGCACTCTTTTTCTTCCGCCTTCGCCATGGTCTTCACTATGGCAGAGGCGGAAGAGACCCCCTTCCTGCGCATGCGCGGGGATGACATCAGCAGCCGCTGACGCTCCCGCGTATGCGTCGCCCGGCAAAGACGTGGCGCCAAAGGCCTTTCCCGCCAGCTGGCAGAGCGCAAACCACTCCATCGCGGGCCTAGCCCCTCAAGGTGAGGGCTTGGCCCCTAAAAGTGCGGAGACTTCCGCGCCTTTGGGGCTGCCCGACGCTGGAGTGGTTCCCGCCACTCCATTACGTCGGAACCCCCCGCCCCGCCGGGTAGGGGAGAATCCCGCCCAAGGTTCCCGAAATTTGCCATATTTATCCTTCTTCCTCACAGGAACATGCCGGTCCTGAATTCCTTTCAACTGACATTTGAAAGCCTCCCACATGTCATAGAACATAGAACATAGAAAATACAGCACAGAACAGGCCCTTCGGCCCACGATGTTGTGCCGAACCATTGTCCTAGATTAATCATAGATTATCATTGAATTTACAGTGCAGAAGGAGGCCATTCGGCCCCTTGAGTCTGCACCAGCTCTTGGAAAGAGCACCCTACCCAAACTCAACACCTCCACCCACCACCAAGGGCAATTTGGACATTAAGGGCAATTTATCATTGGCCAATTCACCTAACCCGCACATCTTTGGACTGTGGGAGGAAACCGGAGCACCCGGAGGAAACCCACGCAGACACGGGGAGGACGTGCAGACTCCGCACAGACAATGACCCAAGCTGGAATCGAACCTGGGACCATGGATCTGTGAAGCAATTGTGCTATCCACAATGCTACCGTGCTGCCCTTAAGAACAAATAAATCTACACTATATCATTTTCCCGTAATCCATGTACCTATCCAACAGCTGCTTGAAGGTCCCTAATGTTTCCGACTCAACTACTTCCACAGGCAGTGCATTCCATGCCCCCACTACTCTCTGGGTAAAGAACCTACCTCTGATATCCCTCCTATATCTTCCACCTTTCACCTTAAATTTATGTCCCCTAGTAATGGTGTGTTCCACCTGGGGAAAAAGTCTCTGACTGTCTACTCTATCTATTCCCCTGATCATCTTATAAACCTCTATCAAGTCGCCCCTCATCCTTCTCCGCTCTAATGAGAAAAGGCCTAGCACCCTCAACCTTTCCTCGTAAGACCTACTCTCCATTCCAGGCAACATCCTGGTAAATCTTCTTTGCACCTTTTCCAGAGCTTCCACATCCTTCCTAAAATGAGGCGACCAGAACTGTACACAGTACTCCAAATGTGGCCTTACCAAGGTTTTGTACAGCTGCATCATTACCTCATGGCTCTGTCAGATGCTGATTTACCCTCAAACATCCGCCCCCAATCTATGTTCTTCAGTTCCCGCCGAATAGTGTTACAATTAGCCTTCCCCCAATTTAGCACATTCACCCTAGGACCACTCTTATCCTTGTCCACCAGCACTTTAAAACTTACTGAAGAAATAGATAGTATACTGGGGGGAGGTGTAGGATAATGGATTAATAGAATAGTTATGTAACAGTGAAATCAGCAGTCATCTGCCAGAGACTCTGGAAGGCAGATGGAAAAGTCTGCACTTAAGAGAGATGTGCCTACCTAGTAGCTTGTCCTGTATACAGTGTATGTCATGGAATCATAGAATCACTACAGTGCAGAAGGTGGACATTCGACCCATCGAGTCTGCACCGACCCTCTGAAAGAGCACCCTACCTAGGTCCACGCACCCACCCTTTGCCCTTAGCCTACCTAAACATTTGGCAGCACGGTAGCACAAGTGATTAGCACTTCACAGCGCCAGGTGTCATAATATACACCAGTATATCATGGTGCAGATACACACACACTGATGGACACACAGCAACACCAATCAACACACACAACACCGCAGCCAATCACCAATTAGAGCACACTCACTATAAAGACAGGGGGCATCAGAGTTCCCGCTCATTCGGGATGCAGCCTCCTAGAAGGACAGAGCTTACAGCTTACAGCACAGATCTTCACCATGTGCTGAGTGCATAGACTGGTTAGGAGAGGCATAGGTCTTTAGTTTAATCTAACATCGTGTTAACCCACAGTGAAAGTATGTTCAACAGTTTTTAATTTAATATAATAATGTTGCACTATTTTAAGTGTTGATGGCCTGTATGTGTTCTACGGATCCAGAGCACCCAACACATCATGATACCAGGAGTTGAGGGATATTAGAACTTCTTAGACCTACCTACGAGTGATCTGCCTTGCACCAGCATACAGCCATGCTGCAAACTGGACAGCGTCTGCCCGCCTCTGCCGATCCGCATCACCGGTAACCTAGGGGCCAACTGGAAGATATTCAAACAACGCTTTCAGCTCTACCTTGAAGCCACAGACCGGGAAGCTGCTTCAGACACCAGGAAGATCGCTCTCTTCCTATCCACGGCCGGGGAACATGCCATCCACATTTTCAATTCTCTCACCTTTGCTGATGATGAAGATAAATCAAAATTCAAGACGGTCCTCCTCAAGTTTGACACTCACTGCAACATATAGGCAGATGAAAGTTTTGAGCGCTATGTATTCCAACAGCGTTTGCTGGGTAAGGATGAACCTTTCCAGTCCTTTCTCATCCACCTCCGCATCCTTGCGCAGTCCTGTAATTACGGGCCCACCTCCGACTCCATGATACGCGACCAGATTGTTTTTGGTGTTCAGTCGGACCCCCTACGCCAGCAGCTCCTCAAGATAAAGCAGCTCAGTCTAGTGACCGCCATCGAGACCTGCGTGCTACACGAACACGCCACTAGTCGGTATTCCCACATCCAAGCGGCTGAAACGGCGCGGCAAGGTCCCCACGAGGCAGAATGGGTCCAAGCAATCGAGCAACTCAAGGGCCTCAGCCTGGACGCCCGCGCTTGTGCGCACCGAACGAGGGGGCGGCGACGTCAGCGAACATACTGCACAGGCGCGCACCACGTACGACCGCACCGTGCATGCGCGGTGGCGCAGCGAACGTACTGACGCTACAACGTGTGGCAACTATGGCTCCGCCCACTTAAAGTGGCAATGCCCTGCCAAATCCCGAAGATGCCTGAGATGTGGCAAACTTGGCCACTATGCTGCTTTATGCAGATCAGCTCAGCCTGCCCACTCTTATCGCTCCAGCCAGCCTCGCAGGAATGTCCGGGCCATTCAACCCACGGTTACCGAGTCCGATGCGGACCTACTACCCGATATTGACATCGAGGACCCGAAGGCGCCTTTTCGAGTCGGTATCGTTACAAAAAACAGGGTGTCCCCGAAGCAAAGAATCCAGCCTCTATCGGTATACCGCATCGATCCAGACGGTGAGTGGTGTGCCACCCTTACGGTCAACCGGTCCCAAATACGATTCCGCCTGGACACTGGTGCCTTCGCCAATCTCGTTGCACGGTCTGACCTCCAAAGCCTTTGTGTCAAACCAGCCATCCTCCCATCAGCCTGCCAGCTATTAGATTATAATGGCAATGCCATTGCTGCCAGCGGCTCGTGCCAACTTGAAGTGACGCACAGGTCACGCAAAGCCATCCTTCCCTTTGAAATCGTGGGCTCCTCGAAAGCCTCCCTGCTTGGCACACAGGCATGCAAGCTGTTGAACCTAGTTCAGAGACTTCACTCTCTCTCTCCTGCTGACGCGTCTGCCTTTCAGCATACCGACATCAGGGCGCAGCTCGACACCATTATCGATCAGTTCCATGACGTCTTCGAGGGCATGGGCACGCTCGCGGACACCTACAAGATTTCATTAAAACCGAATGCCACGCCTGTGGTGCACGCACCTCGCAGGGTCCCAGCAGCCCTTAAGGACCGCCTCAAGCAGCAGCTGCAGGACCTCCAGAACCAAGGAGTGATTTCCAAAGTCAAGGAACCGACCGACTGGGTTAGTTCCATGGTATGTGTAAAAAAGCCTTCCGGCGAATTGAGAATTTGCATTGATCCCAAGGATCTAAATCGCAATATCATGAGGGAGCATTATCCAATTCCCAAGCGCGAAGAGCTCACATGTGAGATGGCTCGCGCCAAGCTCTTCACCAAACTCAACGCCTCAAAAGGATTCTGGCAAATCCAGCTCGATAAATCCAGCAGGAAACTTTGCACATTTAATACCCCCTTTGGCAGATATTGTTACAACAGGATGCCGTTTGGGATCATGTCTGCATCAGAAGTGTTCCATAGGATTATGAAACAAATGATGGAAGGCATTGAAGGTGTTCGCGTCTATGTTGATGACATAATCATTTGGTCCACACCCCGCAGGAGCATGTCAGTCGCCTCCAGCGCGTATTCAGATGTAACATGAGCATGGCCTCCGCCTCAACAGGGCCAAATGCTCTTTTGGTCAGACGGAACTCAAGTTCCTCGGGGACCACATCTCCCAATTGGGTGTGCAGCTGGATGCGGACAAGGTAGCTGCCATCACAGCTATGAAGACACTAGAGGACAAGAAGGCGGTCCTCCGATTTCTGGGCATGGTCAATTTTTTAGGGAAATTCATCCCTAACCTCGCCTCTCATACCACGGCTCTCAGGAACCTGGTTAGGAAGACGACAGACTTCCAATGGCTCCCTGCCCACGAGCGCGAATGGAAAGAACACAAAACAAACCTGACCACGACCCCGGTCTTAGCTTTCTTTGATCCAGCAAAGGAGATCAAAACTTTGACCGATGCCAGTCAATCCGGCATTGGGGCAGTGCTCCTTCAACGTGATGAGGCCTCATCATGGGCCCCCGTTGCATATGAGTCACGTGCGACGACTCCCACGGAGCAGCCCTACGCGCAGATAGAAAAGTAGTGCCTGGGCCTTCTGACCGGTGTGGTTAAGTTTCACGATTATGTCTACCGACTTCCTCAATTCACCGTCGAGACTGACCATTGCCTGCTGGTCAATATAATGCAGAAGGACTTGAACGACATGACGCCTCGCCTCCAGCGTATTCTTCTCAAGCTCCGGCGATATGACTTCCAGCTGGTATACACCCCAGGCAAAGACCTCATCATTGCTGACGCTCTCTCCAGGGCAGTCAACACTCCATGTGACCCAGCAGGATTCGTTTGCCAGGTTGACGTCCATGTGGCATTCGCGGCCTCCAATCTACCTGCCTCGGATGAACGCCTCGTCCAAATTCGCCGCGAGACGGCGGCAGACCCCTTGCTACTGCGTGTTATGCGCCACCTAACGGACGGGTGGCTCAAGGGCCAATGCCCTCAGTTCTATAATGCCTGAGATGATCTGGCGGTAGTAGACGGGGTTCCTCTAAAATTGGACCGCATTGTCATCCCGCACAGCATGCGCCAGCTTGTCCTGGAGCATGTCACTACACGAGGGCCATCTTGGCGTGGAAAAGTGCCGCCGACGGGCCTGAGAGGCTGTGTACTGGCCCGGCATTAATGAGGATATACGCAACACAGTGCTCAACTGCCCCACTTGTCAGCATTTCCAGCCATCCCAACCACGTGAGACCCTGCAGCCTCATGAGTTGGTCACGTCACCATGGACCAAGGTGGGCATCAACCTGTTCCACGCGCTGGGTAGAGACTATGTCCTGATCGTGGACTACTTTTCGAATTACCCAGAGGTGATACGGTTGCACAACCTCACCTCGTCTGCAGTCATTCATGCATGTAAAGAAACCTTTGCTCGACACGGAATCCCGCTCACGGTCATGTCGGACAATGGCCCTGCTTCACCAGCCAGGAATGGTGCAACTTTGCCAGGCGGTACAATTTTGCCCATGCGACGTCCAGTCCCCTGTACTCCTAATCCAACGGCAAAGCGGAGACGGGAGTACATATAGTCAAACGGCTCCTATGCAAGGCTGCCGATGCTGGGTCCGATTTCTACCTTGCCTTGCTGGCCTATCGCTCCGCCCCACTGTCCACTGGCCTGTCGCCAGCCCAGTTACTCATGGGTCGTACCCTGATGACGACGGTGCAGTCCATCCATGTCCCAGACCTCGACCACGTTCCGGTCCTTCGCCGGATGCAGCTGTCTCGTGCACAGCACAAGGTGGCTCATGACTCCTGTGCAGCTGATCTCCCTGTTCTGGCTCCAGATGACAACGTCCGCGTCCATCTTCTGGATGGTGGCTGGTCTGCAACCGCTGTTGTCCTTCGGCAGGTGGCCCCCGCTCATTCCTGGTTCGTCTACCGGATGGCTCTATTCTGCGTCGCAATCGACGCGCCCTTCGTCCCGTTCCACGCTCGCCACGTGATCCTCCAGTGTCGCCTCGCCCTCCTGCTGACCCTGCCACGGACTATGCAGAGCTCCCTGTCACTCTGCATCCCCCTGACTTTGACGCAGTCCAGCCCGCTCCTGAACCGACGGCTCTCGACCCACCCTTGAGGCGGTCAACCAGAATTCGTCGCCCACCTCAGAGACTAGATTTATGAACTTTGCGGACTTATGGACTCTCTGAATTGTTTCGTTGCTTTGTTTGATCGTTTCCCTGGTTTGTATATAGTGTTGATCTTGTTATTCTTGTTGCATACTGCTTCTCTGCACCAGGCACCTTCCCATGTAAATAGCTTAGTTCTCATGTAGGTAATCCTGTAAATATGTCTTCGCACCCCACACGTAGTTCGGAACATTCTCACCATACATTATTTATTGCCACACACATACATTCTTTTATAAAAGGGGGGATGTCATAATATACACCAGTATATCACGGTGCAGATACACACACACTGAGGGACACACAGCAAGACCAATCAACACACACAACACCGCAGCCAATCACCAGTTGGAGCACACTCACTATAAAGACAGGGGGCATCGGAGTTCCCGCTCATTCGGGATGCAGCTTCCTAGAAGGACAGAGCTTACAGCTTACAGCACAGATCTTCACCATGTTCTGAGTGCATAGACTGGTTAGGACAGGCATAGGTCTTTAGTTTAATCTAACATCGTGTTAACCCACAGTGAAAGTATGTTCAACAGTTTCTAACTTAATAAAATAGTGTTGCACTATTTTAAGTGTTGGTGGCCTGTATGTGTTCCACAGATCCAGAGCACCCAACACATCACCAGGGCCCCAGGTTTGATTCCCTGCTGGGTCACTGGCTGTGCGGAGTCTGCACCATCTCCCCGTGTCTGCGTGGGTTTCCTCCGGGTACTCCAGTTTCCTCCCACAGTTCAAAGACATGCAGGTTAGGTGAATTGGCCATGCTAAATTGCCCTTAGTGACCAAAAAGGTTCGGAGGGGTTATTGGGTTACGGGGATATGGTGGAAGTGAGGGCTTAAATGGGTCGGTGCAGACTCGATGGGCCGAATGGCCTCCTTCTGCACCGTATGTTGTATGTTCTAAGGGGCAATTTAGCGTGGCGAAACCACCTACCCTGCAAATCTTTAGATTGTGGGAGGAAACCAGAGCACCCACACACAGACACAGGGAGAACATGCAGACCCCGCACAGACAGTCACCCAAAGCTGGAATTGAATCCGGGTCCCTGGTGCTGTGAGGCAGCAGTGTAATTGTTATATGAAACAACTTCCTCGGAACATGTCCTGCACCAAATCCTGCAGTGCTGCATTGGAGAACGTTGAGGCACGCTGTCTGGCCAGTTGCACCATTTTTCCAGATATTTCCTGCTCATTAACTCCTTTTTCTCAACACCTTTTGTTGCAGCCAGAATGCACATGCCTCGTTAGGATGTTTAGACCAGCATTGGGTACTGCAAGCCTCACATAAATTTGGGTCTCCTGCGAGGAGTGCAGCCAATCAACAGCACATTCAGCACTGGGCTGTGCATCATAATCATTCTAATTGGCAGTCAGCACACAGTTTTAGTGTTGCCTCTATTATTTAAAATAGATGTGGGTTCATCACAAATCTTTGTGCACAATTTTGGAGGCTATCGAATTTAATCCTGCAAATATTTTGTATCCTTGATTAAAATTATTGAATGTGCCAATTAAAGCAGACTGATCTAATTATATGAAATTGTGCAGTGTAATCCTAACAGTAAATTGATCTGCTCCCCAGTGTCTTGAATCAAGTGTGAAATGGGCTTTGTTGTCAGAAATAGAATTATATGATTCAAAAGATTTTTCGAACATTTGACAGGGTATAAAATATTTGTGTAAATGTTCATTAGCACAAATTATTTTACCTCAAGTTACCGTAGAGAATATATGAAGTGAACCATTTCTGTACTTCAACTGTCAGAAATGAAGACACTCTCGGCATAAATGTATTAAGATACCAGATGCCACAGATAAATGAGTGTCACATATAACAAAACATCCAGAAACTGTTAGCTGTTTCATCGGGGATGGCAAATGAGCAAAGTACTGAGGTTTTAAATCCAAACATGAAATAGTCTTTGTTATGATCCCAGCTGATGTCACTACTGGACAAGTCCCATCCCACATTGAAACTTGCCTTGGCAGATCCTAACCTTTATTCTTTTTTTCAACACCATGAACAAATCCACAGGAGTCTGCTGATGAACATTTAATACAAAGAATAAAACATTTATTAAACAAGAAGAATGAATTATATTACACTAGACAAAAATATTAGATAGATCTCAGTACAAATACAAGACAATTATTCAAATATTCATTATTCCTTCACTCCAGCTATATTATTACAGATATATACACATTCAGAAAGATAAAACAATTTACCGTATCTATCTTATACCTTAATATTCAGGGTATGTATGCAGTAAATGTGAACCCAACTGGCAAACTATGGTCAGCCACATCATACTCCAAAATAAATGACAGATGCAATCAAAGCAGAGTCTATGGATTTCTCAACAACCCACTCAGATACTTATTACACTGTGAGCCAACTAATCTCACTGAAACACTGTCTTTCTCATGAGGGTTTCCAATCTCCATGTTCGAACACGTCACCTTGGAATTCTCTCCAAACATCGTTCCCACATGGACAGCTTCAACCAGGATTCACCCACAGGGATTCAGTCTCACTTTCTGAGATTATTTTCTTCTGGATCGCCATGTACACTTAAGGCTGTATTTTTCAAACTTTTATTTGAGCGACCCACCTTTACAGAACGGCCGACTATCGCGCCCCACGCCACATTCACAAAAGATTCTCCATCATTACTTTTAAAAAGTCACACTCATTGTTGGTACTTCAGTATTATTGAATGTAAATTTGTAAATTCAGCTGCTGTTTCACCTTAAACGGCAGCTCCACCCTGACACATTGCTAAAAGGTGTAACTCAGGATTATTTGATTATTTTATTTCTTCACATCCAATATTAGCATTTGGCGAATTGACTGATAGCACTGGAAAGATTAACAAGCTCAGCATTGCACAATTTTAACAACGTCATGTTCATGTGTTCAAAACCTAACACGACCTCGGATAGGAAATTAAACTCAAAACTTCAACTTCAGAAACAGGAGCCCTAACGGCTGAACTAAAAACACAGTCAGACAGAATGTCACTGGACCCCTGTTAGTACCGTTTCCCAGGTAAATATGTAACAGACTGAAAACATGCGGAAAAAAAAACAATGCTGGGCACAGCTCAGCTGATCAGTATGCTAAACGTGCAGACACATTCCATTCCATGCACCTGCAACATTTTACCGGCTCCGGTATACATGAGTGTAGTTTATTCGCCAGCTAATGCCATCTTTGCCGAACAATTCAAGCCCCGATAAAGGTAGATGCAAAAGTCCTTGCGATACAGGAACCGATTCAGCTGATGGAGTCCATGTTGCCACACAGCTTGGATATGAGAAGAGGGGGTGGATAGCTGTGGGAGACGTGATGAAAAAAAGAAGCATTTGAAGGACTAGAGCCCCGGTGTGGAGAGACAATTCAGAAGTGGAAGGAGTGGACATTGGGGTTTGTAGGGCTGGAGGAGGCTGTGTGTCCAGCTTAACTGAGAGAATGATAAAAATCACACGGGGATCTTTAGTGACCCACTCATCTCAAGAAATAATATGGATCCTGACGCTGAACACAGCAGCACAAAATGCCACCCAAAGAGAATTTTACAGGTATCTGACTGCAGACTGTCCAACTACATTCTGGCCCAGGGAGGCAAGGAAGTCCACGGAACCAGCTTCAACATCAGCCTCGTGCAGTCATACACTGTAATGCAGTGAGAATTTACCGAGTGAGAAAACGGTAAACATGGTCAGGTGATATTTGGAAATCATTTTGGTGATCTTTTGGCAACCCATTCTACACCATCTGGTGACCTATCTGCGGGTCGCGACCCCCACTTTGAAAATCACTGACATAAGGTAGACCCAAGCACACTTTCACAGCTTTGGCCATAACCAGCAGAATACCACTGCTCCAAATGCCTGCAGTAAGGAGTCACCAACTGTTAGTTACCTCCTTGGATCGTTAGGGCTTCTCTTGAGCCCACTGTGTTTAAAGTCTGCTCCCCTGACTCGTTTTAATTTGAAGTCCATTGTTCTGCTCCTTTTACTCAACTTTACTCAATAGGTTCTGAACTCTGTCCTTTTCCCTTCTTCTGGGATCCCTTCTTTTCCCTCTCCCTTATTTGGGACTTTCTTCTTGGTTTGGGACCCCGTGTCCCGTTCCCATATCCAGCTCCTTGGGAAGTCTGCCTTAAAATGATGCTCCTGCTAAGGTCACCTGACCTGCAGTTTTGCACTGTTTCACTTTTATTTTTCTTGTGCGCATGTGTCCAGAGCCATTTCCCGGCCTGAAGATGTGAAAATGGGTGAACTGCTCATGTGCGGTCCTTTCCTGATTGGTAAATGCACGGACGTCCAGTGGCCCAATGGAAACAGTTGTTTCTAAATCATGACTTTGATTTGAACTTAAGGAGCTGGATTTTCCTGTCCGCCAGCCGTGCACCCTCGATGGCAGCGGGATCCTCCGTTCCCACCACCTGCCAATGGGATTTCCCATTGTGGCAACCCCACGGTGCCGGGAAACCCACAGGCATGTGTGCGCTGCCACCAGAAACCCTCCCCCATAAGACAGATGCCTGCCTGGAAGTCCCCCATTGCAGAGGCACTTACCTGGAAGTCTCCTTTACAAAGACCCATGTCTGGAAGCCCCCATTACAGAGCTCCCTACCTGGAAACCGCTTATTACAAAGACCCCTACCAGGAAGCCGCCCCATAACAGATGTCCCTGCCAGGAAAACCCCCACCACAGAGTCCCCTTCCTGGTAGCTAGAGAGCAGTCCAGACAGAAATAGTGAAAAACATTACTGCTTTAAAACACACCTGTGCAATACACCTGCTGGTTCAGACAGAGAAAGCAGCAGCTGTCAATTTTGAGAAAGGGAAAACCATATCAGCTGGGTTTAAACCCTCTCCAACGGTTGCTCTGTAAGGCTTTCATTCACATCAGTGTGAAATTGATTTTACTAGGCTGTGATTGACAGCTTGCACACACAGTTGCTGTCTGGATTGTCTCATCTCATTTCCCTTCAGTGGATTTCAAGCAGCCAGCTGTGAAACTAACTGCAATGTTTTTAAACATCTAGCTATGATCGACAGCTTTTTGGATCACATGAAAGCTAGTTAAGTGCTCTCATTTCCTCTTTTTCTCTGCAAGAAAAAGTTAATTGCCTTTGATGCGGTCCAAGAGCTGTGAATCATGGCTAGGTATTAATGATCACTCTTTCCCCAGGAGGTCTTGTGGTGCAGTCGTTAGCACCCCCGACTCTGAGTCAGAAGTCTGAGTACGAGTGGTACTCCAGGGTTTCATGGTCAAAGAAGGTGGATTCATAATGTGAATAAACAAGTTGAATGTCAACCTAACAAATCCTTCGAACATGCCAATGGCTGGCGGTAAGACCAGGAGAGACCCCTTGTCAGCCTGATACAGAGTGGTGCCCCTCTAGCTATAAGCCTCTAGTGACAGACTAGTTACCTGTTCCAGTAATAAATAGCCACGGAAACAGATAAAAGTTGGCCTTAGAACATACAGTGCAGAAGGAGGCCATTCGGCCCATCGAGTCTGCACCGACCCACTTAAGCCCTCACTTCCACCCTATCCCCGCAACCCAATTACCCCTCCTAACCTTTTTGGTCACTAAGGGCAATTTATTATGGCCAATCCACCTAACCTGCACGTCTTTGGACTGTGTGAGGAAACCGGAGCACCCGGAGGAAACCCACGCAGACACGGGGAGAACGTGCAGCCTCCACACAGACAGTGTCCCAGCGGGGAATCGAACCTGGGACCTGGCGCTGTGAAGCCACAGTGCTATCAACTTGTGCATCACTATGTGTGGGAAGAGGGAATTAATATTTTTCCTAGAATTCCCTGTATTATGATTTTTAATTAACCCTGCTTCATTGCATTAGACTAAATCTAACTTAGCCAGTTCTCTAATGGGTTACTTGATACAATGTTTGAAAAAACTATCATGAATGCATTTGATGAATGTATCCTCCAGACTATTACTAAAAATTCTATTTACACAGTCGATATGAAGTTTAAAATACCTTGTGATGGTTATATTCTTCTTGTTGCATGCACATCTAATTTTCTGATTTGTACCCTGTCCTACACGAAGACTACAGAGAGGGAGTCTATAAATTTCCCCCATCATTGCTGTCTGCCCGTTGTTGTTTCTTAGCTCCAACGAAGCTGATTTTACCTTTTGATTTTCAGAGCTCGGATCTTTCCTCTCTCCTGCCTTTATCCCATTCTTTATTATCAGGCTACCTCTCCTCCTTTTACAATCTGCCTTTATCTTTTGAAACTCAAGTATCTTGGAATGCTTACCTCGCAATCTTGGCCACTCTGCAGTGGTGTCTCCATAATGACTATTAGATCAACAGTGATTATTTCTATCGCTGCTATTAACAGGAGAGGTCAAGCTGATTAACAGTTATCTAGTCAAAGTGATCTGCTGAACTGGTTTTGATCATCTGAGGGGATTGGAGAGAAATGATTTTGTCAGTGGCTATTATTCAGAATTTTCACCAAATGGATACTGTACTGGTCAATAAAACAGGCATGGAAAGGTAAGGAATTGTGGAATGATTATGATGAGGGAATGAGATCCCAGGATAACCATGTCTGATTGCTTGTTCGTGGGCATCCCATCCGGAATGAAAGGGTTCCAAAGCCGCTTCCTCTTCCTCCTCCTTGTCGTCCTCCTCTTACCTCATCGCATCTTCCACAAACCCCTCCAAATATTTGGTGCGAAAACCAGGGGCGGAATTCTCCGCCGGCGTGATTCTCTGCTTTGCTGGCGCCCGGGAGTTTCCCGACGGCATGGGGCTGCCCCACAATGGGAAACCCCAATGACCGGTCGGCATAACGGAGAATCCCGCCGGCGGGTCGGGGCAGAAAAGTGGCGCGGCGGGACGGAGAATCCAGCCCCAGCTTCCCCTAATATAGCAAGGTTGTGGGGTGTAATATAAAATGTTTACAGATGGAAGAAGCTGCTGTATGACGTAGATGATAATATAACACTGACATAAGTCAGTCATGTATTAGACAAAAGAGATTGAAATCATGCTCAGGAGCATGTCTGTTTAGATTTAGTACTAATAAACAAGTGTTCAGCAAATGCCAAAGTTTGTCTACAGTCTGTCTCCTAACCAAGTCCTAAGCCTGGGGTCCAAGCCAGAAGTACCCATATCAGAACACAGAACACAGCAGACCAATAAAAAACTTGGAGATATTTCTGCCGAGTATTGGAAGACGTCTCCTGAGTGTTCTCGGCAATGGAACCATTGTGTCACTGTTGGTTTGCTGAATAATATTGCTGGTGGCTGCATGATATTCACTGTGGGTTCACTGTTCAGGTGTGAGAGGGGAATTATGAGATAGGTATGGAGGAGATATTCCTTGTCACCCCTTGTTCTTCATGGTGGGTCAAATATAGCAGGCACCTGAGTAAAGTAAGATAAATATGTTATGGCTGCTACCAGGCTAATTGGCAATCACCGACTGGAACAAACTAGATGTTAATGCAGCGGCAACCCTTCTGGTTCTTGTAGATCTTCCTGTTAACATGTGGGTCTTGCAAAGTCACATGCATCCGGTACCATTGGGAATTCTATTAGCCTAGCAAAGTGATGTGCTCTCTCTCCTCCCGGACAGTGAGAAGAGAAGACCTCTGTCATCTCTCCAATTAGCCTGAACAAGAAATGTGGATGCTGTTAAACAGCGTTAGAGACCACAAGAGCATCTTAACAGAGAACCACGGGATAAAAGGGAAGCCCCTCTACTTGATGGAGTTTAGAAGGATGAGGTGGAACCTTACTGAAACTTAATGAATACTGAGTGGCCGAGATAGAGTGGACATGGAGAAGATGTTCCCAGTGATAGGAGAGACTAAAACTCGAAAGCACAGCATCAGACTGAAGGAATGATCCTTTAAAACAGAGATGAGGAGGAAATTCTTCAGCCAGAGGGTTGTGAATCTGTGGAGCTTATTGCCGCAGAAGACTGTGGAGACCAAGTTACCGAGTGTCTTTAAGACAGAGATTTTTGATTAATAATGGGATTAGGGATTAGGGGTTAGGGGGAGAAGACAGGAGAATGGGGATGAGAAACAGACGAGCCATGATCGAATGGCAGAGAAGACTTGATGGGCTGAGTGGCTTAATTCTGCTCTTATATCTTATTGTCTTATGGTCTCTCTGCGCTGGGGCTGCAGGGACTGCCATTCCTGCCCACAATCTCCCTCTTTGGGCCATGATCACTCTGATTCTAATGGCCCTCCTGGTCTGTCGCAGGGAAGCCGCATCTATTAAGCTGGTGGCCTTTCCATGTAGCGTGTGACCACCCTGCTATTATCGAGACACTGGAAGCCACATAAAATAGCCCATAATTGTGGCCTTGATGGAGCAAGCTGGCAATTTGCCTCACAGCTCACCTCCTGCCCGCTGTTGTGAAACTTTCCCAGCATGGGAACAGCCCCAGGAAGCCATTCCAATGCAACTACCCATTATTTTACTGTCCCTCTGGGACAATCAAGGGCTGGCAAAATTCAACCCTGTTTTGTCATTTCCTGCTCTTTCGATTCAAACCTTTATTTTGCCAATTGCAACGACACAAAACAAAGGAGAAAATTCTAGTCACTGCTTTTTATTTCTATTTTTGTTTCACCTCGAGAAGCTGGTGAGTGTTTTTTTTGTCTCCAAGCAAGGAATCTGCAACTTGTTCTGCTGAGATATGGGTCTCCAACAATTTGAACCATTTTCCTTTGTGTTAGGTGTGACTCCAACCAGCGGCGAGTTTTCCTCCTGATTTCCACTGATTTCAGTTTTGCTAGGGCAGCATTATGTCACACTCGAAC
This sequence comes from Scyliorhinus torazame, assembly GCF_047496885.1. Classification (NCBI taxonomy): domain Eukaryota; kingdom Metazoa; phylum Chordata; class Chondrichthyes; order Carcharhiniformes; family Scyliorhinidae; genus Scyliorhinus; species Scyliorhinus torazame. The sequence goes on from NC_092712.1 coordinate 131,513,432, forward strand.
AAATACTGCCTTGACATCAAGGGCAATCACTCTCACCTCATCTCTGGAATTCAGCTCTTTTGTCCATCTTTGGTCAAGAATGTAAAGAGTTCTGGAGCTGAATGTCCCTGTCAGAATCCAAACTGAGCATCAATGCGCAGGTTATGACTGAGCAAGTGCTGCATGATCTATAAAAGCTGGTGAGGGTCGTAGCTGACATGCCAAATTTCCTTAGTTTTCTGAGAAAATAGAGTCGTTGGTGGGCTTTCTTAACTATAGTGTCGGCATGGGGGGACCAGGACAGGGTGTTGGTGATCTGGACAACTAAAACTTGAAGCTCTCGACCCTTTCTACTTCATTCCCATTGATGTAGGCAGGGGCATGTGCTCCACTACGCTTCCCGAAGTCGGTGGCAATCCCCTTTGTTTGTTGACATTGAGGGAGATATTATTGTCGTCGCACCAGTTCACCAGATTCTCTATCTCATTCCTGTACTCGGTCTCGTCATTGTTTCAAATCCGACCCACTACGGTGGTGTCATCAGCAAATTTCAAAATCGAGTTGGAGGGGAATTTAGCCACACAGTCATAGGTGGATATGGAATATAGTAGGGGGCTGAGGACACAGCCTTGTGGGGCACCTGTGTTGAGGACTATTGTGGAGGAGGTGTTGTTGCCTCTCCTTACTGATTGTGGTTTGTGTTGTGTTGGGTGTTCTGGATCCGTGGAACACATACAGGTCACCAACACTTGAAATAGTGCAACACTATTTTATTGACTCATTAACTGTTTAACATGCTCTGACTGTGGGTTAACACGATACTAGCTTTAACTAAAGACCTTTGCCTTGTTCTAACCAGTCGATGCACTCAGCACATGGTGAATGTCTGTGTTGCAGGCTGTGAGCTCTGTCCTCCTAGCTAGCTGCAACTCGAATGAGCGGGAACTCTCATGCCCCTGCCTTTATAGTGCGTGTGCTCTAACTGGTGATTGGCTGCGGTGTTGTGTATGTTGATTGGTCCCACTGTGTGTCCATCAGTTTGTGTCTGCACCATGATATACTGGTGTATATTATGACAGTTTGTGGGTTAGGAAGTTCAGGCTCCAGTAGCAGAGGGAGGAGCCGAGGCCCAGGACATAGAGTTTGAAGATGAGTTTTGTCAGAATAATGGTGTGGACGGCTGAGCTGTAGTCAATCAATGGGAATCTGAGTAATGATTCTGAGCAAAGTTTTATAATATGTTTACATTTTCAAACGATGAAGATAGTAAACATTTTAACAAGTAATTCAAAGATTTGATGCACATTGCACCTCCAGAAAGAATGAAATTCATGAGCTCTATGTGTTGAGATCACGTTTACAGAAGCCAGAAGAGACCAAAGATCATTTCATCTCTGATTTAAAGTTAAAAGCTAAAACCTGTAATTTTTTTTTGTGGTGTAATCTTCCATAATTCGGGACCAGATTGTGTTTAGTGTGAATGAAAATGCGCTGAGCGAATGGCTGCTGAGGGAATCGGAGCTGTCTTTGGAACAAACAGTTAAGATTTGTCAGGCTCACGAGCAAGCAGCACAGCATTCTAAAGTGTCTCTCAATAATGGCGGTGTCTTCTTGGAGGAAAGCACTCCGTTTGCCGCACTTTTTCCCAAAAGTCGGGTAACGTCTGAAAAAAGGCAGGACATTTCCTGCAGCTCCTCACACACCAACAAACAGGTTAAAGATCGGGGCAAAGTATTTCTGTGTAAAAAATGTGGTCAAAGGCACAAATTAAGGCAGTGTCCAGCGTTTGTTGAAATGAAAATCGCTTATTTTCACAAGTAGGCTTCAAATGAAGTTACTGTAAAAAGCCCCAAGTCGCCATATCCCGGCGCCTGTTCGGGGAGGCTGGGACGGGAATTGAACTGCTGCTGGCCTGCCTTGGTATGCTTTCAAAGCCAGCAATTTAGCCCTGTGCTAAACAGCCCCAAATTCTCCAAATGCAAAGGAAAAAAATCACTTTGCTCAGAATCGTTACTCAAAGCTCAACTCCAGATCAGTCAGAACAGTGGAAGACACAGTGTCCAGTGATCGTAGAATTTACAGTACAGAAGGAGGCCATTCGGCCCATTGAGTCATCGAGATGAAACATCATTGCTTGTTGGAGTAATAACAGAGGAGAGTAATTTTTTGGAGACATCAAAAAATTCTCCAGCACTTAAAAAAATGCAAACTGACGTTCCATTTAAAATGAATGTGGTTGATGAGGACAAATGGCTGCTACCACTTAAAGTTATTGGTACAGCGGTTCAATTGAAGTTAGAGACTGGTGCCAAAGCCAATTTAATCAGCATGACTGATTTGAACAATCAAAAATTAAGTCGATTAGCAAAAATCACAAAATATCTCTGAGAGATTATAATGGTTCAAGCATTAAATGCTTTGGTGCTTGTGACCCAAGTGTGGTGGCGAAGAACACAGTTCATTCTGTCCCATTTTGTATTGCATCCGAGGGCTTGGATGCATTATTAGGTGAGTAGTCCTGTGAAGAATTAGGTCCAGTGGAGTTGGTATATAGCATCCACAAAGGATTGGATCAACGGTCCAACGATTCTGAGAACATTATCAGCTATCCAGTGATGCGTTCACAGGTTTTGGTGCATACCATTCACCTACAAAATACAACTCAAAGAGGATGCAAAACCTGTGATATATGCACCAAGAGGAGTAGCTGCACTTCTTTGGGAATGCCTCAAAAAGGAGCTAAACAGAATGACAAAATTAAAAGTAATCAGAAAGATAGAAGAACCCCTTTTGGGTAAATTCCATGGTATTTATAAAGAAAAAGAATGGTGATATTCGCACCTATATAGATCCCAAAGATCTTAACGAGAATAGCAAATGAGAACACTACCAAACACAAAAGTGTGAAATAGTTGGTGAGCAATTCTTTACAAAACTTACCGCATCTCAAGGTTTCTGGCAGAGGAACAAAGTACAAAATACTGCACTTTTAATACGCCATTTACTGCTTTCGGAGAATGCCATTTGGCATAATCTCGGCATCAGAAATGTTTCACTGTGCCACGGCACACATAATCGAAGGCATCAAATGTGGATGATATTACCATTTGCGGCTCAACCATAGAAGAGCACAATACGAGGTTGCTTAAAATTCTAACAAGTGTCAGGAGAAATGGCTGAAGCTCAACAAGCAAAAGTGCCAATTTGGAGTAACTGAAGTCATATTCCAAGGCCACAAGCTCTCATCGCATGGCATTGAACCTGACAAGGACAAAATCCAAGCAATTCGCAACATGCCAAAACCACACAACAAGAAAGCCATCTTAAGAGTGATGGGTATGATAAATTTTAAAGGCAAATTTATTCCAAACCTGTCAGCAAAAACAACACATCTACTTGACCTCCTTTCACTTGGACTGAGCGACATGAGCAAGAGTGGAAGAAGCCCAAGACTTCACTAGCCACCATGCCAGTTCTCACATTTTTTGACCCATCTAAACAGATTGAAGTGTCAACAGACGCGACGAAAGATGGTCTAGGAGCAATTCTTCGGCAACTCGAGCATGATGATTGGAAACTAGTCGCATATGCATCAAGATCCATGATGCCAACAGAGCAGCGGTATGTTCAAATCAAAAAAGAATGGCGCAGTTTAGTTGCAAGCTTGGAGAAATTCCATGACTACATGTATGGGCTCCAACTTTCACAGTTGAGACAGATCATCGTCCTTTGGTTAACATCATCAAGAAGTATCTCAACCAAGAGGTTGCTTGTGCATGATCATACTGTTATTCATCTGTTGTTTTGTATATTGTTGACCCACAGTTAACGTTAATAAATGGTTCATAGCTTTAGCTACCAGTGTTCTAGTAATATAATCAGGCCATCTGACAAGAACATTACACAAGGCTGAATGTTAAACTTACCTTGCAGCTCAATAAAAAGCACAGGTTGTGTACTACCTATGCGGCTTTTACTCACCATTGAATTTTCATTTTAACCAAATTCCAATTTTACACGTTAGGTAGAGCTCCACAAAATATACAACAGAGAATTAGGCTGCCATTTATGCTCCATTCATTCTTCCTCATCTAAGTCAATTCTGGTAAGCATAACACTCTATTCCCTTGTCTCTGAAATGTTAATGTCTTTATTCTTACTCTGTTCCCATCTTACTCAATGGTGTTACCTGCGATCACTGAAGAAATATTCTTGGAGGCCTATCTTGCATGGCTTTTTCCTTTTTCTATAATGCTACACAGTCGCCTGATCAGTTCAATCCTTCTTTTAACACTATAAACGGCAGTGGTTATTTTACTGCTGCTGGTAAAATAAAACTCACAAATTCTATAACTTCAGTTTTCAAATTGCGACTGAAAGTATGCCCTGAAGGCATTTTGATCTTTGTTATTCTATCTCTTGAGTCAATATGGATATTTCTGGAAAGGCATTTTAAACCCCAGGCCAGATTTTCTTATTGGCCGGATCAGAGGCACAGATCGAATATTTGAGGATGTAAAGATCGGATATGTGGGTGTTTTCAAAGGGGTTAAAGTATTGTTGTGTGGAATGTGTGAGAGTATTTAAAAAGCAAATGTCATGATGCTATGATTGAAGTGGTGACTCATGAGACCAATTCATCTTTTTGTCGGCGAGATGCTATGCTCCTAGCATATCAGTGTAACATGAAAAAATAAAGGCCAGGGAAGCTCCAACCTTCTCAGGAAGTGAGTACATGAAGTTGTATTTTATAACTATGCAGGTTTGATACACAGCTTAAAATTTGACCATATTTTTCACCACCTTGTTTTGCAAGGTCAAAAGATAGAGGGCGCGATTCTCCGACCCCCCGCCGGGTCGGAGAATCGCCAGGCGCTGGCGTGAATCCTGCCCCCGCCGCCCGCCGAATTCTCCAAAGGGAGAAAAGTCGGCGGGGCGTCAATCGCGCCGCCCGCCTCGGAGAATGGCAGGGGCGGGAGCGAGACAATGGGTTCCGGGGCTGCCGATATTCTCCCGTCCGGATGGGCCGAAGTCCCGCCGACGTGACCACGGGTCCCGTCGACGTAAATCAAAACACCTTTTAAACACCGTCAACCAGTGTTGATGGTTGCTTTGGGGGAGTGCCGGGAGGGGGGGTGAACATAGAACATAGAACATAGAAAATACAGCACAGAACAGGCCCTTCGGCCCACGATGTTGTGCCGAATATTTGTCCTAGATTAATCATAGATTATCATTGAATTTACAGTGCAGAAGGAGGCCATTCGGCCCTTTGAGTCTGCACCGGCTCTTGGAAAGAGCACCCTACCCAAACTCAACACCTCCACCCAACACCAAGGGCAATTTTGGACATTAAGGGCAATTTATCATTGGCCAATTCACCTAACCTGCACATCTTTGGACTGTGGGAGGAAACCGGAGCACCCGGAGGAAACCCACGCAGACACGGGGAGGACGTGCAGACTCCGCACAGACAGTGACCCAAGCCGGAATCGAACCTGGGACCCTGGAGCTGTGAAGCAATTGTGCTATCCACAATGCTACCGTGCTGCCCTTAAGAACAACTAAATCTACACTATATCACTTTACCGTAATCCATGTACCTATCCAATAGCTGCTTGAAGGTGCCTAATGTTTCCGACTCAACTACTTCCACAGGCAGTGCATTCCATGCCCCCACTACTCTCTGGGTAAAGAACCTACCTCTGATATCCCTCCTATATCTTCCACCTTTCACCTTAAATTTATGTCCCCTTGTAATGGTTTCTTCCACCCGGGGAAAAAGTCTCTGACTGTCTACTCTATCTATTCCCCTGATCATCTTATAAACCTCTATCAAGTCGCCCCTCATCCTTCTCCGTTCTAATGAGAAAAGGCCTAGTGAGTGCCGGGGAGGGGGACGGGGTGGGGGTGTGTGCTGGGGAGGGGGACGGGAGGATGAGTGCTGGGGGGGGACGGAAGGGTGAGTGCTGGGGAGGGGGACGGGAGGATGAGTGCCGGGGATGGGGGGGGTTGCGTGCCGGGGAGGGGGACGGGGGGGGAACGGGTGTGTGTGCCGGGGTCGGGAGGATGAGTGCTGGGGAGGGGGACGGATGGATGAGTGCCAGGGAGGGGGACGGGGGAAAGAGGACGGGGTGCGTGCCGGGGAGGGGGACGGGGGTGGTGCGTGCCGGGGAGGGGGATGGGGGGGTGCGTGCCGGGGAGGGGGACGGGAGGATGAGTGCCGGGGACGGGAGGTTGAGTGCCGGGGAGGGGGACGGGTGGGGGGGGGCGATCGGTAAGATGAGTGCCGGGGAGGGGGACAGGACGATGAGTGCCGGGGACAGGAGGATGAGTGCCGGGGAGGGGGACGGGAGGATGAGTGAAGGGGAGGGGGACCGGAGGATGAGTGCCGGGGAGGGGGAGGGGAGGATGAGTGCCGGGGACGGGAGGATGAGTGCTGAGGAGGGGGACGGGAGGATGAGTGAAGGGGAGGGGGACTGGAGGATGAGTGCCGGGGAGGGGGACGGGAGGATGAGTGCCGGGGACGGGAGGATGAGTGCCGGGGAGGGGGACGGGAGGATGAGTGAAGGGGAGGGGGACTGGAGGATGAGTGCCGGGGAGGGGGACGGGAGGATGAGTGCCGGGGACGGGAGGATGAGTGCCGGGGACGGGAGGATGAGTGCCGGGGAGGGGGACGGGAGGATGAGTGCCGGGGACGGGAGGATGAGTGCCGTGGAGGGGGACGGGAGGATGAGTGCCGGGGAGGGGGATGGGAGGATGAGTGCCGGGGAGGGGGACTGGAGGATGAGTGCCGGGGACGGGAGACGGGAGGATGAGTGCCGGGGACGGGAGGATGAGTGCCGGGGAGGGGGACGGGAGGATGAGTGCCGGGGACGGGAGGATGAGTGCCGGGGACGGGAGGATGAGTGCCGGGGAGGGGGACGGGAGGATGAGTGCCGGGGACGGGAGGATGAGTGCCGGGGACGGGAGGATGAGTGCCGGGGAGGGGGATGGGAGGATGAGTGCCGGGGAGGGGGACGGGAGGATGAGTGCCGGGGAGGGGGATGGGAGGATGAGTGCCGGGGAGGGAGACGGGAGGATGAGTGCCGGGGACGGGAGGATGAGTGCCGGGGACGGGAGGATGAGTGCCGGGGAGGGGGACGGGAGGATGAGTGAAGGGGAGGGGGACTGGAGGATGAGTGCCGGGGACGGGAGGATGAGTGCCGGGGAGGGGGATGGGAGGATGAGTGCCGGGGAGGGGGACGGGAGGATGAGTGCCGGGGAGGGGGATGGGAGGATGAGTGCCGGGGAGGGAGACGGGTGGATGAGTGCCGGGGACGGGAGGATGAGTGCCGGGGACGGGAGGATGAGTGCCGGGGACGGGAGGATGAGTGCCGGGGAGGGGGACGGGAGGATGAGTGCCGGGGAGGGGGACGGGAGGATGAGTGCCGGGGAGGGGGACGGGAGGATGAGTGCCGGGGAGGGGGATGGGAGGATGAGTGCCAGGGACGGGAGGATGAGTGCCGGGGAGGGGGATGGGAGGATGAGTGCCGGGGAGGGGGATGGGAGGATGAGTGCCGGGGAGGGGGACGGGAGGATGAGTGCCGGGGAGGGGGATGGGAGGATGAGTGCCAGGGATGGGAGGATGAGTGCCGGGGAGGGGGACGGGAGGATGAGTGCCGGGGAGGGGGATGGGAGGATGAGTGCCAGGGACGGGAGGATGAGTGCCGGGGAGGGGGACGGGGGGGGGGGGGGGGGGGGGTGTGCAGGGGAGGTGGGGTGCGAGGGCAAGGGAGTTTGTCCGCCTGGCCAGGTGCCATCCTCCAACAGTCACGCCCATGCAGTCCATGCCACCTGGCTGGGGGGATGGGGGGTACGGGCAATGATGCCATGTCGTCGTTTCCCCCCCCCCCCGGCAGGCCGTCATGTTTTACGATCAGCCAGCGATGTTGGCCGCCGTGGCGGCAGCCGCTATTCTCCATGTTGCCCTGGATGAGGAGGAGGAGGAGGAGCGTGCCAGAGAGGCGGCGCAGGCTGCCGTAGAGGGGCAGGCGGCAGCCGCCCAGGCTGGAGGGACACCCGCCCGACAGGATGAGGAGGAGGAGGAGCAGGGGGAGCACGTAGTGGAGGAGGAACACGAGGAGGGGGAGGAGGCAGTTGCAGCGCCACGGCAATGGAGGCACCCGAGGGGGCCCCGTGTGTACCATCCCCGGCTGTCGTACCAGGACCTCACGGACCGGGAATGCAGGTGGAGACTCCAGATGAGCCGTGAATCCGTGGCACACATCTGCCACCTGCTGGCACACCTGGCACCGCGTGGCACTGGGGGGGGCACCCTCTCCCCGTGTCCGTCAAGGTTACGGTGGCCCTGAACCTTTATGCCATGGGGTCATTCCAGACGCCAGGTGGGGACCTGTCCGGCATCTCGCAGACATCGGTGCATCCGGGCAGTGACAGACGCCCTATATGCCATTGCGCACCGCGACATCCGCTTCCCTGTGGACCGGGCCAGCCAGGATGCCCGGGCCGTGGGCTTCTCTGCCGTGGCCGGGTTTCCCCTGGTCCAGGGCGCGATTGGTGGGTTGCATGTCGCCGTGCGGCCACCTGCAGATAACAGGGCCGTGTTCACCAATAGGAAGGGAACCTATTCGATGAACATACAGGTGGTCTGCGACCACCGCATGATTATCCTGCACGTCTGCGCCCGGTACCCGGGAAGTGTACATGACTCGTACGTGTTGTCGCGGTCTTACATCCCTGGCATGCACGAGGGACGCCACCCCCGGATGAGGGGCTGGTTGCTGGGCGACAGGGGTTACCCGTTGCGGTCGTGGCTGATGACGCCTGTACGGAGGCCACAGAATGACGCGGAGAACCGCTACAATGATGCCCATGCAGCGACAAGGGGCGTGAAGGAGAGGTGCATTGGCGTGCTCAAAATACGTTTCAGGTGCCTGGACCTCTCAGGGGGCGCCCTTCAGTATCCGTCAGATACGGTCAGCTGCATCATTGTGGTGTGCTGCGTCCTGCACAACATAGCCCAGCAGAGGGGCGATGTGCCTCAGGCAGAGGAGAGTGGGGTGGAGGAGCAGCAGAAAGAGGCGCAGTCCTCCCCAGATGAGGTGGATGGGGCAATGGTCAGGGCAGACGGGGTAGACACGGGCGGGTGGCTGTCCACTGTTACCGGCTGGGCCAGCGGGCACGAGACAGGCTGATAGCCGCCTGCTTCACTGACTAGATGGGCGTGGGAATCGGGTAGTATGGCCACATACCGCACACCATGGCAACACCCAAACACCTTCACCCCCTCCCACCCATCCACCCACCCAGCACCCTCACCACCCCCCCAACCCCACCCACCCGACCCGCATGCACACCACCCCTCCATTGCAGAATCACCTGGGGCACGACGGGCCGGGGTCACACGGTCGCCGGTGGACGCGTGTCTATTGCAGGCCATGGAGGATGACGACGACCCGCTCTGCGATGAGCTCCTGGCTCCACATCATTGGACAATGTCTGACCCATGGCCACAGTACCACCATCCACCCGGACCATCCCTGCATGCGGCTGTGACACTGCAGCGCACGGTCCCGTCCTCTGCCCGGGGGGATGGTGAGGGAGGCCCAGGGGGAAGCGGGCACACTCACCTGGGGCCGACATAAGACCACCCCTCACACACACACTTGCGCTCAACGTACATGACACCCCCGCACGCTTTGGACAGAGCACAAAGGCAGCTTCTGTAGGTGTAACATTGACTTTAATAACCAAAGGAGTTCATGCACGTGCCCTAGCCCCAAAAACTCATCTGTGCCCTGCACCCATGCTAACGTAGTCAGTGTCTAATTGTTTGGCCTTACGGGCCCTTTGACTATGCCGAGGTGGTTCCCCAGACGGTACAGCAGAACTGGAGGTGGACTCCTGTGATTCCTGCTCTCTGACACTGGATCCCTTTGGCTGCCGTTTCCTGGGGCGTCCTGGCCTAGATGCGCCAGGCTGTGGCCCGGGCGACTGAGATGGCGAGCTGCCAGCCTGTCCTGCCCGTTGCCCACCCGATGCACCTGGGATGGAAGGGGGGGAGTCCGAGGTGTCGCGGTGTACCGGGACCTCCCCTACAGAGGGAGCCGGGACGGACCACACCACCTCCTCCTCCCTCGGGGTGCCCGATGGCCCCCGGGCCTCTACATGGGTTGGGGATGCGAACGAACTGGCCATCCGACGCCGCTCCGACACCTGGCGCTGCCAGTCCTGGAGGCCCGTGTTGGTATCGACAAGGGTCTGCAGGTTTGCAGCCATGGAGCTCAGGGAGTTGCGCATCCCTGTCTGTGACTGTGCGACGCCGGCTAGCACATGGGCAATGGCGCCGATGCCCTCAGCGATGGCCTGCAGAGACTGGGCCATTGCCTGCACAGACTGGGCCATTGCCTGCTGAGAATGGGCCATGGCGTTGAGCGCCTCTGCGATCTGCCGCTGGGTCTGGCTCATGGCTTCCTGTGAGAGGGCAGCCATGTCCTGGGCCACAGACGCCGCCTGCATGGAAAGCCCCAGGCCTCGCAAACCGCTCCCCATGTCTGACACCGTCGTACCCATTGCCTCCACCGCGGACGCCACCCGTGTGGTGTCGGCCTGGGTGGCACGCATGACCGGCACCACTCCCAGCTCCTGGACGCGGGTGCACTCCTCCACCTGCGACTGCAGCCGCTGCAAGCCGGCCGTCACACTTTTCGCTCGTCCCAGGTTCGGTGGTTCCTTCGGAGCTATGGGTGGGTGTGGTAACTCCAGGAACCCGGGATCCATCTGGGCGGCAGATGTTTGCTTGCGCCGGGCTGCCCTCCTACCTCCCGGCCCCTCTGCTGCCCCTGCCTCCACCTGCTGTACCGGGACGGCTGTGTTGTGCGCACCAGTGAGTGTACAAGACGCCTCATCACTAAAGTGCCCAACCGAGGTGAGTGTCTCTGCGATGGCGGAGGGTGTTGGAGATAGCAGTGGCGTTGTGTCGAGCGCATAATCCGACTCTGAGTCCATGGTACTTTGGGGTGGCGGTTCGTCTCCACCCATCCACTCTGTGTCACTGTCCTGTATTTCAGTTTCCTGGGTAGGGGTCACCTGGGTGGGGGTCTCCTGGGTTGTGGTTTCGTGGCCCGGCTGCGACGGGGCCTGTGGCTGCCCCCCTCGTCGCTGGGTGGCACACGTCTGCGTCGCCGCACCCGCATGAGATGGGGGCGGCGTCTCCCTGTTGCTCCAGGTCTCTCCGTCTCCCGTGGTCTCCGAGGGGCATTCTGCGGGTGTCGCGTGCCAGAAGGTCCGTGCCTCTCCGTATCCCGTGGTCTCCGAGGGGCATCCTGCGGGCGTCGCATGCCAGAGGGTCCGGGTCTCTCCATATCCCGTGGTCTCCGAGTGGCATCCTGCGGGCGTCGCGTGCCAGAGGGTCCGGGTCTCTCCGTATCCCGTGGTCGCCCTGGGGTATCCTTCGGGTGGTCGGCATCTGTGGGGATGGGTGCCTCGACATTTGCTCCTCGATACACAATGAAGCATGCATGGTTAGACACGCAGGCGGTGATCAGGTGATATGGGGAAGGGGGGATATGGGGGATATGGGAGGGGGGATATCGGGGATATGGGGAGGGGGGATATGGGGGAGGGGGGATATGGGGACAGGCTGTCGGTGGCTCACTTGCTGGTGGGTCCCCGACCTCTGCATCGGCAACCTCCCGGTCCTCAGGTCCGCCAGCCAGTTCCAGGGCCCTTTCCTCATGTATGGTGAGTGGCCTCTCATCAGCTGGGCCCCCTCCAGTCCTCTCATGCTCCCTATTGTTGTGTGCGCGCTTCTCCTGTGGGGGTGGGGGGGTGGGTGGTAGGGGTAAAAGGTCACAGTGTTAGACAGGTATATGAATGCATGCCATCGGTTGCGCGTGTATTGCAGAGGTTAGGGTTAGGGCTGGATTCACCTGGGGGATATGGGGGAGGGGGGATATGGGGGATATGGGGAGGGGGATATAGGGGATATGGGGGAGGGGGGATATTGGGGAGGGGGAATATGGGGGATATGGGGAAGGGGGATATGGGGGAGAGGGGATATGGGGGAGGGGGATATGGGGATATGGGGGAGGAGAATATGGGGATATGGGGGAGGGGGATATGGGGGAAGGGGGATATGGGGGAGCGAGGATATGGGGGAGGTGGGATATGGGGGATATGGGGGAGGGGGACATGGGGAGGAGGGATATGGGGGATATGGGGAGGGGGGATATGGGGAGGGGGATATGGGGAGGGGGGATATGGGGGAGGGGGGATACGGGGGATATGGAGGAGGGGGGATATGGGGGATATGGGGAGGGGGGATATGGGGTTTTGGGGGAGGGGGGATATGGGGAATATGGGGGAGGGGAGTTATGGGGGATATGGGGAGGGGGAATATGGGGGATATGGGGGAGGGGGGATATGGGAGATATGGGAAAGGTGGATATGGGGGATATGGGGAGGGGGATATGGGGGATAAGGGGCAGGGGGATATGGAGAGGGGGATATGGGGATATGGGGGAGGGGGGATATGGGGTAGGGGGATATGGGGGAGGGGGGATGTGGGGGATATTGGGGAAGGGGATATGGGGAGGTGGGATATGGGGGATATGGGGGAGGGGGGATATGGGTGATATGGATATCGGGCAGGGGGGGGGGGGGGACTTACCCTGGCTGCCCTGACGAGGTCGTTCACCTTCTTGTGGCACTGGGTGCCTGTCCGTGGTGTCAGAGTCACAGCGCTGATGGCCTCTGCCACTTCCCTCCACAGACGCTGGCTTAGGTGTGTGGCGACCCTGCAGCCGTGTCCGGGATACAGGGCCTCCCTCTTCTGCTCCACTGCATCCAGGAGCGCCTCAATGTCGCGGTACTGGAACCTCGGGGCTGCGCGGCGAGCGGCCATCCGGTCGGGTCTTCTGGTCGGGAGGGGGGAGCAGCGCGTCTTTTGAGCTGTCACGCCGCACGGCGTGACCCACGTGAGCCAGCGGGAATGGCGTCATGCTGCTGCTAGCCCATTCCAGGCCAGAGAATTAACGATGTTTGGGGGGGGCCCAACACCGGACTGATCCGCACCATTTTTGGCGCCGGGTAGCGGACATCGCGTTGTTTGCGGAGAATCCCGCCCCTCGGGCGTGATTTAATCAAATTCGTTCTCAGTGTCATAGTGAGTAGGAAATGCCAGAGGGTCCCCGGCAGCTGAATGGGTAATGCCGGCACAGTATCTACCGTTGATTGGGACACTTAACGATGCCCCACGGGCTTCACGCCGCAAATGACTGTCCCACCAGCTGATTCGCCAGAACCGTGCTCGACAGCTCCTGCTAATGAGGGGGGCAGCACTTAAACTGATGCCACAGTAAACTCCAGACAGCATGCAGCCAGGTCACCAAGGAGATAGTGCCGTGATTAGGGGATCCTGGCCAGGCTCATGGATGCGGTAGAGTCGAGGCATGACACCCTGTTTCCCCGAGGAGGTCAGAGGGTCAGCCACAGAGCAGCGGCAGTGGGCAGTCAGCTCGCGGAGTGTGGCCACCACACAGTGCCGCAAGAAGGTCAATGACCTCCATCAAGTCGCATGAGGGAGTTGGTATCGGCCCCTTGTTACCGGTCCCGCCTGCTACCCCTGGGTGAAGCTTACAATACCCACTCCATGTTGGTGCAAGAGAAGTTGGCCCACAACAGATGGGAGAGGGCCCAGATAGGCGGCGGGGTGCCAGACCTCAGGGTTCTCAACCCCTAGAAGGAATGGGCCCTGGAGGTAGCGGAGGTGGCCGAGGGCAGAGCGGTGACCAACATCGAGATTGGCCTACGCCGCGGAGCTGAGTATCTATTGGCCCCTGTCCAGGTGACCAGTCACACATGAGTTGCTCATCACAGAATGATGATCCTTCCCTCTCACTGACTACATGTTCATTCCCCCGCAGGATCACAGCCCGGCAGTGCCGGCCCTTCCAGTGTGGCCCCCCCCCGTCCCCAGTTTCACAAAAGAACACCTCGGAGGATAGCTCTTAGGATTCCACCATCATTGCATCATGGCTGTCATCCCCACTTTCCACCAATGCAGAGAGACACACCTAAGTGGGCGAAAGTAGTGGACAGGCTTCTGGGGCACATTCTGGTGAGCACCACACAGTTTCAGATCCTCATCAGGTAAAGGCAGGAATATCCAGGGGAGACAGCAGTCAGATGTCTGCTGGATCCTAGGGCCCAACTGACTCCCATTCAGATGCTGAGCCTCTGGACCAGGTTGTTCCGGAGCTGATGCAGTCGATAGAGTGCGAGCGTGAGATTCAGAGGAGGTTGTCAGTTACATTCCAGCCGGTTCATAGCCAATTAGAGGAATCCCAACAGCTAAGGGCGCAGGAGATGGCGCTGGCTATGCATGGCGAACACAGTGGAGAGTCTGGAGAACGAGGTTAGCACCATGAGTGGTGATGTCCAAGGCATTGCTCAGTTTGTGACGGCCATGCCTGAGGGCCTCGACAGAATGTCCGAGGTGCTGGGGAACGTGTCCCAGACGCAGGTGGACCTGACAGAGGTGCTGCGGAGCATGTCCCAGTCTCAGGTGGGCATCGCTGAGGTGCTGCTGAGCGTGTCCCGGTCACTTCGCACGTCGAATCAGGCGCTGAAAGATGCCCTCGTATGAACGGGATATGGCGCTCGACTCATCAATCGACAGTTCCAACGCACCACAGCAAAAACCGCACTGACCTCCTCAGAAGACAAACACGGGACACAACTGACAGAGTACCCTTCGTCGTCTAGTGCTTCCCCGGAGCGGAGAAACTACGACATCTTCTTTGCAGCCTTCAATACATCATCGATGAAGACGAACATCTTGCCAACGCCACTCCCACACCCCCACTACTGGCTTTCAAACAACCGCGCACCTCAAACAAACCATTGTTTGCAGCAAACTACCCAGCCTTCAGAACAGCGACCACAACACCACACAACCCTGCCATGGCAATCTCTGCAAGACGTGCCAGATCATCAACATGGGTACCACCATTACACGTGGGTACACCACCAACCAGGTACGTGGTACATACTTGTGCGACTCGGCCAATGTTGTCTACCTCATACACTGCAGGAAAGGATGTCCCGAAGCGTGGTACATTGGCGAGACCATGCAGATGCTGTGGCAACGGATGAATGGACATCGCACAACAATTGCCACAAAGGAATGTTCCCTTCCAGTCGGGGAACACTTCGGCAGTCAAGGGCATTCAGCCTCTGATCTTCAAGGTAAGCGTTCTCCAAGGTGGTCTTCAGGACCCGCGACAACGCAGAATTGCCAAGCAGAAACCTATAGCCAAGTTCTGTACACATGAGTACGGCCTCAACCAGGACCTTGGATTCATGTCGCATTGCATCCACCCCCCACCATCTGGCCTGGGCTTGCAAAATCCTACCAATGTCCTGGCTTGAGACAATTCACACCTCTTTAACCTGTGATTATCCCTCTCTCCAGTTGCTCTGTCTGGACCTGTAAAGACTTAATTACCTGAGAAAGGACATATTGGCACTGGAGGGAGTGCAGAGGAGATTCACAAGGTTGATCCCAGAGTTGAGGGGATTAGATTATGACGAGAGGTTGAGTAGACTGGGACTGTACTCATTGGAGTTTAGAAGGATGCGGGGGGGATCTTATTAAGACATATAAAATTATGAAGGGAATAGATAGGATAGATGCGGGCAGGTTGTTTCCACTGGTCGGGGAAAGCAGAACTAGGGGGCATAGCCTCAAAATAAGGGGAGGTAGATTTAGGACGGGGTGTAGGAGGAACGTCTTCACCCAAAGGGTTGTGAATCTCTGGAATTCCTTGCCCAGTGAAGCAGTTGAGGCTCCGTCTTTAAATGTTTTTAAGAAAAAGATGGATGCCTTTCTAAAGAATAAAGGGACTCGGGGATATGGTGTACGGGCCGGAGAGTGGAGCTGAGTCCACAAAGATCAGCCATGATCTCATTAAATGGCGGAGCAGGCTCGAGGGGCCAGATGGCCTACTCCTGTTCCTAGTTCTTATGTTCTTATGTAATTACCTGCAAAGATTTGCAATCAAAATATCGTCTTGCATCATTGACTTTGTCTGTATATATGTTTCTGGAATCCACCTCTTCATTCACCTGATGAAGGAGCTGTGCTCCGAAAGCTAGTGATTTGAAACAAACCTGTTGGACTTTAACCTGGTGTTGTAAGACTTCATACTTGGGAGCTACGAAGTGGGGCAGCCCGGTAGCATAGTGGTTAGCACAATTGCTTCACAGCTTCAGGGTCCCAGGTTCGATTCCCGGCTTGGGTCACTGCCTGTGTGGAGTCTGCGCGTTCTCCCCGTGTGTGCGTGGGTTTCCTCCGGGTGCTCCGGTTTCCTCCCACAGTCC
Organism: Scyliorhinus torazame; assembly: GCF_047496885.1. Lineage (NCBI taxonomy): Eukaryota > Metazoa > Chordata > Chondrichthyes > Carcharhiniformes > Scyliorhinidae > Scyliorhinus > Scyliorhinus torazame. The sequence continues at coordinate 131,529,797 of NC_092712.1, forward strand.
AAGGACGTGCAGGTTAGGTGGATTGGCAATGCCAAATTGCCCTTAGTGTCCAAAATTGCCCTTAGTGTTGGGTGGGGTTACTAGGTTACTGGGTTATGGGGATAAGGTGGTAGTGTGGGCTTGGGTGGGGTGCTCTTTCCAAGAGCCGGTGCAGACTTGATGGGCCAAATGGCCTCCTTCTGCACTGTAAATTCTATGAAATTCTATGAAATATTGCTGGAATTGCCAATTTCCAGTAGCAATAGCCTGCAGCTGTGTGGCCAGTGGCCATCTTTGTCTCTGGGAGTTAGAGTGACCATCACCATCTTACCATTGATGGGGCTCTGTCCAGGGGATGGCCAGGCAGCGGCTGGTGCAGCCCCGGTTATGGTTAAGCATTATCCAGGGGGTGGCATGCCGGACCAGTGGGCGCAACCCCTTGCCCAGGGGAATCCCCCTCCCACAACAATGGAAGTGCACCTCCTCAACCGAACCCTCCACCTCCTGGAAGCTCTCCCCCCTCCCCGCCCAAGCACTGGGGCAGCGACCTCGATGCCCCCGGGCTGACTGCCCGATTCTGAAGGTGACTACTCAGCTCCTCGGATCCACACAGGCGGCTTCTCTGCCAGCTTCACATTTTAAATAGGTGTACTAAACGGCGCCTGTGGGTCCGTTCACTGAGGAAGCGGTTAGATCACAGGCAGCCATTCGTGAGGGGACCTTCCTGTTAATGGGATCGAGACTGGTCTTAATTGGTGATTATTTGTTTCTCACCTCACCGCGGTGACTTCCGCATCTCACCAACAGGAGAGGGCTGGTTAAATTGGAAATCATCGGTGCCCGGCGTGGTTCCTGATTTCGGATTCTCCCGCTATCTAACCGGCCCACCCGTTCTCTCTCCCGGCGCAGCGTGGCTGGTAGATCAGGCCCAGACTTCATGAAGTAAAGCAACCGATGCTAAAAGTTGGAGGCAGGATGGGCGGCACGGTGGCACAGTGCTTAGCACTGCTGCCTCACGGTACCAAAGACCTGGCTTCGATCCCGGCCCCAGGTCACTGTCCGTGTGGAGTTTGCCCACTCTCCCTGTGTCTGCATGGGTCTCACCCACACAACTCAAAGACCTGAAGTGTAAGTGTATTGGCCATGCTAAATTTCCCTTTAACTGGAACAAAAATGAATTGGGTACTTTAAACTTATTATTTAAAATTACAAAAGTTGCAGGTTGCTTTTCCACAGATACACAAGACCCACCGGACTGCATACGTTTCAGGCCGTGAATAGTTTAGCTGAGAGACCCACAGCCATAGAATTGGACTGAAGCCAACAGACAACCATGCTTTGAAGCTCTGTTAAACCTTCCAGCTAAGCCTTATCTAATTAAGATTTGTTTGATGGAATGCAAAAGTCAATTAGTGTGCAGAATTGGAATATGATTTCTGTAGTCTGATGAGATTTGAGAATAAGGTCTGGAATCTAGTATACAAATCAGTGACGTGGGCTGGAATCTTCTGCTCATAGGATGAAAGGTCTGGGTGCCATATTTAACGGGCAGTTCAGCCAATCACTCACTGCAAGCCAAGAGCTGTGAAATCTGCTGCAACCACGATGCCAGAGACAAGGGGCGGGTTTCTCCGACCCCCCGCCGGGATACGTACTCATTGCAAGATGACTTTCATAAAGGCATCAGGCAATGTAAGTATGCGAGTGCATAGGGATGTCAGACAGAACCATGGGCAGCACGGTAGCATAGTGGTTAGCACAGTTGCTTCACAGCTCCAGGGTCCCAGGTTCGATTCCCCGCTGGGTCACTGTCTGTGCGGAGTCTGCATGTTCTCCCTGTGTCTGCGTGGGTTTCCTCCGAGTGCTCCGATTTCCTCCCACAGTCCAAAGATGTGCGGTTTAGGTGGATTGGCCATGCTAAATTGCCCTTAGTGTCCAAAATAGATGTTAAGTGGGGGTTACTGGGTTACGGGGATAGGGGAGATATGTGGGCTTCAGTAGGGTGCTCTTTGTAAGGGCCTGTGCAGACTCGATGGGTATAATGGCCTCCTTCTGCACTGTAAATTCTATGATTCTCTGATTCTATGAGAAGTTTGCTTTGACATGTGCACTGAATGTATGCCAACCATTCATGCTCTCAATTTTCCATCACTTGCAGGACAACCAGCACAGGGCTCAGGAGCTGGCATAGGCATGCATGCTCCTAAACAACTCATGCATCCATAGGGATGACAATCAATCCTTCTCTTTGTCTGCAGGAGAAAAACACCCACATTAAGTCTAACGTGGAGACAGCATTTCAGACATTTAAGTCCACAGTCCTTTTGGGGAACAGGCCGCGAATGAGCCAAGGAGGAGCAGGACCATGCCTGTGCTGAAGGTGTGAATGGACTCCACCAGGAAGCCATTGAGGACGTCGCCAGCCTGCAGTTGTCAGATGCCCCTAAAAGGGTAAATATTGCTTGTGGAAGATCTCAAGGATCTTAATGTGACATTGATAGACAGTCCAGGTTTTGCTACAGTGGAGAAAGGCGGTCAACACAATTACCTTATAAATCGGGACCCTTGTTGACTTCCAAATATCCCCATTGGCAATGACACGTGCATGCTGCTTGAAGAAGGCAGCGTTGGCAGATTTGAATCGGTGCTGGTCTTCCTTATCAATCCCTTGGGAGCAGTGACTGCCGAGATGTGGGAAGTGTTGCACATATTCCAGCGACACCCCGTCTACATGCACGGCATGGGGGTTGCTCGTTTAGTCTAGAAAAGGTTGATCAAGAATCTTTGTCTTGGCGACATTTCAAAATAAGCTGAGTCCCTTATAAAACGTGTTGAAGAGGTCAAACATCCTTTTCATGTCCTGTACAGTGAGCAATCACACAGCAGCCATCTGCAAACTGAAGGTCATTGGTGTTCATGGTGCTCAGTTTTGTTTTGTCCAGAAGTGACCAAGGTTGAAAAGCTTCCAGTCCAGACAATGCTAGATGCTGACTCCGGGAGGTCGGTCATCTCTGATGAGGTGGACGATGTTGGTGAGCTAAATTATGAACAAAGTGGGGTGATGACACAACCTTGTTTAACCCAAGTCTGGATGTGAAAAGCGTCTGTTTCAGACCCTCCACTCAGAATGGTTGCAGTCATATTGTCACGCCGAAGTCTCAGGATGGAGGCACAGGTCAATGAGCAACCAAAGTATTGGAGGCCGATCCAAAGGGCTTCACGATTTACAGAATTCAACGCTTTGGTCAGGTCAATGAAGGCAACAAACAATTCTTGACATTTTTCCTGGATCTGCCCAGCCACAAAGACCACGTCTGCAATACCATGGGATGGTCTGAAGCTACACTGCGTTTCCGGAAAGATCTCCTCAATGACATGAATGTGGTTCAGGAGAATGTGGGCCAGGATCTTACCAGCGTTCAACAGGATGGAAATCATCTGTAGCTTTCGCAATTAGATTTATCCCCCTTCTTGTGGATAATAAGGCTAGTAATGTTCTTGAGATCCTGGGGGAAGAAATCTTTGTCTCAGAGGCAGAGGATGAACTGATAGAGTGGTGATGTGAGCCACTAGCACCAAAGCTCTATATATTAGCGGAAACTGACACATACAAAGGATTAAACCACCAGGAGGGAGGACATGTAAATTCTATGTTAAATTCTATGTTAAATTAAGTAGTGCAATTTAATTCAGCTATCATAAATGATGGTACATTAGAGCAAATATAATGTCTGAAACCAAAAAGGAGAAGGGGCCTACCAACCAGCAGAGGGCAGGAAAATAAATAAACAAAGAAATATCTCGGCAGCTTACTCTGCCTGGAATCCATTAGCTTTCAGAATGTCACAGGACTGTCTGCCACATCAAATCCTTGCAATGGCCACTGCATGCAGCTCCACCATATCCTGACCTGATTGTTGGATGAGACATCTTTGTAATGCGGGAAGTTATGCAGAGCACAGCAGATAACGATGATCTGGGATAAAAACAGAAAATACTGGACAATCTCAGCAGGTCTGACAGATTCTGTGGCAAGAGAAGGGAGCTAACCGTTTGAGTCTGGATGACTCGACTGGGACACTCTCTGAGGTGAGTATTGGAGAGCTCCACCTGAGCTATCCAAATAGCTGAACCTCATCTTTCGGGGGCTGGGTTCTCCACAGCCCCGCGCCAAAATCGCGTTCGGGGGGTGGGGGGGGAGAATGGCCGTTTACGAGGAAATTGGGACCGACGCCGCTGAAGCAATTCTCTGGTCCCCGGAGAATCACTCGGGAATCTCTCGCACGCGACCTACGCGTCACGGCTAGGGGGCCATTGACAGCGGCCCCCCCACGATTCTCCGTGCAAAACTGGCCGAGTTCCCGATGGCGTGGTTCCAACCACGTAGCAGCCGTTGGGAGCCTCGGGTGGCGGCTGCGGACTCAGTCCGAGGTTGCCCTGCTGGGGGGCGAGGGTATCACTCACGGGGGGTGGGGGGGCCTCACGGCCGGCCACGGGAATGATCGAGTGGCATGGATCCCTGGGCGCGTGCGATCTCGGGGGGGGAGGAGGGGAGCTGTACATTTTGGATAACAGTTCGCGGTCCGAGTCCTCCATCGCGCACAACGCGGCTGCTGCAGGCCGCCACTGTGCGCACGCGTGGACTCCCGACCAGAATTGCGGGCCTGTATCGGCAGCCAAAGCTGCGAGAAACACTCCGGGGCCCTGCCAGTCCTTGCAAGGTAGGAGAATCACTCTTGACGTTTTAAAGAAAAGTCAAGAGTGAAACGCCAGCGTTTTTACGCTGGCATGGGGACATAGCCCCATTTTTGGAGAATCCAGCCCAGGATGCCTGTGGACTGCTCAGTCTTGGACCCTGTGGAGGCATGTGTTGCATTGTACCATTCCTCAGCAGCACTCTGTGGGTGGCAAACTGATGTCATCAGCAGGGTCTTCTGGGGATATCCCTTGAGCGGTTTTGGCCTTTCACACTGTTGGGACTTTCAGATCCTGACAAAGTCAGTGGACCTTTGAATAACTCGCCGCATTAGATGGTCCCACTCCCAATCCGGCATGGTTATGAAATTCCTTCAATTCTCCACAAGGAAGCAGCACTGCAATCGCCAAGGTCCTTAAAATACCTGTGACATCTAGGAATGGGTTAAAATATAGAGCTTGTGAGAGCTAACTGAGTTCAAACATCAGGATTTGTCTTCTGTGATCACATATTACTTCAAATTAATGTTGTAATATGCCTTAAAGGGACTGCTTCATGACATCACTAGAAAGGAAGTGTGTCACACAATCCAATTTTACTATACTTTTATTTCAGAGAGCACATAGGAGTCACTCTGCTGCTGATATCTTTAAGCTTTATACCCATGTATATCTATCTGTTCTCATGCGCTTAGCCTAAATAAATGAATCCACAACAAGTTTGCATATCCTTTATGAGCAATTGGTGTCTTTATTTCACTATAAAGCACAATGGCGTGGAAATGTTTCCCACTGATGAATATGACTGGCTGTTGTCAAGGAGCTCTCTTTTGTTGCCAATGTGCATTGATGGTGGAGGGATTGAATATTTGTGGATCGCATATCAATCAAGTGAGCCATTTTGTCCTTGATGGCATTGAACTTCTTGAGTGTTGTTGGAGCAGCACACATCCAGGCAAGGGGAGAGTATTCCATCACACACCTGGATTGACCTTTGTAGATGGTGGACAGGCTTTGGGGGGTCAGGAGGTGAGATACCCATTACAGGATCCCTAACCTCTGACCTGCTCTTGGAGCCACAGAATTTATATGGCTAGTCCAGTTCAGTTTCTGGTCACTGGTAACCCCCAGGATGTTGATAGTGGGGATTCAGTGAAGGAAATGCCATTGAATATCAAGGAACGATGATTAGATTCTCTCTTGTTGGAGATGGTTATTGCCTGGCAATTGTGTGGCTCAAATATTTCTTATCACTTCTCAGTCCAAGACTGGATATTGTCTGAGTCTTTTTCCATTTGAACATGGACTGCTTCAGTATCTAGGGGGTCATATTGAGCAATCATCAGTGAACATCCCCATGTCTGACGTTATGATGGGGTGAAGATCATTGCTGAAGCAGCTGAAGATGGTTGGGCCGAAGACACTTCCCAGAGGAACTCCTGCAGTACTGTTCTGGAACTGAGATGATTCACCTCTACCAAATATAGCCATCTTCCTTTGTGCCAGGTATGACTTTAGCCAGTGGAGCTTTCCCCTGATTCTTATTGACTCCAATTTTGCTCGGGTCAGAGGCGGACTTATACTTTTGGAGGCTCTGTGCTCTCACTCTTTGTGGGGGCCCCACACCATGCCTGTCCCCAGTGATGTGGTGGCACACGCGAATGACACTGAGCCCCACCCCAATGACGTTGAGTCCCATACCCCATGATGTTGAGTCCTGCCCCCATCAGAGAGAGAAATAACGGACACCAAAAAAGGCAGTAAATTCAACATGTAAATCGAACAAGAAGAAATAAGATTTAACAGTATCTGTGGCGAGAGGATGGAGCTAACGTTTCAACTCTGGATGACTCTTTGTCAGAGCTAAAGAGAACTGGAAATAGGATGAGATTTATATTGTTGTTTGCGGGGTGTCGTAGAGCAGTGAAGGTGGACAGAGAGCCAGCGATAGGTGGAGGTTCATAAAGATGTTGCGGACAAAAGGAATATAAGTAGTGGTGATAATGACTAAGAAGGGTGCTGATAGTTGCACATTAAGAGATCAGAATGTGTTGATCACAGAATAGAGGGAAGCAGTGTGTTAAAGGACAACTTGGAAAAGGGTGTAGATGGCTCAAGTGGGGTGACGAGAGGGGAGACAATGGTAAAGGAAAAATGGATCGATAGAAGAAATGAAAATAAATTGATAGAAATAAAAACGGGGTGAAGGTGGAGGAGAGAGTTCACAGTTGGAAGGCTGTAATGTGCCTAATTGGAAGATGAGGTGTTGTTCCTCCGGTTTGCGCTGGGCTTCACTGGAACATTGCAGCAGGCCAAGGACAGACATGTGGATGTGAGAGCAGGACGGTGAGTTGAAATGACAAGCGGCGGGAAGGTCTGGGTCCTGCTTGCGGACTGGCCAAAGATGTTCTGCAAAGAGGTCACCCTGTCTGCGTTTAGTCTCTCCAATATAGAATGAATCGCATCGAGAACAGCAATTGCAATAGACCAGATTGAAGGAGGTGAACGTGCTGCTTCACCTGAAGGCATGTCAGCAGCACTGTTTTGGAAAGTGGCACCATTGGCTGTAGTTGAGGTAGCTGTGGGAGTCAGTGGGCTTGTGATGGATATTCGTGGACAGTCTATCCCCAGGAATTGAGATAGAGAGATCAAGGAAGTGAAGTGTTAGAGTTGGACCATGTGAAGGTGATCGAGGATTGGAAATTGGAAGCAAAATTGACTACTTTTTTCAGGTCCAGAAGGGAACATGAAGCGGCACCGAAACAGTTGCTGATGTACCACTGTGTGTTTTATTGAAAGTTCGCCACTGACTAGAGTTCTTTGGTGCCACACATAGTCAGATTTTGCCATGGTGTCAAGGGTAGTTACTTGCACCTCACCGCACCTCACTTCTGGAGTTCAGCTAATTTTGCCCATGTTCGAACCTAGGTTGTAATGAGGTCAAGAGTTGAGTGACCCTGGTTGAACCCAAACTGAGCATCCATGACCAGGTTATTGATAAGCAAGTGCTGCTTGATAACATTGTTGATGACCCCTTATATCACTTTCCTGATGATTGAGAGTAGACTGTGGGGCAGTAATTGGCCGGGTTGAATTTGTGAACAGGACATACGTCGGCAATTTTCTACACTGCCATATAAATGTCAGTATTTTTGTTGTATTGTAACATCTTGGCTATGAGCGTGGCATGTTCTGGGGCACAAGTCTTCAGTACTCTAGCTGGAACTTTGTCAGGGCCCATAGCTTTTGCAGTATCCAGTGCCTTCAACTCATTCTTGATATCACGTGGAGGGAATGGAATTGGCTGAAGACTGGCATCTGTGTTGTCAGAGCTAGGGTCAGTGTGGTATTGATCAGGGATGTGTTAAGATCGAGACATGGAAACAGCTCCTTGCTGGTACATTTTACCGTACATGTGTATCTAGGTACAAGTGGTTAATAAAAACTTGCTGTTGGCATACAGAAGACTTCCTTTCCAGGCATGTTCTGTTACCAACACTATTATAACAATGATGATGAAAGAAATGATTCCAGTCAGGTTCTCTTGCTTCTGCAGTAGACTGGGCATGCTCACCTTTATCCATGCACCAGCTTGTGCAGTCACTGCACTCCTTTCTGGGAGTGTCTGAGGCTTTCCGCTATTAAAGATTGTGCTTCAGCAGGGATCAAATTGCGGTGTTGTGTGGTCTCCTTAAATGTGACCTGGATAGAGCATTGACAACAGACTGAGGAACTGTGAGTGGAATTCAACATCATCAGTATATTGAATTTTTGTGCCTCCAGCTACCTCCAAGGTACCTCAAGGGACATCTGCGACATCAGTCAATCTTGAGTGAATGGATGCATCAAGCACTTACCAGGACAAACACGTTCATCCTTTTCCCTGTGTAAAACCACACAGGAGAATGAGAGGACACTGCGATGTTGACACGTTGGCCAATTAGCCTCTAACTGTAACTGTTGTATCTTTATGAACTGCAAGAATTTCCACAGGACCAGCGTGCTGGTGAGTCACTAACAACTTTGAATGACACAGCTGAATCCTATTTCCTGGGCAACATCTGAGTATGTCTTTGCTCAGCCAACAAACTGTACTTTAATTAAACTGCAACAATGTGCAGGCACCGGGATTATTATAAAACAGGTAGAACAGATTATTTGAAGAAACACTTCAGACCCTTGGAAAGAGTAGAAGCATTCGGCCTACTCATGATAATTAAATTTGTTTTCTTTCTAAATTGATCCAAAATATTCAATGCTAAGTGCACAACAAATGACAATTGAGTGCCAGAAGAATTTAATTATTCAATAATTTGAATTAAGTGAGAGGAGACCATATTATATTAAAAGCTGACAGGATAATTTTCTTTCCACAGAGGGTGTGCATTCCTGGCAAGGCCAGCTTTTTTGCCCATCTCAATTGCCTTTGAACTGAATGGCTTGCGAAGCATTTTAAGAGGGCAGTTAAGAGTCAACAACATTGCTGTTTGCCTAGAATCTCACATTGGCCAGATCAAGTAAAGATGGCAGATTTCCTTCCCTAAAGAGACACCAGTGACCCAGATGGATTTTTACAACAATTGATAGTTGTCATGATCACCAATACTGAGACTAAGGGTGGGATTTTATGGCTGTACCGCCAGTGTGATCTTTCAGTCCCACTGAAGGCGGATGGATACCGGGTGGCACGACGGGCAAGCCATGAAAAGAGCTGTTGATATTGGTGGGAGCAGAAAATCCTGCCAGCAGCCTATAGAGAGCACCCTCCACCATTGGAAAACACACCACAGGGAAGGGCTGTAAAATCCCGCCGATGCTTTCAAATTCAGATTCATTGATTTAACTGTACTTCCACCAGCTGCAGTGGTGGGATTTGAACCCACGTCTCCAGAGCATCAGCCTGAGCCTCTGTATTGCTAGCTCAGTGACATTGCCACAATGCCAGAATCTCCCCATTCCCTCTACGATTATTGTCTGTAGCAATTAAACCCACGCAGACACGGGGACAACGTGCAGACTGCACAGACATTGACCAAAGCTGGGAATCGAGCCTGTGACCCTGGAGCTGTGAAGCAACAGTGCTAACCACAGTGCTACCATGCCGCCCTATATGTTCCGACAGGTCCCACAAGAATATGATAAATAACAACTTATCAATTGTCACCTGGAAAAACCACAACAGCATCCCAGCTCAGATTACCAGTTAAAATTCTAGTCAGGGTTGGTGACATATTTAAAGAAAAACCCCACTGGCTTCAGGCAGTTGCTTCTGGAGCCTTCCACGAAGACAGATGACAAGTAGGAATAGAGCAATACATTAGTCATTTAATCTCCAGGCTGGATTTAACAGGTTTCCACGAGGCAGGATTAAAGTAGTTCCCTCACATAAGATCAACAATAGAGTACCATGTAAAGGTTTATTTTCAGGAACGTTGTGTCCAGTCCCGTTTGTATTGCAATTTGGCACATCAGGGTCAAGTATATGTTACTGTTTGACCAAGTATAAGGAAAGTCTGGAGAGTCAAGTCTGAAAGTATTGTCAATCTGCAGTATGTCATTGTTTCCAGAACTAAACACTTGCTGTCTAATAAATCTGCCTGGCAGTTTATGACTGATGCACGATCAATTACACAAAGACTTGAGTTGGTACAACTGAGGCTTTATTGCTCTAAGATGTGTGGCCTCCCACAGCAGCTGGTGAAATGGTGGCAGCATGGAGGACACACATATTTATACTCCACCTACTGGGTGGAGCCAGCAGGCACAGACTACCAACATACCTGTAGTACAGGTCCTACCATACATCACCTAATAGAGGTGCAACAATGGTTTACCACATTCACCCTCTGTTAAAATTGAGTCTGGCGGCGGTGGTGGAGAACTATATACAACAAATGGTTTTCTTTTTACATTTACATTTACAATTTTTGATGGAGAGGAAAAAAAATGTCTTTTGAAGTCCAGTGGACTTGTTCGAGGTTTAACCGGTCTGGGGCCTTGATGTGCCGCTGGGAGCGACGTAGTGGGGGTGGCGATGCCGATGCTGGTCTGATGTCCAGAGCCTCCGGGAGCGTGCCAAAATCCTCTTCATCCTCGAGCGTGGGCAGGGGGAGGATGGATGGTCCTGGGGGGGTTGCTGCTGGGAGCGCTGGGGGAGGGGAGGGTGGTGCCGGGCCGTGGGGGTGTGTGTGTGACCTGCTGGTGCCAGGTCCCTGAGGGAGACAGTATCCTGGCGGTGTCGGGCTATGCCACGTAGACATACTGGGGGTTTGCATGGAGCAATTGCACCCTTTCCACCAATGGGTCCGCCTTGTGGAGTCGGACATGCCTATGGAGCAGGACGGGTCCTGGAGCTGTGAGCCAAGTCGGGAGCGACACCCCAGATGTGGACTTCCTGGGGAATGCAAAAAGACGTTCATGGGGTGTGTTGTTCGTGGCGGTGCACAGTAGTGACCAAATGGAGTGTAGTGCACCAGGGAGGACCTCCTGCCAGCGGGAGGCCGGGAGGTTCCTGGACCGTAGGGCCAGTTGGACGGTCCTCCATACCGTCCCATTCTCCCTCTCTACCTGTCCGTTTCCCTGGGGATTGTAGCTTGTCCGTCTGCTGGAGGCGATACCCCTGCTGAGCAGGAACTGACGCAGCTAATCACTCATGAAGGAGGATGGCTGGCCGATGGTCACTGAGCGATTCGTGGTCGGTCGTCGCTGGTGTAGGATGATGGGGAGCCCGGGGGGCCCTGGTCCTGGAACGCTGGTGGTGCCCATGTGCCGTGGGGAAGACAAGATGGCGGCGCCTGAAGATCTCGAGGAGGACAAAATGGCAGCTGAAGATCTAGACGAGTACAAAATGGCGGCATCCATGGGCCGCACGTGGCGGGGGTTGAACTAGATGGCGGCGCCCATGGGCCGAACGTGTTGCTCGGGTGGGAAGATGGCGGCGCCCACTGGCAGTGCTTGGTCTGAAGGAGAGAAGATGGCGGCGCCCACTGGCCGCCCATGGTCTGAGGTGGAGAAGATGGCGGCACCCACTGGCCGCGCGTGGTCCGGGGAGGTGAAGATGGTGGCGCCCATTGTCTGTAAATGAGGGATGTGGGGGCGAAAGCGGCGACTGCACGGGCCTGGCACACCGCGGCAAAATGCCCCTTCTTGCCGCAAGCCTTACAAAGGGCAGCGCGGGCCGGGCAGCGTTGGCGGGGATATATTTGCTGGCCGCAGAAATAACATCGGGGACCCCTGGGGTTTGCTGGCTGGCGCGTGGCGCAGGCGTATTGGCTGGGTAAGGCCCCCGCTGGGGCAGCCGTCTGTGGGGTCCACGATGCGTAGGAGGGGTGGGCCGCGCGGCTAGGTGTGTAGGCCTGAACGTAGCGCGAGGTGACCGCCATGGAGAGAGCTAGTTTCTTTGTCTCCGCTAGGTCGAGCGTGGCCCCCTCTAACAGTCGCTGGCGTATGAGGTCCGACCCAATCCCCGTAACAAACGTGTCTCGCATAAGTTGGTTTGAATGATCAGTGGCCGTAATGGCCTGACAGTCACAGTCCCGGACGAGTTGGATTAGGGCCCTGCAGAAGTCTTCTATGGACCCACCAGGGAGTTGAGAGCGAGTGGCGAGTACGTGCCTGGCGAAGAGCGTGTTCGTCTTCTGAGCGTAATTCTCCTTGAGAAGCGCCATGGCTTCGGCGTAGTTCGGTACGTCCTGGATTAGCGGAAAGACGCTGGAGCTCAACCTTGAGTACAGGATCTGTATCTTCTGAGCCTCCGAGACAGGGCTGGGCGCTGAGTTGATGTACATCTCGAAGCAAGCTAGCCAATGTTGAAAGTCCTTTTTGGCGTCGCTTGAATGCGGATCCAGCTGCAGGCGATCTGGTTTGATAAGGAGGTCCATCTTATCAAAATCTTAGAGCAATAAATTGATGCACGATTAATTGCACAAAGACTTGAGTTGGGTACAACTGAGGCTTTATTGCTCTAAGATGTGTGGCCTCCCAAAGCAGCTGGCGAAATGGCTGCAGCATGGAGGACACACATATTTATACTCCGCCTACTGGGAGGATCCAGCAGGCAGGGACTACCAACGTGCCTGAAGTACAGGTCCTACCATACATCACCTAATCGAGGTGCAACAGTGGTTTACCACAATGACTTAACCCATTGTCCAATAAAGCTTTTACTCTGAAATTTTACTGAGTCAAGAAAGTCAAGAAAGATCATGTGATAGAACAGGTGTGCCAAAATAATGACCAGTTTCTCCTTTGGTTTCTCCTTTGGTTCAATAACTGAACTTGATGTTGAGCAAAAAGGCCGCAGCAGTTGAAGCATCACTAACAACAATAAATAGTGATTCTCTAAGGAGAAAAATATCCAAAAACATTTTACGGAAAAATGTATCCTGAAGCAAAGAAGAAGAAATGAGGAGGACTGACGAAGAAAGCTTGGCTGAAGGGGTTGATTTCAAGAAAGATTTTTAATGGGCTTTTTGATGGCATACCTGGGCATATGCTGCCTTTATGTTGAGACCAATTACTTTCATCCCACTGCTTACATGTGTTTGTTGTGCTCCTGTTTAGCACAACGCTGGGTGAAATCTGGAGCCAAATACTTTTGGCAGAACTCGAAAGTTGTTGAGCAGACAATGAGTAAATGGCTGTCCCTAGATGGCAATATACACAGAATCCCTACAGTGCAGAAGGGGGCCATTCAGCCCACTGATCCCGCACCGGCCCTCCGAATGAGGGTCTGAAACAACTTCTCCACCATTTTATTGATGATTTTGAGGATGTGGTTTAGGTGGCAATTGCCAGGCTAGATTAAGCCTTTTTTTCATACAATCAGTGTCCCTGAGTGATTTTCCACACTGCTGACATCATAGCATCACTGGGACAGTTTGACCAGAGAAGCTTGCATGGGTGTCAGATCATAAGCTCTGCAGCTGGGATGTTTTGAGGTCAAAGAACAAAGAAGAACAAAGAACAAAGAACAATACAGCACAGGAACAGGCCCTTTGGTCCTCCAAGACTGTACAGGCCATGATACGGACCTTGGCCAAAACCCTCAGCACTTCCTTGTGCCGTATCCCTCTATACCCATCCTTTCCATGTGTCTGTCAAGATGCCTTATGAATGCCGTTAATGTATCTGCTTCCACAACCTCCCCTGGCAATGCATTCCAGGCACTCACCACCCTCTGTGTAAAAAACCTGCCTCACACATCTCCTCTAAACTTTGCCGCATGGACCATAAACCTATATGCCCCCTGGTGACTGACCCTACACCTTGGGAAAGAATGCCTGCCCATCGACTCCATCCATGACCCATATAATTTGTCGACCTCTATGAGGTCAACCCTCAACCTCCATCGTTCGAATGAAAACAGTCCGAGTCTATTCATCCTCTCCGCATAGCTAACACCCTCCACAGACCAGGCGACATCCTGGTAAACCTCCTCTGAACCCTCTACAAAGCCTCCACATCCTTCTGGTAGTGTGTTGACCAGAATTGTGCGCAATAAAAGTGCAGCCTTACCAAGGTTCTATACAACTGTGGTATGACTTGCCAGGTTTTATACACAATGCCCTGTCCAATGAAGGCAAGTATTCCGTATGCTTTCGTGACTACTTTGTCCACTTGTGTTGCCACTTTCAAAGATCTGTAGACCTGGATGCCCAGATCTCTCTGACTTTCTATATTCCAAAGAGTTTTGCAATTTACAGGATATTTCCCCTCTATGTTAGACCTACCAAAATGCATTACTTCATATTTGTCTGGATTAAACTTCATTTGCCATTTTTCTGCCCAAGACTGCCCTAACAATTTCCTGCTTTGCTTCCCTCATCCAGCAGAGGGCAGTAGAGCGGAGCTGCTGATTGGCTGTTGTGGGGTAAATTTGCATAAGTCCATGTGCTCACCCTAACTTGAAGGTGTACCTGAGCAAGAGACCCCAGCTGTTCAAGTGAAGACAAGCATCCAGCAGAGGGCAGTAGAGCGGAGCTGCTGATTGGCTGTTGTGGGGACAATTTGCATACATCTGTTGTGCTCAACCTAACTTGAAGGTGTACCTGAGCAAGAGACCGTAGCTGTTCAAGTGATGACAAGCATCCAGCAGAGGGCGGTAGAGCGGAGCTGCTGATTGGCTGTTGCAGGGGCAATTTGCATACGTCTGTTGTGCTCACCCTAACTTGAAGGTGGTTTGTGGAGGAGCTGTTGTCAAGTGACACTTAAAACCAAAACACTTCTTCAGTGTTTCCCTCCCTACCCCCTCCTCTAACCAAAAAAACCCAACTGCTGTAACGACAAGAGGAAGGATCGAGGGCAGGTAGAAGTAAATAGAAGTTGAACTGCAAAGTCACAGCCTGCAGGTAAGGGATTGGCTGGTGACTGGTAAGTAGTTTTTCTTTTATTTTCCCTCAGGTGGTATCGTGTGGGTCGCAGAGGTTGCTGAGTGAGTGCTTGCTGAGAAGGAGAGTGAATAACAGGTAAGCTCTTTCTTTCTTTTTCTTTTTTTATCTAGAGGAGATGGCAGGGAAGGTAGTGCAATGTTCTTCCTGCAGAATGTTTGAGGTGAGGGACGCCGTTAGTGTCCCTGCTGATTTCATCTGTGGGAAGTGCACCCATCTCCAGCTCCTCAGAAACCGCATAAGGGAACTGGAGCTGGATGAACTTCGGATCATTCAGGAGACAGAGGTGGTCATTGATAGAAGCTTCAGGGATGTAGTTACTCCGAAGAATAAAGATAGATGGGTGATGGTGAGAGGGGCTGGGAGGAAGCAGTTAGTACAGGGATCCCCTGTGGTCGTTCCCCTCAGTAACAAGTATGCCGCTTTGGATACTGTTGGGTGGGGAGACTTACCAGGGTTAAGCCATGGGGTACAGGTCACTGGCACAGATTCTGTTCCTG
Organism: Scyliorhinus torazame; assembly: GCF_047496885.1. NCBI lineage: Eukaryota > Metazoa > Chordata > Chondrichthyes > Carcharhiniformes > Scyliorhinidae > Scyliorhinus > Scyliorhinus torazame. The sequence continues at coordinate 131,545,359 of NC_092712.1, forward strand.
TTGCTCAGAAGGGAATGGGGAGAGGAGTAGAGCATTAGTCATTGGAGACTCCATAGTTAGGGGGATAGATAGGAGATTCTGTGGGAATGAGAGAGACTCACGGTTGGTGTGTTGCCTCCCAGGTGCCAGGGTGCGTGATGTCTCGGATCGTGATTTTGGGATCCTTAAGGGGGAGGGGGAGCAGCCCCAAGTCGTGGTCCACATAGGTACCAATGACATAGGTAGGGATAGGGATGTAAGGCAGAAATTCAGGGAGCTAGGGTGGAAACTTAGACCAAGGACAAACAGAGTTATTATCTCTGGGTTGTTACCCGTGCCACATGATAGCGAGATGAGGAATAGGGAGAGAGAGGAGTTGAACACGTGGCTACAGGGATGGTGCAGGAGGGAGGATTTCAGATTTCTGGATAATTGGGGCTCATTCTGGGGTCGGTGGGACCTCTACAAACGGGATGGTCTACACCTGGACCAGAGGGGTACCAATATCCTGGGGGGAAATTTGCTAATGCTCTTCAGGAGGGTTTAAACTAGTTCAGCAGGGGCTTGGGAACCAGAATTGTAGCTCCAGGATACAGGAGGTTGAGAGTAGTGAGGTCATGAGTAAGGTTTCAAAGTTGCAGGAGTGTACCGGCAGGCAGGAAGGTGGTTTAAAGTGTGTCTTCTTCAATGCCAGGAGCATCTGGAATAAGGTGGGTGAACTTGCGGCATGGGTTGGTACCTGGGACTTCGATGTTGTGGCCATTTCGGAGACCTGGATAGAGCAGGGACAGAAATGGTTGTTGCAGGTGCTGGGGTTTAGATATTCCAGTAAACTCAGGGAAGGTGGTAAAAGAGGGGGTGGGGTGGCATTGTTAGTCAAGGACAGTATTACGGTGGCAGAAGGGACATTTGAGGAGGACACGTCTACTGGGGTAGTATGGGCTGAGGTTAGAAACAGGAAAGGAGAGGTCACCCTGTTAGGGGTTTTCTATAGGCCTCCGAAAAGTTCCAGAGATGTAGAGGAAAGGATTGCAAAGATGATTCTGGATAGGAGCGAAAGCAATAGGGTAGTTGTTATGGGGGACTTTAACTTTCCAAATATTGACTGGAACGCTATAGTTCGAGTACTTTAGATGGGTCAGTTTTTGTCCAATGTGTGCAGAAGGGTTTCCTGACACTGTATGTAGATAGGCCAACGAGAGGCGAGGCCATATTGGATTTGGTACTGGGTAATGAACCAGGACTGGTGTTAGATTTGGAGGTTGGTGAGCACTTTGGTGATAGTGACCACAATTCGATTAAGTTTACTTTAGTGATGGAAAGGGATAGGTATATACCGCAGGGGAAGAGTTATATCTGGGGGAAAGACAATTATGATGCGATGAGGCAAGACTTAGGATGGAGAGGAAAACTGCAGGGGATGGGCACAATGGAAATGTGGAGCTTGTTCAAGGAACAGCTATTGCGTGTCCTTGATAAGTATGTACCTGTCAGGCAGGGAGGAAGTGGACGAGCAAGGGAACCGTGCTTTACTAAAGCAGTCGAAACGCTTGTCAAGAGGAAGAAGGAGGCTTATGTAAAGATGAGACATGAAGGTTCAGTTAGGACGCTCGAGAGTTACAAGTTAGCTAGGAAGGACCTAAAGAGAGAGCTAAGAAGAGCCAGGAGGGGACATGAGAAGTCTTTGTCAGGTAGGATCAAGTATAACCCAAAAGCTTTCTATAGATATGTCAGGAATAAAAGAATGACTAGGGTAAGAGTAGGGCCAATCAAGGACAGTAGTGGGAAGTTGTGCTTTGAGTCCAAGGAGAAAGGAGAGGTGCTAAATGAATATTTTTCATCAATATTCACACAGGAAAAAGGACAATGTTGTCGAGGAGAATACTGAGATTCAGGCTACTAGATGGGATTTATCCTAGGATTCTCTGGGAAGCTGGGGAGGAGATTGCTGAGCCTTTGACTTTGATCTTTAAGTCATCTTTGTCTACAGGAATAGTGCCAGAAGACTGGAGGATAGCAACTGTTGTCCCCTTGTTCAAAAAGAGGAGTAGAGACAACCCAGGTAACTATAGACCAGTGAGCGTTACTTCTGTTGTGGGCAAAATCTTGGAAAAGTTTACAAGAGATAGGATGTATAATCATCTGGAAAGGAATAATTTGATTAGAGACAGTCAAGACGGTTTTGTGTAGGGTAGGTCGTGCCTCACAAACCTTATTGAGTTACTTGAGAAGGTGACCAAACAGGTAGATGAGGGTAAAGCAGTTGATGTGGTGTATTTGGATTTCAGTAAAGCGTTTGATCAGGTTCCCCACGGTAGGCTACTACAGAAAATACGGAGGCATGGGATTCAGGGTGATTTAGCAGTTTGGATCAGAAATTGGCTAGCTTGAAGAAGACAAAGGGTGGTGGTTGATGGGAAATGTTCAGACTGGAGTCCAGTTACTAGTGGTGTACCACAAGGATCTGTTTTGGGGCCACTGCTGTTTGTCATTTTTATAAATGACCTGGACGAGGGTGTAGAAGGATGGGTGAGTAAATTTGCAGATGACACGAGAGTCGGTGGAGTTGTGGACAGTGCGGAAGGATGTTACAAGTTACAGAGGGACATAGATAAGCTGCAGCGCTGGGCTGAGAGGTGGCAAATGGAGTTTAATGCAGAAAAGTGTGAGGCGATTTATTTTGGAAGGAATAACAGGAAGACAGAGTACTGGGCTAATGGTAAGATTCTTGGCAGTGTGGATGAGCAGAGAGATCTCGGTGTCCATGTACAAAGATGCCTGAAAGTTGCCACCCAGGTTGAGAGGGTTGTTAAGAAGGTGTACGGTGTGTTAGCTTTTATTGGTAGAGGGATTGAGTTTCGGAGCCATGAGGTCATGCTGCAGCTGTGCGGCCGCATTTTGAGTATTGCGTGCAATTCTGGTCGCCGCATTATAGGAAGGATGTTGAAGCATTGGAAAGTGTGCAGAGGAGATTTACCAAAATGTTGCCTGGTATGGAGGGAAGATCTTATGTGGAAAGGCTGAGGGACTTGAGGCTGTTTTCGTTAGAGCGAAGCAGGTTAAGAGGTGACTTAATTCAGGCACAGAAGATGATCAGAGGATTGGATAGGGTGGACAGTGAGAGCCTTTTTCCTCGGATGTGATGTCTAGCATGAGGGGACATACCTTTAAATTGAGGGGAGACAGATATAAGACAGATGTCAGAGGTAGGTTCTTTACTCAGAGTGTAGCAAGGGCGTGGAACGCCCTGCCTGCAACAGTAGTGGACTCGCCAACACTAAGGGCATTCAAATGGTCATTGGATAGATATATGGATGATAAGGGAATAGTGTAGATGGGCTTTAGAGTGGTTTCACAGGTCGGCGCCACATCGAGGCTGAATACAGGGTTAAAGGCAGGATTCTTGGAAGTGTGGAGGAACAGAGGGAACTTGGGGTCCATGTACATAGGTCCCTCAAGGTTGATAGGGTTGCTGAGAAGAAGTATGGTGTGTTGGCTTTCGTTAATAGCGGGATTGAGTTCAACAGCCGCGAAGTTTTGCTGCAGCTTTATAAAACCCTGGTTAGACCACACTTGGGATATTGTGTCCAGTTCTGGTCGCCTCATTATAGGAAGGATGTGAATGCTTTGGAGAGGGTGCAGAGGAGATTTACCAGGATGCTGCCTGGACTGGAGGGCATGTCTTCTGAAGAAAGGTTGAGGGAGCTAGGGCTTTTCTCACTGGAGCAAAGAAGGAAGAAATGTGACTTGATAAAGGTGATGAGAGCCATGGATAGGGTGAATAGCCAGAGACTGTTCCCCAGGGCGGAAATGGCTGTCACGAGGGAAACATAATTTTAAGGTGATTGAGGAAGGTATAGGGGAGATGTCAGACGTAGGTTCTTTACACAGAGAGTGGTGGGTGCGTGGAATGTACTGCTGGCGGAGGTGGTGGAGTCAGAGTCATTAGGGACATTTAAGTGACTCTTGGACAGGCACATGGACAGCAGTTGAAGGGGTGTAGATTAGATTGATCTTAGATTCGTTTAAATGGTCGGCACAACATCGTGGACCGAAGGGCCTGTATTGTGCTGTACTCTTCTATGTTCTATGTCTCAGTATTCTGGGGGAAATCCCATATGGCCCAGAAGACTTAACTGCCTTAATATCTTTTCAAAGACCCAGGGCGGAATTCTCTCAGCCCACGCCGGGTCAGAAGAATCGCCAGGCCAGGGGCGAATCGTGCGACGACGCCCCGACGCCGATTCTCCGTTGAGCAGAGAATCGGTGCCATTGGTGCCAGCCCGATTCTCCACCCCAGATGGGCCAAGTACCTGCCCAAAAAAGCCCGAGTCCCGCTGGCGCCGTTCATATCTGGTCTTACCCGGCGGGACCTCGGCATCCACCTTGGCTGGGGCGGCCTGTTGGGAAGGGGGGTGGGGGGGGGGGCGGGGAGGAGTGTCCGACCCCGGGGTTGGCCTCCACCGTGGCTTGGCCCGCGATTGGGGCCTACTGATTGGCGGGCCGGCCTCTCGTGGTGGGGGCCTCTTTCGCTCTGCGCCGGCCCCTGTAGCCCTACACCATGTTGCGTCAGGGCTGGCGCGGAGAAGGAGGCTTCCGCGCATGCATGCATTCGCGCCGGTCGCAGCATGCATGCTCAGACCCATGGCGCCCATTTGACGCTGGTATCAGCAGCTGGAGCGGCGTGGGTGGCTCCAGTGCTATGCTGGCCTCCCGTAGGGCAGAGGAGCACTGCACATAGTGGTCCGATGACGCCGTTGTTATACTCTCCAGTTTTTATGACGGTGTCAACACTCTGCCTTCAGATGGGAGAATCTCGCTCCCAATACCTCCTCCTTTCCGATGTCAACATGACCCAGACTATCCACACACCCTACCCAAGAATCATCTTCCACAAAGTCCTTCTCTTTACTGAACACTGATGCAAAGTACTCATTTAGTACCTCGCCAATTTCCTCTGGCTCAACAAATAGACTCCCCCCACTGTCCTTAAGTGGTCCAGCCCTTTCCCTGGCCATCCTCTTGCTTTTTACATATGAATATAAAGCTTTGGGAATCACTAAAGACTTTTCATGACCCCTCCTAGCCCTCCTAATTTCCTGCTTAAGTACCTTCCTACTTTCTTTATACTCCTCAAGGGTTTCGACTGTCCTCACCCTTCCAGACCATACAAAAACCTCCTTATTCTTTTTGACGAGGTTCACAATATCCCTCATTATACGAGGCTCCCCAAACCTCCCATACTTATCCTTAGTTCTCTCAGGAACGTGACTTTCCTGAATCCTAATCAACTGTCGTTTGAAAGACTCCCACATGTCCAATGTTGACTTACCCTCCAAAAGCCGCACCCAATCCAAATTCTTCAATTCCTGTCTGGTCCATCAGTGTTGCCATCTCTAGTGACATACAGCTTCTGTCAGTTTTGCCTGCAACCCAAATAAGCAATGTTGCGTATGAACTTCACTGTTGGTGCAATGTGTGATACGTACATCCTAGAAACTGGCTGATCAAATCAACAGTATGTCCCTTCAGTTGTTCATAATGGGCTGAGTATGGACCATACTTAATTAGCCTGTGCTACTGTTATAGATGATTCCATGATTGGGCAGCATTTAATGAACAATCGTGAATGCACCAATAGCTACACCAGTTTAAGATAATGGGTGGGATTGTCTGGCCTTGTCTGTGGTTGGACCCATTGCGAGCAAGAATGTTCAGTTCCTTCACTTTCAGCGGATTAGGGATACATGGATGCAGGGTGACCATGGATGGAAACTGACCATCCACAAGTATTCAGTGTTTAGGAAGGACAGACAAAAAGGAAAAAATGGTGGAGTTATATTGCTGGTTAAAGAGGAGATTAACGCAATGGCGAGGAAGGGTTTTAGCTCTGACAATGTGGAATCTGTATGGGTCGAGCTGAGAAACACCAAGGGGCAAAACACATTAGTGGACTTTGTATATAGACCCTCAAGCTGTAGTGGTGATGTTGGGAATGGCATTAAACAGGAAACTAGAGATGCATGCAATAAAAGAATCACTGTAATTAAGAGTGATTTTAATCTGCATATAGATTGAGCAAATTAAGTTAGTCACAATACCATAGAGGAGGAATTCCTGGAATGTTTACAGGATGGTTTTTTGGTCCAATGCATTGCGGAACCAATTAGAGAACAGGCCATCTTAGACTGGGTACTGTGTAATGAGAATGGAATCATTGGAAATCTAGCTGTGTGAGACCCCTTGGGGATGAGCGACCATAATATGATAGAATGTTTCATCAAGATGGAGAGTAATTTAGTTGATTCTGAGACTAGGGTCTTGAATCTTAATAAAAGAAACTACGGTAATATGAGGTGCGCGTAGGCTATGATCGATTGGGAAACGTTACTTAAAGGGATGACTGTGGATAGGCAATGGCAAACATTCAAGGAGCACATGGGGAAACTGCAGCAATTGTTTATTCCTGACTGGCACAAAAGTAAAACGGGAAAATGGCCAAACCATGGCTTACAAGGGAAATTAGTGATAGTGTTTGATCCAAAGAAGAAACATATAAATTGGCAAAGAAAACATCTGATCTGATAATTGGGAACAATTTAGAATGCAGCAAAGAAGGACCAAGGGATTGAATAAGAATGGGGAAAATAGAGTACGAGAGTAAGCATACAGGGAACATAAAAACTGACTGTAAAGGTTTCTATAGGAACAAGGAGAGAAAAAGATTTGTGATGACAAATGTAGATCCCTTACAGTCAGGAAGAGGGGAATGTATTATAGGAGACAAAGAAATGGCTGAGAAACTAAATACATACTTTGGTTCTGTCTTTACAAAGGAGGACACAAATAAGATACCAGAAATGTTGGGGAATGCAGGGTTTAGTGAGAGGGAGGAACTGAAGGTGATCAATATCAGTAGAGAAATGATGTTAGGGAAATTGATGGGATTGAAAGCTGATCAATCCCCAGGACCCGATAATCTACATCCCAAAGTCCTTCAGGAAGTAGCTCTAGAAATAATGGAGGCATTGGTAATCATGCTCCAAGATTCTCAAACACTTCCTACAGATTGGAGGAGATTGGGCAGCACGGTACCACAAATGGATAGCACTGTGGCTTCACAGCACCAGGGTCCTAGGTTCGATTCCCCACTGGGTCACTGTCTGTGTGGAGTCTGCAAGTTCTCCCCATGTCTGCGTGGGTTTCCTTCGGGTGCTCAAGCGTAAGACCAGTATCGATCAAACATCCAAGATTCGGAAGTGTGTAATTTGCATGCGTACTAACAAGGGATCGAAGGTAACCTCGATAGATTTTGTTGTGTGAAATCTTCGGGAGTTGTGTAAACCGGAAAATAGCTTAAGCCGTACCCGATGTTTGCAACACCGCTTTATTCCCCCTGTCCCAAATTCCCAGTAGGAGAAACAGAGATAATCGTAGAGATGGCAATGAAGGCAATAGAACGCCTTATGCACCCACAAGAACCCGAGGCCACAGCGACCAACAGAGCAGAACAATATCCCATATGGGAGGAGGAAATTCGGAAGCACCTAAAGGGGAAAGGATGGCCCCTATGGTCTGAGTTTTGTGCAAATGAGGAAACAGGTCCTGGTAGCATAGGACAAACTTGGTGGGATAACCTGACCGAGATACACAAGAAGAATTTGAGTAGAGTTCGTAAGCCGATGGCAATCGTGTCCTGTTTGGCACAATTGCGAGTTACAGAGGAGGACGTGAGGACGCTCCATAGACAGCTTGAGGAGAAGGAGAGGAGTAGAGAGGGAAATGTTAGCGAGTGTGAGAGAGTAAATGAGCAACGGGCACACCAATCTTGTCTCGCCCACCTAAGTAGCTTTCAGATCCAATATGATAAGGCCTACCAGGACATGCAATGTGCGGTTTTGATAAGAGAAGAAACAGAACAACAAGCAGAACAGCTGAAAAAGCAATGTGAAGACTTAAAGACAGCCCAACGAGCACTCCACAGTTCCACCATGGAACAGAGGCAGAGTTCCGCAGACCATGCCAAGTGCAGGCAGCAAATTGCAAGATTGCAATCACTGCTCTCAGTTCAGGATGGGTTCAGAGATACCTTTGGCCCACAGTTAAATCAGGAAGATGGCCCCAATTGGCAGGAACTTAACGAAACTGCCCATCGATATGTGAACAAAACAGAAAGTCAGAATAGAGCCCCCCAGGCCCCGAAAAGGAAAGCACCCGCACCACCGACTGCACAGGCAGCACCCAACCCAATGAACCCCATCACTACGCAGCGTAGAGTAACAACAGAAGACCAACCCGATTTTGTGTACACCACCCCACTAACAATCACCCAGTTAAGAGATGCCTGCGACAAAATAGAAACTTTTCACCCCACGTCAGACCCACACCACTTTTTCGAACGAGTTAGGCAACAGACCGTCGTGTACGGTCTGGACGAGCAGGAAGAAGTAAAACTCATTGTAATGAGCCTTGACTCATCGGTTAGTTCAGCCCTTCTCCACCCACAAAATGTAGGAGGAGATAATCTCCAAAATATGAAAACAGCCATTCTAGATGCCATTGGCTACAATAGAGGAGATTCAGCAGAAGGACTCAACCGATGCAGACAGAAAAAGGGAGAGCATCCAACAGCATTTGCTGGACGCCTCTGGATCCACTTCATCGCAGTATTCGGTGATTTAACACGCACCCATTTATCTGCAGACAATACGGCCAAATGGACCCATATTTTAGTCTCCCACGCCACGGAGGCAGGACAAAAGGTATGTGCGAATTACGATCCCTCAGACCTGGCACACAATGAAGTATGGGTACTGAAGTGACTATCTAGGGCTTGGGAACAATCCCTACAGAAAAAGACAGAGCAGGAGAGAGTAGACGCCAACATGAATCCAGTAAGGGCACACAAGACTCCGCATGGGTAAATGAAGGTAGAAGTAACCGCAGCACCCGAACGCGCAGGAATGCTACAATTGTGGACTGAAGGGACATTATGCCCGAGAATGCCAAGCCCCCCCAAAACAGCAATGGAATCAGCCCACAAATACCACCCCCCTCGGAACAATGCTGGACCTATCCACAGCGTTAGCGCCCGTGCAGACAATTTGGCCATAAACGGTATCGATTGACAGTGTTCTGACTCCCCAACTTGGGTCTGCGACACACTTTGGGACAAGTCCGGAAGACTGGTAGTTGCAGGCACAGTCCGGGGACACCCCGTAGAGTTCATTTGGGACACAGGAGGGTCCCGAACCACGTTAAATTCCTCCACGATGTACCAGCGAGATATATGGCCTATTACAGACACCATCAGCCTTAGTGGCTTTACAGGTCAGCTCCAGCAGGGACACATTACGGCCCCTGTGTATATCCAGATTGGTAACATTAAAACCAAGCACTCAGTCATTTTGGTAGATTTACCCCAGACAGCAGAACACATCTTAGGGATAGATTTTATGAGCTCACACAACCTTTGTTTTGACCACGTAAATAAATGTGTGTGGAAAATGGCTGGAGCAGCACGAGCCCCCGCCACGCTCACAGTAGTAAACTACGCACACAGGATTAGCTCAGTGAGAGAGTACTGGTTTGATCCACAAACCATTACCACAGACAAAACAGTTAGAGAAGTCTTGAAAAGCCATAACGCATCATTTGCCCAGCACAAGCACGACTGCGGTAAAATTCCAGGAATGGTCAACATTACAGGTCCCGATCCTAAGCCCCAGAAACAATACGGTTTTCCACAGCAAGCCGAGGGAGAGATAGCTGAAGTAATCCAGAGTTTATTGGACCAAGGAGTAATTTGGCCCGTAGCCTCAACGAACAATGCCCCGATTTGGCCCGTAAGAAAACCAGATGGTTCATGGCGACTGACCATCGATTTTAGAGAATTAAACAACGTAACTCTGTTAGCAGCCCCCACTGTTGCCACGAGTCCTGAGGCCATGTTAAAGCAGGGACTTCAGTCAAACCTTTTCACGGTTTTGGACATTAGCAATGGCTTTTGGTCCATTCCATTGGACAAAACGTGCCAGTACAAATTTGCGTTCACTTTCCAGGGACAGCAATATACGTGGACATGCCTTCCACAAGGCTTCCACAACTCCCCCTCCATTTTTCACAGACAATTGGCGAACGGATTAGCAAAAGTTTCCCGACCTGAATGCCTCGTTCAGTATGTGGACCACTTGCTCCTACAGACTGACACCAAGGAAGAGCACATTTCACTTCTTTCGGAACTATTAGGACTCCGAACAGAAATTGGATGCAAAATCAACCCCAAAAAAGCCCAAATTCTCCAAGAAAATGTCACTTATTTAGGTATGGTCATTACACATGGTAAGCGTGAGATAGAATAGAAATGGATTGATTCAATTGTAAAATTGCCCTTGCCCCAAAATGTTACAGCACTCTGGTCATTTTTAGGACTGGTCGGTTACTGCAGGAATCACATAGATGGTTTTGCCACAAAAGCAACCCCACTTTCCGAGCTCCTTAAGAAACAGGCCCCATGGAAATGGCTTCCACAGCACACGGATGCCGTAGATGCATTGAAACGCTGTAGCTATCTGGGATGGCCACGTCTCGATTACAAAATGGACTCTTGCAAAGACTGCAGGGAAAATTGGACAATGCTAAGAAACAAGCAGGTGCAAGCTCTGTCTGTTGATTAGAACCTTAAACGCTCAAACAGGACAGAAACTACCAAACGATTTACATATTAATGAGCCATCTCCGGGGCCAAAAGGGAAACATTTAGATACATAATGTTAGGACAGACTCCCCGGCACCAGAAGAAGCTAAGACAATGCAGACTGACAGTCACCAGGACACGCCCAGCGATCAGGGAACCACCTCTCTATTGGAGGAAAATCAATACCGATGATTGGGAAAGACCCAATTAGTTGAGGCCAAGTTCAAGGCCCGCCCAAAAGAGAGCGAAGCCCTTTTGGGTATAAAAGGTATCCCCCAAGGGAGAACGCCCTCCTTTGGCTTTGGCTATCAGCGAAAAGAGAGACCAGCCTAGAAGCTACAGCAGACCAAGTAAGTTCCAAGTCAACGCACGCCACGAGATAGACGCTCCTAGTTGCTATGCTGTAAACAGCTCAACCCAGCAGCCTCAGAATTGAGCAACGGCCATTGTTCCTCTGACTGATTGGGCGCCCAAAGCTAAGTATAGGCTTTAGTAATAGTGGTAGTTTAGTTTGTAGAGTTTATGCATGAGTAGATTTGACTGTGTGTAACGAAATGAGCATTGCTTTTGAACTTACTAACTGGTGTATCGAGTCATTGATCAGTATTCGGTTCTGAATCTTGTGGCGGTGTCGAAAGATACCTGGCGACTCTTGTGCAAACATGATTAAACAGAGCCAAATTAAGAACCAACCAAAAGTTAACAACATTTACTGGCGACATCTGACGGTATTCGATTTAGAAGTGGCCTAACCACTCCGAGAGAACCCAAAATTTGAATTGAGAATCCAATTGGGAACAGAAAGAAAAACCACAAGCGTCAAAACAGTACTGATCAAGCCTCTGAGATTCGGAAGTGTGTTAAAGCATGCGTACTGACAGGGATATAAGATAAACCTGAGAGATTTTGTCGCAAAAACTGTTGGGAGTTTTGTAGGCCGGAAATTAGCGTAAGCCATACCCGTGTTTACATCACCACTTTATCACCCCCTGTTCCAAATTCAGTAGAGATCCCAGTAGAGAGAATGGCAATGAAGGCAATGGAATGCCTGATGAACCCCCAGGAATTTGAGGTCGCAGCGACCAGTAGAGTAGGACAGTGTCCCGTTTGGGAAGAAGAGATCAGGAAATATCTCAAAGGGAAAGGATGGCCCGTTTGGAGTGAATTCTGTGATAATGAGGAAACAGGACCTGGGAGTATAGGACATGCTTGGTGGGAGAACCTGTCAGAGATCCACAAGAAGAGCTTGGGAAAAGCTCGCAAGCCGATGGCAATCGTGTCCTGTTTGGCACAATTGCGAGGCACAGAGGAGGTCGTTAGGACGCTCCATGGACAGATAGAGGAGAGAGACAGAACCAGGGAGGTAGACGTGAGTGAGGTAGAGAAAGAGAATCGAGATCTGAAAGAGCAGTTAGCAGCAAGGGACAGAGAGGTGGATGATGCCAAGAAGGCACATCAGTCTTGTCTCGTGCATTTGAACAGCTTTCAGACACAATACGATAAGGCCTACCAGGACACGCAACGTGCGGTCTTGGTAAGACAAGAAACAAAACAGCAAGTTGAGAAATTGCAGAAGCAGTGCAATGATTTAAAAACAGCCCTACGAGCACTCCACACTTCCACGATGGAACAAAGGCAGAGCTCCGTAGACCATGCAAAGTGCCGGAAGCAAATTGCAGAATTGTAATCTCTGCTGTCCGTGCAAAATGGATTTCAGAGTACATTCGGACCCCAATTAGATCAAGAAAATGGCCCCGATTGGCAGGAATTGAGCGAGACTGCCCATAGATACGTACATGGGACATGTACGCAGGAAAACCCCCAGAAAAGGAAAGCGCCCCAACCCTCAACCGAACAGGCAGAACACACCGCCATGAATCCTATGACCACACACCGCAGGGCCGCAGGAGAAGGAGAAGCAGACTTCCTTTACACAACCCGTTAACCGTGACCCAATTACGGGATGCGTGTGGAAAAATTACACTGTTCCTTCCCACATCCGACCCCCACCAATTTTTTGTGAAAGTCAGGCAACAGGCTACCATGTATTGCCTGGACGAAAAGGAGCAAGTGAAGCTCACAGTTTTCAGCCTCGACCCTTCAGTCGTAGCAGCCCTTCCCGACCCACAGAATGAAGGGGGAGGCACACTCCAAGAGATGCACACAGCGATCCTTGATGCGATCAGCTTTAACAGAGGAGACCCCGTAGAAGGCCAAAATAAGTGTAGGCAAAAGAAGACAGAGCACCCCACAGCGTTTGCTGGACATTTGTGGATTCACTTCACCGCAGTTTTTAGAGAGTTAGCCCACTCCCATTTGTCCCCAGATAATATGGCCAGATGGACCCGAATACTAGTCTCCCATGCCACAGAAGCAGGACGAAAAGCTTGTGCAAATTATGACCCCTCAGATGAGGCCTACAATGGAAAATGGGTTTTGAAGAGATTGTCCCGTGCTTGGGAGCAATCAATCGCAGGCAAAACCACATTTATAACACCCGATGAAGAGCAGGTAGAAATGAACACAGTTAAGGCACACCAGAACCACGCATGGGTAAATGAGGGCAGGAACAGCCAACCCCAGCCCAAAGCTCAGGAATGTTATAATTGTGGACAGCTAGGACACTTTGCACGAGAGTGCAACGCGCCCCAGAAGCAGCAGAGAAACCAACAGACAGGCACCCTAAACAAGAATATGGCAAAGCCGATCCATAGCGTTAGTGCCCGTTCAGAGAATGCAGACATGAACGGCACCGACTGACGGTGTTCGGGCTCCCCAACTTGGGTCTGCGACACCCTTTGGGACAAGTCCGGTAGACCAGTAGTAGCAGGCAAAGTTCGGGGACAACCCGTGGAATTTCTTTGGGACACAGGAGGGTCCCGCACCACACTCAATTCCTCCGCGATGTTTCAGCGAGACATGTGGCCCACAACAGACACCATTACACTCAGCGGCTTTACAGGCCATTTGCAACAGGGACACATCACAGCCCCTATAGCATTACAGATAGGTAACATCGCAACTAAGCACCCCGTAGTTTTAGTTGATCTGCCCCAGACTGCAGAACATATCCTTGGGATGGATTTCATGAGCTCCCATAACCTTTCTTTCGATCCAGTTAACAAGTGTGTTTGGAAAATGGCAAAGGCAGCACGAGCCCCCGCCACGCTCACAGTAGGAGAATACATAAATAGGATTAGCTCAGTAGGGGACTTCTGGTTCGACCCTCGACCCATTAGTGCAGACAAACAGGTTAGGACAGTCCTGCAGGAACACAAAGCAGCATTTGCACAGCACAAGCACGACTGTGGCAGTTTGACTGGCTTTGTGCATGTTACAGGTCCCGACCCTAAACCCCTGAAGCAGTACGGATTTCCCCAGGAAGCAGAGGGAGAAATCTCCAAAGTAATATAGAGTTTGTTGGATCAAAGTGTACTCAGATCAGTAGCCTCCACAAACAACGCACCGATTTGGCCCGTCAGGAAACCTGATGCATCATGGCGACTGACCATTGATTACCGGGAACTGAACAAAGTAACCCCAGCAGCAGCCCCCACCATAGCCACGAGTCCCGAGACCATGCTCAAACAGGGACTCCAGTCAACATTTTTTTCATTTTTGGACATTAGTAATGGCTTTTCGTCCATTCCATTGGCTAAAGCGTGCCAGGACAAATTCGCCTTTACATTCCAAGGGCAACAGTACACATGGGCTTGCCTTCCACAACTCCCCCTCCATTTTCCACCGACAGCTGGCAAATGGATTAGCAAAGTTTTCCCGCTCCGATTGTCTGGTCCAGTATGTGGACGACTTGTTACTACAGACAGACACAAAAGGAGAGCACATTTCACTTCTTGCCGAACTCCTAGCACTCCTAAAATAAATTGGTTGTAAAGTCAACCCCAAGAAAACCCAGATTCTGAACAAAAAAGTGATTTACTTGGGTACAGTGATCACTCATGGTAAACGTGAGATCGAGCGCAAGAGAATTGACTCGATCGTCAAATTGCCCCTTCCCCACAATGTCTCAGCCCTCCGGCCATTTGTAGGACTAGTTGGTTACTGCCGAAACCATATTGACGGTTTCGCCACAAAAGCAGCGCCCCTTTCCGAACTTCTCAAGAAGCAGACACCTTGGGAATGGCTTCCACAGCATACAGATGCCGTGGATGCTTTAAAAAGAGCACTCAGCACAGCCCCGCACTACAGGACCCAGATCCACATTCCCCGTACGCTATAGAGGTAGCAAGCACCGACCGAACCCTTTCGGCCGTGCTCCTCCAGGAACGCCACGACCAGTTACCCCGTAGCATACGCCTCACGCACGTTAGACCCCGTAGAGCAAGGATTTTCTGCCTGTGAAAGGCACCTACTTGCAGTTTTTTGGGCAGTGCAATACTTCGCATACATTACAGGACTCAACCCCATCACCATCCTCACAGAACACACACCGACACAGCTATTGTTAGACGGCCGACTTAAAGATGGCACAGTCAGCCAAATCCGTGCAGCCCGTTGGACCCTTCTTTTGCAGGGACGGGACATCATGGTAAAGAGAACCAAAACCCACACCTTCCTTGCCGATAATCTACAGTGTGCAGGCATCCCTCACGATTGTGAGATCATCACCACAAAACACAACACAGGCCAATTTATTCCCAAAACACCCCCCCAGGAAATCATGTAGTACACCCCAGAGACCCCAGCCCACAGACACGTGCGCACCCCTAAGGATTTAAGTGGATGGCTCATCCACAGTGTTAAATGGAGAGAGAATTACCAGTTGCGGTATAGATGTAGAGGACGCGCAGGGACGCGCCCTAGATGAAATTTCCTTGAAGTTTCCAGGACACTTAGACTCGCAGGCAGCAGGGCTGGCAGCAATTATGTATATTGTAGACCACCCAGACCCGTTCCCGACCCCAGCAGACATCTATTCAGACAGCTTGTATGTCTGTAATAGTTTGACAGAGTTCCTACCACTCTGGGAAACAAGAGGATTTGTTTCCGCGGATAGTAAACCCCAACCCTCAGCCCCATTATGCCGCCATATCTTAGAGACAGCGAAGGATAGGAAATACGGCATAATTAAGGTTCTCAGTCATCACCGTTCTTCCCCCCCTGGTAATGTTAAAGCAGACGCCTGAGTGAAGGCAGGCTCCAGGCATGGTTATTTTTGGAAATCCCCCGAAAGCACCCCAGTACACGCAGTACAGGTCTCACAGACCAACATTCAGGATTTAGCGAAGGCCCAGAAAGAGGACGAGAAACTCAGGGAAGTTTTAAAGGGAACCTTCCCAGCCCCATATGACAAGTTTAGAAACGCAATCACCACACACGACGGTGTGATTTTAAAGGATAGCCTTTATATAGTTCCCAGCCAGGACAGGAACCAGATCATTTGTCAGTTCCATGACAATCATGGACACCAAGAAATTGAACCCACCCTAGCCCACCTCAGACCACTTTGCTGGTAGCCTGATTTGTAGCAAATTGTTTAATCTGTGCCCAGAACAATCCGGACAGATATGCTAAAACGGCTCAACTTAGCCATACCCGCCCCGTTAATGGACCCTGGACAAATCTCCAGATAGATTGTATAGGGCCCCTACCCCCGTGCAGAAATGGTTACAAGTATGTGTTGGTGGTCATAGAGACCTTCACAAAATGGGTGGAAGCATTTCCGTCAAGAACAAATACGGCCAAGACGACGGCTAAAATATTAACACACCACATCTTTACAAGATGGGGCCTCCCACCGCAGTATAGAGTCCGACCAAGGCTCCCATTTCACCGGACGTGTAATGAAAATCGTCCTCACGATTTTTGGAATTACTCAAAAGTTCCATATCGCAGACCACCCCCAGTCAAGTGGTATTGTAGAACGAATGAATAGGACATTGAGAGCCACCCTCAGGAAAATGGTTCAGCAAAATAATAGCACCTGGGATTCAGTACTCCCATTTGCTTTGATGTTTTTAAGAAACACAGTATCTACATCCACAGGTTACACCCCCCACACCCTCATGATCGGACGCCCCATGAAAGGCACTGAGTATTTACTAGGACTGGATTTGGCCAGCCCCGCAGTTACAGCCCTCACACATGAAAACGCGGTTACACAACTAGTACAGAACATAAAGGCAGCCCAACTCACCACAGCAGTGAGACTTGGAACCAGGAAGAAACAGAGCAAGGCCTGTTTCGACAAAACAGTACACACCACTGAGTTTACTGTAGGGAAACAAGTTATGCTTTCCCTTTGCAATCCCAGTTCATTCCTCTCCTCAAAATTTTCCGGACCATACTCCATTTCGGACAAAGTCAGCCCCCCAGTATACAAAATAACCTATCCCAATGGTAAGTCTGCGTGGTTTCATATAAACCAGCTCAAGGCTTTCGGCTCACAGAATAACCACACACACCACATCCTGCTCGCAGTAGCATACGATCATGCCCCGCCCACAGATGACGTATTCCTACCCTCCCCCAACCACCTCAGCCCACCCTCAGACACAACTTCAACTCCGCCCCCAGAGGCACGACTCCGCCTCTCCCTTCCCTCAACCAGCAGCAACAGCGACAGTGATAGCGATCAAGATGACGACAGCCACAGCACACCACGATACAACTACACCCCTGCACCAGGCCCCACTCCCAGCGAATCTGAGCATGATTCTACTGACCCATTTGAAATCACTTATATCAAAGCCCCTGACCCAGACCCACTGCCCGACGATTACGGATTGAAGCATAGTAGCTCCAACCTCGACACACGATTCTGGCACCGAGACAATTCGTTCAGGCTCATCCGGAATGATGAGATGGACCCCAATTCGCCCCAACCAGCTTTAGCACGGTTACGACAGACAAGAGTTTGGCAGCCGGGAGAAGATGATGACTTAGAGTCTGACTCCCACCAAACCAATCCCTTTGCGACCCTGTTCGCTATTGAGCAGTGAGGTGTCCAGATGATGCAGAAAAAGGAACCGCTGGAGAAATACTTGTCCTTTCTGATGGAATCTGCACCATGTTTGTTGAATGTTTGTTTGTTAGTGTTATCGTTAAGTGCTGTGTGTAAACTCGGAAAGTTTTTCACGGCCCCACGTCACCACCCCCTTTGACGGCCAATGGATGTTAGAGGACATAGTTTGTCCCCAGAAACTTGTTAATGGTACAAGTTTGTCCCAGACAATAGTTCAGAGGAACTAGTCTGTCGACAGAACCCGATCATAGTTGCTCTCCTAATTCGAGAGGCAGCCCCACACGACGACCACATTCTTACCCGTTCTTGCCGGTTGCTCAGGCAGTGGAGAAACGGCATTGGTCCCCGCCCTGCCTGAGGACCCCACCCCCCCCGGTCAGCTACGCTCGGGTAGAGCACATACGGCATTGATCACAGGCTGCGAGACGGCTCGCAGTACGGCAGTATTTTCTTAGCTGTCTCGTCAAAATATTCGGTTTTTAAAAAAAATGAGGGAGTCACAGATGGTGACCAATTATAAAGGGAAATTGGCAGTAAAGGGCAGACAGACAGACATACGAGATCTTAAGCAAGATAATAACAGAAATTATGCTTGTGTTCACAGAACTCCAGAAACCCAAGAACCACAGAGGAAGACAAAGAAGTCCGACAAAGATGAAGACAGCCTCCGTGTTCACATCGATCTTTGCGGGATCCCTTCAGTTGTGCGCGGACGCTATCCCCCTGACCCTTACCACACAAACCGTAAATGATTCTCACCCCTGTAATACACGGAACCCCGAGATAACTAGCCCAGCGACAGCTAGCAATACCTCGACCTGGTGTGATAAGTTTATCACCTGGTACTCACTCTCATATGTAGTCGAAGCACTCTTAGTGCGGGAGATACTTTGCAGTGTCGTGCAAACGTTTAGAGTCAGGAAATGGCAAAACAGAGCATATCGCTCTCGCAAAGATTTAAATCCCCCATTTTCGGATTTCACCAGAACCCCGAACCCATTGGGACGGATTAAAGAGCATCCATTTTGTTTAATGTATTCTATGGATTAAAGAGATGTAAACCTCTGTGTCTGACTGCCATGCCAGAGAAATTTGTGTGCTGCTATTTTGCACAGTTTAAGATGTATAGATTATTTTTGGATTGTTTGTATTTTTGGATTGTTTAAATGAGGATAGTTTATTGAGAATAGTTAGAGGTTCCAGTTTTTTTAATTTTTCTGTAATGCATGTATTAATGTCATAGCGCCCCGTAGAATTTTTTGATAATGAATGTATTTAAAATGGTTTCGGTAAAATTGTGTTCCATAGGATAGGACAGTGTAGAGCCTAAGTATGGGTGCCCCGGGGATCAGAGGATGAAGATGCCATGGTAATGTGATCCTTCAAGCTTCGCGTTGAGGATCACAAGGAGGGTGTGTAGCCATCTGGGATGGCCACGTCCTGATTACAAAATGGACACTTGCAAAGACTGCAGGGAAAATTGGACAATGCTAAGAAACAAGCAGGTGCAAGCTCTGTCTGTTGATTAGAACCTTAAACGCTCAGACAGGACAGAAACTACCAAACGATTTACATACTAATGAGCCATCTCCGGGGCCAAAAGGGAAACATTTAGATACACAATATTAGGACAGACTCCCCAGCGCCAGAAGAAGCTAAGACAAAGTTGACTGACAGTCACCAGGACACGCCCAGCGTTCAGGGAACCACCCCTCTATTGGAGGAAAATTGATACCGATGATTGGGAAAGACCCAATTAGTTGAGGCCAAGTTCAAGGCCCGCCCAAAAGAGCGCGAAGCCCTTGTGGGTATAAAAGGTATCCCCCAAGGGAGAATGCCCTCCTTTGGCTTTGGCTCTCAATGAAGAGAGAGACCAGCCTAGCAGCTACAGCAGACCAAGTAAGTTCCAAGTCAACACATGCTACGAGATAGACGCTCCTAGTTGCTACGCTGTAAACAGCTCAACCCAGTAGCCTCAGAACCGAGCAATGGCCATTGTTCCTCTGACTGATTGGGTGCCTAAAGCTAAGGAAAGGCTTTAGTAATAGTGGTAGTTTAGTTTGTAGAGTTTATGCATGAGTAGATTTGGCTGTGTGTAAATAAATGAGCATTGCTTTTGAACTTACTAACTGGTGTATCGAGTCATTGGTCAGTATTCGGTTCTGAACCTTGTGGCGGTGTCGAAAGATACCTGGCGACTCTTGAGCATACGTGATTAAATAGAGCCGAATTAAGAAACAACCAAAAGTTAGCAACAACGCGCCCTAATCACAGCCCCCGCTTTACAGGCACCAGACCCACACTCCCCATATGCAATAGAGGTAGCGACCACCGACCAAACCCTTTCGGCCGTACTTTTACAGGAAAGGCACGATCGCTTAGGACCTGTAGCCTATGCCTCACGTGAAAGCAGACGCCCTAGCGAAAGCATGCTCACGACATGGCCACTTTTGTCAACCCCCCAAGAGTGCCCCAGTACACGCGGTCCAGGTCTCACTGACCAATATTCAAGATTTAGCACAGGCACAAACAGAAGATGACACGCTAAAGGAAATTTTAAAAGGAGACTTCCCAGCTCCCTATGATAGGTTTAAAGACACTTTAACGATACACAAGGGAATCATATTAAAGGATGGTATTTATGTGGTCCCCACCCAGGACAGGAACCAGAATATTTGCCAATTCCATGACGGACACGGACACCAAGGGATAAAAGCCACCCTTGCCCACCTCAGATCTCTCTGTGGCCCGATTTAAAAACTGATGTAGCCCACTACATTGAGAATTGTTTGATTTGCACCCAGAACAACCCGGACAGATATGCAAAGAAAGGTCAGCTAAGACACACCCGCCCAGTTAATGGCCCATGGACGAACTTGCAGTTAGACTATATTGGTCCCCTCCCCCCCCTGCAGAAATGGATTCAGATATTTGTTAGTCGTCATTGACACCTTCACAAAATGGGTAGAAGCATTCCCTTCAAGAACAAACATGGCCAAAGCAAGTGAAAATTCTGACCGAGCACATTTTAACTCGATGGGGACTCCCCGTAGTATTGAGTGGGACCAAGGCTCGCACTTCACAGGCAGAGTAATGAAAAACGTCCTGACGATTTTCGGAATAAAACAGAAGTTTCACATTGCTTACCACCCGCAGTCCAGCGGCATTGTGGAACGCATGAACCGAATCCTAAAGGCAACACTCTGGAAGATGGTACAACAACACAATACGACATGGGACACAGTGCTCCCATTCGCACTGATGTTTATTAGAAACACGGTGTCAAGTTCGACAGGATACACCCCCCATACCCTCATGACCGGATGACCCATGAAGGGTACCGAGTATTTATTTGGACTTGATTTGGCCAGCCCCACAGTCACCACCCTTACCCACGAAAAAGTGGTCCAAAACATAATGGAGAATATTAAAGCAACACAGCTCGCTGCAGCTGTTCGACTAGGCGCTTGGAGAAAGCAGAGTAAGGCCGGCTTTGATAAAACAGTACACCCGATAGAATATACAGTTGGACAGTAAGTCATGCTCTCCCAATACAATCCTAGTTCATTCCTCTCTCCCAAATTTGCAGGACCCTACTCAATTTCCGATAAAGTAAGCCCCTCAGTTTACAAGATCACATATCCAAATGGAAAATCAGGATGGTTCCATATAAACCAGCTTAAGGTTTATAGAATGCAGTGCAGCCAGTCACACCACATCTCACTGGCAATGGCAGACAATGAAGACCCGCCCACTGGCAACCCAATCCAGCCCTCCCCCAGCCAGGACAGCACGTCCACAGACACGACCTTGACTCCGCCCCCAGAGACGAATTTCAAACTCACACTTGATTCGGCCGCTAGCGACAATGATAGCGATAGCGACAGCGAAAGCACAACGAACGCCCCTGATATTCCCGACCAATGGAAAAACAGACTAAGCCCCAGTCACTACAGCCCCAGTGACACCAACCTCGATATGTTCGGCCCCTCAGACACAATTTATTTGCCATCACCAGTACCTGGCCCACCGCCTGACGATAGTGACATCCCCCTTGCCCCGATCGCCCTACAGGATAAAAAACAACGGCACCGTGACAATTCTTATTGACTGATAAGAAACGACGAGATGGATCCCACATCGGCTCACGCCGCATTGGTACTGAAACTCCAGTCACGAGTTTGGCAACCGGGAGATGGTGATGACTCAGAGTCTGACTCCCACCATGCTAACCCTTTGAAACCCTTTTTGGAATGGAACCCTGAGGTGTCCAGATGATGAGAGAAAGGAACCGATTGAGATTTACGGTGTCCTACCCCCTGATGTCACCTGCCCGCTTTCTTTTGAAGTTTGTTTTTTGTTTTTTTAATGTTGAATGTTTCTCTCTCATATGACTTTATTAGTCGATCTCATGCAAATTTCTTGATATGGTTATGACTACTCCTTTGACGCCACATGGTAGTTAAAGGCACAAGTTTGTTGAAAGTCCATAAATATTCAAATTCTTACTGTTCTTGTAAAGTCGCCCAGGCAGTGGAGTAACGGCACTTATCCCCGCCCTGCCTGAGGACCCCCTATGTATTTGGTCAGCCAAGCTTGGGTAGTGGAGCAACGGCACTGATCACCGCCCTACCCAAGGATTCCACCCATTCTTGCCCTGCCACGGCTCATAGGCACCCCATTGGGAAAATTCTTTTCAAAAATCTTTTACTGTTCTTTTAAAAATATGGTTTAAAGAATGCACTTTGCCACAACTTTTGTTTCCTTTCCGGCGACCCTTCAGTTGCTAACACCCGCCTGCTATTTACATGTGAAAACACTTGGTAGAAACGAATTTGCACTGGTCAGAGAAATTGTCAGCCCATCAAACACAGGCTGCGAGAGTGCTCGCTCTGTGACAGAATTATTTTTCGGAAGTCTTGTCTCCCAAATGGTTGGTTTTAAAAAAAAATGAGGGAGTCACATATGGTGACGATTCCAAATGGGAAATTGATGTTAAGGAGAAACAGACAGACAAACGAGATATTAAACAACAAGATAATAACAGATATTATGCTTGTACCCCCAGGAAGATACAAATATACCAGAAGACAGAGGAAGACACAGACAAGATGAAGACGGACCTGATGATTTGCATCATGATCGTCGTTGGATCAATACAATTGCACACGTTATCCGCCCCTACACCCCTCACCACACAGGCCCGAAACATGACTACCCAACACGATACCCCTAGCCCGGACGCTACACCACACATAGACACAGCCACTGATACCCCCACATGGTGTGATAATATCATAAAGTGGTATTCCCTTTCGTACACGGTAGAAGCCCTATTGATTATAGCTATACTTTGCAGTGTCATCCAGACGATCAGACTTCGGAAACGGCGAAGGAGAGCCTCCCGCCCTCCAGTATACACACTCAGAGCCCCTTTTCTCGGACTCCAACAGACCCCACACTCCTTTTGAATCTTTTCCTCCCTAATAAATTCCGCATTTTTAAAAATAAAATTACGTTCTCTGTAAATTGACATAAGTGTTAAGTAGGAATGTGATGCTGCTTTGTTTATTTTGTACTGTAATATAAGTTCCTTTGATTATTAGATAGCAGCACGAGTATAGTCTAGTTAAGGACAGTTAGAGGTTCCCCTTTTGTGTCAAGAAATTGAAATGTATGATTGAATGTTATAGTGCCCCCTTAGAATTTTTTTAGATGTGTGTTGTATTCAGGAAAACTTAGGTAAATGTTTCGACCCATAGGACAGAGTCGGATAGAACCTGTCCTTGATTGAGGGTACCCGGCATACCAGAGAACAGGAGAAGATTCAGTAGTGTGATCCTTCATGCTTCGCGTTGAAGATCAAAAGGACGGACTGTAGCCATCTGGGATGGCCACTTACGACAAGAAACATAGACTTTCGCAAAGCCTAACGGGAAGCCTAACAGGGGCTGTTTAGCACAGGGCTAAATCGCTGGCTTTGAAAGCAGACCAAAGCAGGCCAGCAGCATGGTTCGAGCCCGTAACAGCCTCCCCAAACAGGCGCCGGAATGTGACGACTAGGGGCTTTTCACAGTAACTTCATTTGAAGCCTACTTGTGACAATAAGCGATTTTCATTTCATTTCATTTTCATTTTCATTTCATTTCATTTCAAAATGTGGACAATGTAAGATTCAGGGAGGCTCTGAGCCTGAATGTATATTTGTGAGTAAAGAATCCAGACAGCATCGAAACCCCCAACCGATTAGCATTTTGATGGCCCATCTCCATAAGACAAAGGACTGATACTTGAGTAACCGATACAATCCCAGACATTTTGACACCATACCCAGTACTCAGGAAGCATAAACAACAGGGTCAATGACCACTTAAGACACGTCCAGCTATCAAGGCACCCACCCCTTTATTGGCTCAGATCGAACAAAGTGATCACGAACTACCCAATTAGTGGGGTCCAAACTGAAAGACCGCCCAAAAGAGCACAACACGCCCCAAGGATGAAGAGAGACACTGCCATGTGTTCAACCTCTCTTGGACCTGGCGCTCCGGCAAAGTCCACCTCCAATTGCAGCACCACCAGAAGCAAGTTCAAGTTCAACGCCCGCTACCAGACGGATGAGCCCAGCTGAGCAGCAGTTACTTCTCCAGACCCAGCAGATCCAGATTCGAACAACGGCCACTGTTCCTCTGACCTAAGCCGGGTGCCTGAAGTTAAGTACAGGTTGTCATAGTTGTTAGGTGTAGTTTAACAAGTAGTGTTTATGTTGCATGATTAATCTTGTGGGTAAACAAAGTACCATTGATCTTGAACTAACTAACTGGTTGTCTAGTTCTTTGATCGATATCCAGTTGAACCTTGTGGTGGTATCATTTGATACCTGGCAACTCTGATCAATATAATATCGACATCTAAAGAAAGAAGGGCAACCTTATTGATTGCCATATTTATAGCAGGTAAAAAAAGGCAACAGGCAGGACCAGGCTATTGAGCTGGATGGTCAGCTATGATCATAATGAATGGCAGAACAGGCTCAAAGGGCTGAATGTCCTCCTGCTCATATTTTCTATGTTTCTATGTTTCTATTACCAAGTGATTGATTCAGCTATTTCTTAAAGCCACATGGTATGAAACAAGTTGGCTGTGTTTTGACGTCCAAGATTATTGGGATCTTTTCGGACTCCATGTGTGTGTTTGAAAGAAAGCGGGCGTCAATCACTCTGGTCTTTCCTACAGAAAGTCCAGAGTGATTCTCCATTTTGCAGGGGGCTAGCAGGGCCCCGGGGTGCTCCTCGCAGCTCCGGCTGCCGATACGGGGCCCTGCACCTCCGGCCGTAGGTCCGCGCATGTGCGCGGCGGCTGCCCCACCCAACATGGCAGACCCACACCGTGGGCTGGCCCCGACAATGAACGCCCCCCCGGGATCGCGCGCGCTCACAGATCAATGGCCCCCGATCGCGAGTCTGGCTGTCCTGGAGGTCCCCCCCCGGTGCCGGATCCGCCCCGCGCCCCACCAGGGTGGCTGCAGACTGAGTCCGCAGCCGCCACTCCGAGCTCCCACCAGGTGGAACCATAAGGGAACCACCCCGGTAGAAACTCGGCCAGTTGTCAGCGGAGAATCACTGCGGGGGCCTTTTTCAACTGCCCCAGACTGGCGCCGCGTCGACTGGACAATCGCGGGAGCGACGTCGGACCCGATCGCGGGTCTGACGCCCATTATCCGCCCCTGCGCCAAGAGCGATTGCAGCACGGAGGCTCAGAGAATCCCGGCCCATAGTTTTGGCTGAAAGTTTTTTGCAAACATTTCAGCCTTGTCTCTTACATTCATGTGCTGTACTACACTATAGCTACAGATGGTGATGTTCAGGGAGTTGTCTGTTCCTGTTAGTTGAGTATTATGAATATTGTGGAGTCACTGTTTTTGATTCATTTGTTGTGGAGCTGTTTGGATCTGCCTACAGCCTAACAGCTGTTATGTTTGGAGCTAGCCCTGTGATATAACTTTACCATGTTGCTGCCTGGTGCTTTTCCTGGCAGAATCTCCACACACCATTTGAACTAGTGTTGGTTTTCTAACTTCATAACAACTGGGGTTCAGGAGCCAATTATGCCATTCGGTCATGACTAATTTGTATCTTAATTCATCTACTCGCCTTGGCTAATACCGTTACCTAACAGAAAGCAATCAGTCTAAGATCTGAAATTTTCAAGTAACTAGTTTTACAGACAGGGAAGAGGGACTAACTGAAACTTCCGAATTGTGTGGATGAATGCGTGCCAAAGGAAGCAGTACCTACATTCCCCAACCGGAAACTATGGCTCAATTGTGAGATTGACTCCCTACTGAAGGACAATTCTGAGGCGTTCAAGTCAGACGACCCTAACCTATACGAGAAATCCAGGTACGACCTCCGCAAAGCCATCCGGGATGCCAAGAGAGAATATCAGACTAAGCTTGAGTCACAGACCCTCGGAGATTGTGGCAAGGCCTAAACAACATAACGGGCTACAAAGTGAAGCCGAGCAGTATCTCCAGCAGCAGCGCACCCCTCCCTGATGAACTCAATGCGTTCTATGCTTAATTCGAGCAGAAAACCAACGAGCCACTGTCGAGTGCCCCAGCAGCCCATAACTCACCCATACCCACCGTCACAGCTTCCGAAGTCAGATCGGCCTTCCTGAAAGTGATCCTTCAGACCCGGACAGGATTCTTGGTTGTGCACTCAGATTCTGTGCGGACCAGCTGGCAGGTGTGTTCGCAGACATCTTTAACCTGTCCCTTCTCCGCTCAGAGATCCCCACCTGCTTCAAGAAGCCCACCATCATACCGGTGTCAAAGAAGAACCAGGCAACGGGCCTCAATGACTACTGTCCGGTGGCCCTGACATCAGTCAGAATGAAGTGCTTCGAGAGGTTGGTCATGAAGCGCATCAGCTCCATATTCCCAGAATGCCTTGATCCACTGCAATTCACATACCGCCGCAACTGGTCCACAGCAGATGCCATCTTCCTGGCCCGACACTCATCCCTAAAGCATCTCGACACCAAGGACTCCTACATCAGACTCGTATTTATTGACTACAGCTCCGCCTTCAACACCATAATCCCCGCCAAGCTCATATCAAAGCTCCAAAACCTAGGACTCGGCTCCTCACTCTGCAACTGGATCCTCGACTTTCTGACCCACAGACCACAATCAGTAAGAATAAACAACAACACCTCCTCCACAATAGTCCTCAATACCGGGGCCGCGCAAGGCTGCGTACTTAGCCCCCTACTATACTCCCTGTGCACACACGACTGTGTGGCAATATTTGGTTCCAACTCCATTTACAAGTTTGCTGATGACATGACAATAGTGGGCCGAATCTTGACTAGCGACAAGTCAGAATACAGGAGGGAGATACAGAACCTAGTGAAGTGGTGCAATGACAACAATCTATCCTTCAATGCCAGCAAAACTAAAGAGCTGGTCATTGACTTCAGGAAGCAATGTACTGAACACACCCCTGTCAACATCAACGGGGCCGAGGTGGAGAAGGTTAACAGCTTCAAATTCCTAGGGGTGCAAATCATCAAACATCTGTCCTGGTCCACCCGCGTTGATGCTACCACCAAGAAAGCACAACAGCGCCTATGCTTCCTAGATGGCTGCATCACAGCCTGGTATGGCAACTGCTCAGCCCAAGTACGCATGAAGCTTCAGAGTGGTGAACACAGGCCAGTCCATCACACGAACCTGCCTCCCATCCATTGACTCCATCTACACCTCCCGCTGCCTGGGGAAAATGGGCAGCATAATCAAAGACCCCTCCCACCCGGCTTACTCACTCTTCCAACTTCTTCCACTGGGCAGGAGATACAGAAGTCTGAGAACACGCATGAACAGATTCAAAAACAGCTTCTTCCTCGCTGTTACCAGACTCCTAAACAACCCTCTTGTGGACTGACCTGATTAAACTACACTCCTGTATGCTTCACCTGATGCCTGTGTCTATGTATTTACATTGTGTACTTTGTGTTGCCCTATTATGTATTTACTTTTTATTTTATTTTCATGTACTTAATGATCTTTTTGAGCTGCTCGCATAAAAATACTTTTCACTGTACCTCGGTACACATGACAACAAACAAATCCAATCCAATCGTTCTTCTACCTTTCTGACTATAATCAGTATGGTTTGATTTTGATTGGGCTGAAGTGTGTTCCCAAACCCGTTTGTACAAGGTTGGATTTTTAAACCAGGAGCATTATTTATTCAAACACACTTTTCCCAAAAGGTTTATTGCTACTTCACACACACCACACACACACACAAAAAAGATGCAGTAAGAGAAAGGAGTTTCACTTCTACCAATATTAGAATCAAACAGAATAGTTAAAACTTTGCTTGTTTCAGGAGTCCAGTGAGAGGATTTTTCCACTCAGAAGCAGAAGTTCAAATAAGTCCAGATAGCTGAAGTCAGGGCTTCATGGTGTTTCTTTAGAATAAGAGATGTGCGGCAAGTAGTTGACAGCCTTGATTATACTTGTAGCCAGAGGACAATTTTCCCCTTTCCAGGGAAACTTGGGAACTTTGGGAAACAGGGTTTCAAGGGGGCTTTAAAACTTTAATATAAAAGCAAATTACTGCGGACGCTGGAATCTGATACACAAACAGAAAACATTGGGCAATCTCAGTAGGTCTGACAGCATCTGTGTAGAGAGAAGGGAGCTAACGTTTTGAGTCTGTATAAATCTTCGTCAAATTGACAAAGTGACAATGGATCGCGTTAGTCCTCGGGAGGGTAGATCTCGGAAGATGGATCTCCTGGCATTCACCGACAACGCTGCCCCGCCTTGAAGGCGCATGGCGACAGGTAGATCGGGCCCTAGATGTTATAACCTGATTTCAGCAGTGATGGTCCTTCTGATGTTACTCCTGCATTCTGCAGTCTGCTGTCTGCTGCAAGAAGCAACCAGGGCTTATTATAAACGGCTTTCAAAAATCAAAGTGTTTCAGTCATGTTTTCAGTCAATGGCAAACAATCGATAACCTATTCATGTTAATGAAGGAGGTTTTACCTCCCATGGTCAACAACTATACAGTAGGAGCACAGAGGGTTCCTTATGCATAATCAATTTTGTTTGTTCTCTTTTGTTACCTGGTAGTTCCGGAGAGAGAAATTCTGGGGACTTATTGCCCTTGCTGTTTTGGATTGGATTTGTTTATTGTCACCGAGGTACAGTGAAAAGTATTTTTCTGCGAGCAGCTCAACAGATCCTTAAGTACATGGGAAGAAAAGGGAAGAAAAGAAAATACATAATAGGGCAACACAAGGTATACAATGTAACTACATAAGCACCGGCATCGGATGAAGCATACAGGGTGTAGTGTTAATGAGGTCAGTCCATAAGAGGGTCAATTAGGAGTCTGGTAACAGCGGGGAAGAAGCTGTTTTTGAGTCTGTTTGTGCGTGTTCTCAGACTTTTGTATCTCCTGCCCGATGGAAGAAGTTGGAAGAGTGAGCAAGCCGGGTGGGAGGGGTCTGTGATTATGCTGCCCGCTTTCCCCAGGCAGCGGGAGGTGTAGATGGACTCAATGAATGGGAGGCAGGTTTGTGTGATGGACTGGTATGGCAACTGCTCTGCCCAGGACCACAAGAAACTTCAGAGTGTCTTGAACACCGCCCAGTCCATCACACAAACCTGCCTCCCATCCACTGAGTCCATCTACATCTTCCACTGCCTGGGGAAAGCGGGCAGCATAATCGAAGACCCACCCGGCTTACTCATTCTTCCAATTTCTTCCATCGGGCAGGAGATACAAAAGCTCTTTTGAGGTAAGTTCTGACAATGACAGTTGTGATCTTCCACAAGGATGTCATCGAGACATGTCCATTGTAATCCACTTTTAAAAGCTTCCAGAAGCTTGGCGAACCTGCAGCTCCAAATGTCAGGTGAACTGCAGCAGCCACCTTAAGATCACAAGTGTCATCTGTAAAGAGGGCGTAAAGATTTTTAAAAACTTGTAATGTTCCCATGTCTGCTTTGCGTGGCACTAGCATCAACAGACTTTTCTGGGAAAAATTCTAGATTTCGACAACCATTTGTGCGAGGAAATAATTCCCGACATTGCTCTCGATTGGCCTAGAACTAATTGTGAGGTTGTATCCCCTTGCTCTGGATTCCACCACCGGAGGAAAGGGTTTCCCTCTAGCTGTGTGTCAAATCCATTGTGCATCATAAACACACCAATTAGATCATTCCTTAACCTTCTATACACAAATGAATACAAGTCCAGTCTATTAAACCTGCAAACATTTTAGCACTTGTCTCTTTCTCGTGAATCTCTGCAGCACTCCTTCCAAGACCGACATATCCATCCCAATATGTGGTACCCAGAACAGAATGCTGAACTCTAAATGGACTCTAACTAGAGCTTTATAAACTACAGAATAGTTCTATCCTTTGTATGCCAGCTCCCTTGAGATTAAAGTTAACATCCCATTGCTCTTTCTAATTATTTTTCTTGTCTATTTATTAGTTATCAGTGTTTTCTATAAAATCTACCCCAAACTCCCAGCTTTATGACAGCTCTTGGGCGGGATTCTCCGCTTCCCTGCGCCGAAATCGTGATCGGTGATTGGGCGGAGAATCGATTCTGATGCCGGAATTGGGACCGGACATAGTCCGCATACGGCAGGCCGGCTGAGACCACACGTGTCCCGTGCCATCAGGAAAACAGCCCATCGGGGCGGAGCATCGCGGCGCGCCAACACCATTGCGACTGCACACGGCGCGCATCACGATGACGCCGGCTTGGAGGGGGCCGCCACACTCGCCGGGATCTGTGCCGCTGGCCGAGAGGGGTGTCTGCTAGGGCTGGGGAGACAGTGGAGGGTGGCCAGGGGCTGGGTTTTGGGGTCGCGGTTGGTGAGTTAGGTTACGGCATGGTCGGCGCCATGTTGTACCGTGCGACCGGTGCAGGCCGTGAGCCGTGCTCATGCGTGGCCCGGGACCCGGCCATTCTCCGGCCATTTTCAGCAAGATCCATGGGCGTTTCACATGGCACCGGTGCTAGCCCTTCACCGGTACCAGAATGGGTGAGAGGTTCACGCCGATTTGCCCGTCATGGAACTACCGTGAATTCTCCATTCGAGCCGGCACTTAGCCGCAGAAACGGAGAATCCCACCCCATATCTTCATTTCGAAAATACTTTAATCTTAGGTCCAAATTGCGATTTGTATTGATATATAATTTTACTGCTGCAATCTTTCAAGCTCAGGTGCTGCGTTTGTTTTCAATTGAGACAAAGCACTCGTAAAAAATTAGAACACTTTTTTAGGGCCACAAAAGGAAAAAACTGCAGCTGCTGAAAACCTGAAATAAAAACAGAAAATGCTGGAAATTCTCAGCAGGTCAGGCAGGATCTGTACAGGTCAACAAGGTTGCTGAAGCTGGCTACCATATCGGCAGCGGCAAGTGGCTAATTATCAGCAAAAGTGTCCACTTAAGGCAAAACTGGTGATGTACCACCAGGGAAATCTGGCAGCAAACTGGCCTTCTCACTGAGTTGGTACAGTACGAAGTCTTACAACACCAGGTTAAAGTCCAACAGGTTTGTTTCGATGTCACTAGCTTTCGGAGCGCTGCTCCTTCCTCAGGTGAATGAAGAGGTCTGTTCCAGAAACACATATATAGACAAATTCAAAGATGCCAAACAATGCTTGGAATGCGAGCATTAGCAGGTGATTAAATCTTTACAGATCCAGAGATGGGGTAACCCCAGGTTAAAGAGGTGTGAATTGTCTCAAGCCAGGACAGTTGGTAGGATTTTGCAGGCCAGATGGTGGGGGATGAATGTAATGTGACATGAATCCCAGGTCCCGGTTGAGGCCGCACTCATGTGTGCGGAACTTGGCTATAAGTTTCTGCTCGGCGATTCTGCGTTGTCGCGGGTCATGGCAAGTACCTGGAGGATACCCTTTGGTGGCAGTATGAGCTGTTTAGCACAGGGCTAAATCGCTGGCTTTGAAAGCAGACCAAGGCAAGCCAGCAGCACGGTTCAATTTCCGTACCAGCCTCCCCGAACAGGCGCCGGAATGTGGCGACTAGGGGCTTTTCACAGTAACTTCATTTGAAGCCTACTTGTGACAATAAGCGATTTTCATTTTCATTCATTTCATTCATTCATGAGGGCAGAGAACTCCTTTAATCCTGTAGCTGCTGCTGCAAGCTGTGGCCAGAAGCCATTCTGTAAAGCTATTTCTCCTCCACAATGATGACCTGTTGTCTGTGGCCACATGTATACATGTTGATTTTTGATGTCTTCAGAGGGCCCCCTCCATCTTGAAGCACTCTCGCAGATGCACAACTACATCTGAGTGTACACTTTTGAAGTAAAGCTCCTGGCTACCCACAGCCTCAGGCACTCCAATTAATTCCCCCACCCGCAGAAACCAACCCAGGTGCTTTACTGGATGTGGTTCCTGGAGGTGGTTAATTTTCAGAAGATTACATCACTGGGTCAAGGACTGGGAAATGAGCCGGCCTGTTTTAAAAACAAAGGCATTAAGATTCTGCCCTGTGTGAGCTCCTCTCACTCAGTTTTGAAAGGTACAATGATAGTATGAGCAATCTACTCTGCCACCCATCCAATGCCCATCATACAATTTACATCTGTTTCCAGTGCATAAAACTGTCAAGAAACTAGTAATTTCAGGCACATATGTACACCCTAATTAGTGATGCAATACAGTTGTCACTCTGCATTTTAATGGGCTGGAAGATAGTGGGCTGTAAATTTGAATTTAGGGGGTACCTCAAAGATGCACTGGGGAATCTCTCTCAGAATTTCCCAGGTAAGGGTTTATCCGGCACGTGCTCAGAAATGCAATTTCCTCGAGGATATTACCCTGCGCTGGGAACCATCCATAAATGCAATTTAAATCACAAAGCTTGGATGTTTCTGATTGTTCCTGGAAACACAGAAAATGTTAGAAATAAAACCTCTCCTAACTTCTGGAAACTACTGTCAATACCCAGACTGACCCCCCCCCCAAATTGGGACTCCTTCCCGCCCCTGACCCCCCCCCCCCCCCAGGGCACTCCCCCACTCATTGGTTGCCCCCCATGATGCCCTAATGTGATTCCCGCGATCCGACCAGATCACCCCCACCCCCGTTCCAGCCACCCCAACCTTACCTCCACCCACCCACCCTCCTGCAGCCCCCCCCCCACCCACCCCGAGGTCCACTCACCCCGAGGTACTCTGACCCCCTCCCACCCTGACCTCCGATCCCCCTGACGTCCATCCCCCATACCCACCTACTTGAGCTCCAATCCCTTGCCAACCCTCCGAAGGATGCTCACCCCTTCTAATCTGACACTCACTACGTCCCCCCCACCCCCAGGTTCCATACAACCCCC
Organism: Scyliorhinus torazame; assembly: GCF_047496885.1. NCBI lineage: Eukaryota > Metazoa > Chordata > Chondrichthyes > Carcharhiniformes > Scyliorhinidae > Scyliorhinus > Scyliorhinus torazame. The sequence continues at coordinate 131,578,432 of NC_092712.1, forward strand.
AACCTCCGACCCCCCACCCTTCTGAGAGCTGGCCCACCACTCCACACTCTCACCCATCTCAGCCCCGCCTCTGAGGTGCCACCCCCCATTCACACCCAAAGGCCCCCCACCCTATTTCCCCCCAGGTCCAACCACCCTAAACCCCAACCCCCGAAGTCCTAATCGCTGACTCCACCAAACCCCCATCAATGCCCCTGTACTACACGGGGATACCCTGATTGATTTTACCATGGGACTCATGGAATATAAGCTTCCCTACTGGTGGGCAGAGGCCCACCCAGCTGGATCACAAGAATCTAGTATAAAGACCGGCCTGGACAGGGACCGTCATATTAGTTGTCCCAACGGGAATGTGCTGTGTAAATAGATTGCTGCTATGGGCAGACTTTATGTGACCTTGGTTAAAGCCTACGTTCACCTTACCGCATGGCGTCCTGGGTCTTAAGACTAGCGACAAGGTAAAAGGACATCTGAACTCCGATTCTGTATGCTCAGCCGCCTCGGCTGATTGCTGTACAGCAACATGTGGAACTAACTTTTAAATATGCCGCTTTTTGGGAAACTGGAGGCCTTTGATGCAGGCCTGGAAGATTGGGCTCAGTGCGCAGAGCGGATGAAATACTTTTTCCAGGCCAATGGCACCTTGGGAGAAGACTGACAGAAGGTAATCGTCCTGACAGCCTGCGAGACCCGAACCTTCTGCCTAATTAAAAGCCTCACAGACCCAGTTGCTCCGGATTCAATATAATTTGAAGAATTTGTATTCCTGGTATCCAACCATTATGACCTAAAACCATCAGTACAAAATCTACAATACTGCTGTTTGTACTCCAGGGAGTCAGTTACGTATTTCTTAACTCAATTACGACGACTGGCTGAGCGTTGCAAGTTTGGGCCATGTCTTTCTGAGATGCTGAGGGATTGGCTAGTGTGCGGAATTAATAAAATGGCCACACAGAAGAAGCTCTTGGCGGAGCCTACACTGGACTTAAAAAGGGCCATTAAGCTAGCGCTGTCCCACAAAAAAGCGGAGAAAGGGGTTCAGGAACTCTAAAATTCCATGGACTACAGTGTCCATAGTGTTGCTCTACCTTCATAATGGACTCCATCAGCATCCCAGGACAGTGCCCGAATGGCCAAATCTCTCTGAAACGACAACCAAGGGTGCAACACTACATCCTGGCTTAATATTCCAAGGCCACCATGGACCAGCTGGACACCTCCCCATGAGGACAAGGGAGAGTACTGGCAACATTGCCAGGCCTGTAGGGGTAGAACATATGGCAACCAAAGCCACCAGAATCAGCAGAGAGAGCACTGCCCTGGACGATCATTGTGGTCACTCCGAGCCAGGGCCTTTTACGTAGCCCCCCCTGAGGAGGACAACATGATGCAACTGAACTGTATCTCGGCCCCGAAAGTGGTGCCAATTGAGGTCAAACTACAGGTGAATGGGCACCCCCTAGTAATGTAGATGGACACAGGGGCCGCCGTCTCCATCATCGGTCAGCAAACCTCCCGCCAACTCTGCACAGGAATCCTACCATTAAATCTGCATTAGAGCAAGGCCATTGGCGACATACACTGGGGAACCACTGAGCATTTTTGGAACCACCGTGACCCTGGTGACTCATGGGCAACAAACAGTCAGGCTAACATTGGTCATGGTGGAAGGGCCGGGCCCTAACCTGTTGGGATGTGATTGGCTGCGAGTCCTCCACTTCGTATGGCAACAGATTTTCTGTATGGGCACAGGAAGACTGCATGAAGTCCTTGGAAAGCATCCAGAGGCATTCCAGCCGGGCCTGGGCAAGACAAAAAGAACCACGGCATGCATTTATGTGGACCAAGAAGCCCAGCCCAGGTACTCCAGGGCATGACCAGTCACATCCGCCTTGCTCACAAAGGCGGATGTCGAGTTGCAGCACTTGGAAAGTTTGGGCATCATACACCCTGTGCGACTTGCTGAATGGGCCGCACATGTGGCCCCAGTGATGAAGCTGGACAACTCTGTTTGTCTCTGCAGGGGTTATAAACTGACTGTAAACAGGGCATCCCACTTGGACCATTACCCTATGCGCGCGTGGAGGACCTGTATGTAAAACTGGCTGGAGGATGCTCATTCACCAAACTAGATATGAGCCATGCATATCTGCAGTTAGAATTGGACACCACAGTGCAGAATTTTGTGACTAGAAACAGGGGGCTGTTCGAATACACTTGCCTCCCCTTTGGGATCTGTTCAGCGATGCAATTTTTCAAAGAGTGATCGAAGGCATCCTCCAGGGGCTAACCAAAATGGCAGTGTATTTAGGCGATGTTCTCATGCGGGGGCCACTGAAAAAGAATGACAATCTGGAGGAAGTCCTCAGACGATTTCTCCAGGTATGCATCCTGCTGAAGAGAGGCAAGTATGTTTATCAATCAAAAGCTGTGACATATTTGGATTATCAGGTGGATAAGGGCGGCTTGCACCTTGTGGAGGAGAAGGTTCAGGCTATAAAAGGGACCCCGACTCCACAAAATGCCCCAGAATTGCAATCATTTCTGGGTCTCAATTATTACGGGAAGTTTATTCCAAACTTGGCCACCCTGCTGGCACGTCTTCACATGTTGTTGAGAAAGAACCAGAAGTGGGCCTGGACACCTCAACAGGAGGAGGCATTCGCAGGAGTGAAGGGACGGCTGCCACTCTCCCAGATGTTCGGCCATTATGATCCACCCCAGCTGCTCGTCCTCACCTGCGAAGCCTCTCCTTACAGCGTTGGGATGGTGATGTCCCATAGATGGGACGATAGCACAGAACGCCCCAAAGCATTCACTTCCAGAACCCTGGCAGATGCGGAGTGTTGCTATGCCCTTACAGAAAAAAAAAAGCTTGGCTGTGATATTTGCCATGAACAAATTCCATCAGTATGTCTCCAGGCAACTCTTTTATTATCACCAACCACAAACCGCTGCTGGGTCTCTTTAAGGAGGACAAGGGAACACCTGTAGTGATCTGTACATCTGTACATACATCTGCACATACACCAGGGACTGCAGACATATGTAACAGCCACAGCATCACTAGAGGGCATCAGAGACGGGTATAAAGGGTCCAGCCCAAGGTAGGATCCGCCTCTTTCAGAAGCACAAGGCTAGTGAGCAGCAGCAGACAGAGACAGCTCAGCATAGGCAGTTTACCTTAGCTTCACTGGTCATCTCTCTTGGTTGTATTATATCTAGATAAGCTCTGGAAACAGAACAAACCCACTGAATAAAGTATTTGTGTTAACTGGAAGTCTACAATCTTTATTCAGTCTTAGAGAATAACATATGGTACCACGAGTGATTTTAGAAAGCTAGCTAGATACCAGCAAGAGAAGAAAAACTTAAACCGGATATTCGACTGTGGAAGACTTTGCAGCAAATGGATCCTCGACAACTACCTGTTTCGATGGAACTTGTTGGAACTCCATGGTAGCTGGAAACAACCGGTAATTTAAGTTAGAACTGGAAAATGTTTGAACAACTAGGGGTTATTGGGAGGGGTTATTGGGGTTATTGGGTTACGGGGATAGGGTGGAAGTGAGGGGCTTAAGTGGGTCGGTGCAGACTCGATGGGCTGAATGGCCTTCTTCTGCACTGTATGTTCTGTGCAACTGTTCCAAATATTTATCACAGCAATGATTTAAGCACTGCCTCTGTCGCAATGAAAATAGCCCTACTACTCTCAACAGTAGGGCATGAAGCTAGAGAAATGTATAATTGCTTTAATTACCTAGAAGTGAAGACAACACCAAAGTAGACTTTATACTCAAAAAATTTGCTAAACGCTGTAACAGTCAGGCTGGTGCGATGCTGGAAAGATTTAACTCTTGTCAGAGAAACGGAGGGCCCATCTCTGATTTTATTACAAATCTTACGTTAATACCACAAGGCTGTGATTATGCTGATTTCAGAGACACAGTGATAATGCATCAATTAATTTCTGGACTATCTGATAAAAATTTGAGGGAAGAACTATCACAAAATAAGCATCTAACTCTAGAAACTGCTATACAAAAATGCCTTGCTTCTGAACAAAAACAAAATCAATCCTGTCTCTCTTTACAAACACAGGATCAGTGTCTAGAAAAGAAAATCGAAAAAAAACAGCACCAAAACTTACCACGAGGCAGAGGCAGGATTGATGGAAGTTCTGAGCGGCAGACATCTTGAGAAAGGAGCCGCACATGCGCAGTTGCGAAAAGAGCGCACAGTACAGGAAACTCAGAGTGCGCATGGGCAATCAAGTCCAATGCATGACGTCACGAGCGTCATGATGTCAGAGGACCAGGACCATGCCCACTTAAAAGGGAAATGCACGAACATGAACAGAAATAAATTTAAAGCTGCAAAACCCAATTTTCTTGCCTCAAAAGACAGAACAATGCCCAAACTTACACCAGCAGTTGAAAATAACTGTCACAACACCCTGGAACAAGCAGTTGGCACCGCCCTCGAAGATGATATGGTCCTTGTAGACTATGACTCAGACAAAGATTTCATCTTGGGAGGTGGCTACCCCAATATCAAATCCGAACCGCAACTAGAGGTGTTGTACTGCGAAGAGCCCGACGATGAGTTCTTTGGATTGGGGAATCTTCAGCCCAGCATATATGACATCCCGACTCGTGAGTGCAGGATTATGCTGCGGCCTGACGCCAAGAAACAGAGAGTGGTCCACGCACCACGAAGGGTCCCAGCCTCCACACAAGAAGATGATTTGTTCATTGAACATGAAGAGAACGATCACAACTCCGAAACAAAAAGCGATGATTTGTCTATCGAACAATACACACAATACTGCTCAGACATGGCTGAGGTTTACGGAGATCACAGCATCAGCAACAAGGTTTAAAAGCTCAATACGACTCTTATCATGGTAGAAGAATCCAATACCATGGTTCCATGGCAGATCATCAGTACATTGGATGACAGCAATACCCAAGACGAAGATGATGCCACACAGAGAGCACAGAACGACTCCGTTGAGAGAGCACAGATCGACTCTACAGCGAGAACACTGCACGACTCCACAAAGAGAGCGAAGGTGGACTCCATAAAGAGAGCGACACAAGCCTCCACAAAGAAAGCGACGTGAGCCTCCACAAAGAGAGTGACGCAAGCCTCCACAGACAGCTCGGTGACAGACTCAAAAATGGAAGCAAGCAAACACTCCATAGCGAACGCCATGCATGTACAAGACCATGAAGATCTATCAAGCTTATTTGAGCCACCAGAAGAAAACACTGAATGTCGACCCACTGTATGTGAGACAAGTGACGAAGAAATCACAATTCCCATACAGGATGTCAGGATCACAGCGAGACTGACATATCTCAGCTCGTCTACACAGGAGCACTCAATAATAAGAGGCTGGCCACCCAGGAATCCAGAGAGACCATGCCAATTGAAATCTTGATGATTTTGACTCCAGAAAAGGAGCACAAACAGATCACAGATGATTCAAATGAACCTGAAATGACTCCAAACGAGGAGCACCTAGAAATCAATGATGATTCAGGTGAACCAGAAATGACTCTAGACGAGGAGTACCAAGTAAGCAAAGAAGAGGAATCGAATCCACCACAAATGACTGATGTCACCAACATCAATGCAACATCAGATCATTCTCACAATTCTCAAGAAGAAACGCTCAATGTAGCAGAGACCACAAAGGACACTGACACCAATAACTGTGACAATGACTCAAATCATCCACATGGCACACTCATTGAGCACAACAAGAACAACAAAAACCGCAAGAAGCACAGCAGAAACAAGAACAACAACAGCAACAACAAAAACAACATGCAGCGCAACAAGAACGACAAAAGCAACAAGAAGCATCCCAGAAACAACAAGCACGACAAGAAAAAGAACAAGAATGAAAACGAAAACAACAAAGACAGAAACGACACAAACAACAACAATGGAACAATGACCTGTACAACATGGTACAACTCTGCACGTGAAGGACAATGCCACAGCACACTGCAAAACAATGACAAGATTACAAACATGCCATGGCATGATAAAGAATCTCACAAATTCACCTCTGCTCCAGAACAAACAAGCAAAACAGCTTTCACGAATGATGACATACAGAATCAATACCACAAACACAGGAAAAAGTCAAGGTCAGACAACGGTGCGACACAGAATCGCTACCCGCAATCAAATGGAACAGGGGAAAAAGGTGTCCACATCATTAAACGACTCATCAGCAAAGCAGCCGAGTCACGTTCCACCATCAACCTAGCTCTGTTATCATACCGAGCAACCCCATTGAGCTCAGGACTGTCGCCAGCGCAAATGCTCTTCGGCAGAGACATCCGGATAACCCTACCGGCAAAGCAATTCTGAGACCCCGGCAACGCACCGGTTCTCAACGACATGCAGGCACTATGCTCCAAACAAAAACTATACTACGATCAACATGCGGTCCCACTCAAGCCACTAACAATAGGTGACACCATCAGAATCAGGGACCCAGAAGGTGGATTGTCTGAGTCAGCCACGGTGATCAGGTAGGAGGCACCGTGGTCCTACATTGTCAAATCGTCTGCGGGAGTACTCTTTCGCCGTAACCGCCGGGATCTATTAGAGATTCGACCTACACTGCCAGTATTTCCCACACTGGACTTGACCGAGTCCATTTGTCCACAGGACATTCCTTGCCACACAACGCCAGGCAGTACTCATGATGACATCAAACCATCATTCCCACTACCACCGTTGAGATGCTCCAGCAGAAGCCGTTAGGCACCTGACCGGCTAGATTTCTGACGACACTTCAAAACACGCACAAGATGAATATGGACATTTCTCACGATGGACTCACAACACAGTTAATTGTTTCTGTATTACTTTTAACATTTTCACAGTGTGCAGATTTGCATATTCTCACCACTTGTTATGTACAGTTTTCTTGAGGCCAGTCTAGAAACATGTCCAATAAAAGGGGGGGGATGTAGTGATCTGTACATCTGTACATACATCTGCACACACACCAGGGACTACAGACAGATATAACAGCCACAGCATCACTAGAGGGCAGCATGAGAGACGGGTATAAAGGGTCCAGCCCAAGGGAGGATCCGCCTCTTTCTGAAGCACAGGGCTAGTGAGCAGCAGCAGACCGAGACAGCTCAGCATAGGCAGTTTACCTTAGCTTCACTGGTCATCCCTCTTAACTGTATCATATCTAGTTAAGCTCTGGAAACAGAACGAACCCATTGAATAAAGTATTTGTGTTAACTGGAAGTCTACAATCTTTATTCAGAGAATAACATAATACTCCCCATAACCTCGGCCTGGATTCAGCACTGGGCAGAACTGCTGGCGTCGTAAAAATGTATTTTGCATCATTGCCCTGGAGCCCAGATAGCCCACGCTGACGCCCTCAGTCATCTCCTGCTGCCTGTGAGCCTCCTGTCTCCACCAATGGTGGATCAAGATGTGGTGACTTTAAACTTTATGGATACACAACTAGCTGTACAGATGCACACAACACAGAGAGATCTCACATTGGCGAAGCTTCACCACATGTTACTGCATGGCAGATTACAGGGACCCCGCCCCCAGCAGCCCTCTCCCATATGTCCAGAAACAACAGGAATTGGGCATCAAAGGTGGCATCCTCCTGTGGGGAGCAGGTGTGGTCATCCCACAGCCAGGCCAAGAATTAGTCCTGCAGGACTTGCATTGTGGTCACCCAAGGATTTCAAAAATGATGATGCTTGCACAAAGTTATGTCTGGTGGCTAGGGATCGACAGTGATATTGAGCAGGTTGTGCGAAGATAGACGGCGTTTCAAGAGCACCAGAAGCTCCCATCTACGGCCTCTCTTCATCCCTGGAAATGGCCAGGGCACCCTTAGGTAGGGCTACATGCGGACTTGGCTGGGCATTTCATGGGGTCCATGTTTGTATTCCTTGTGGACGTCTATTCTAAGTGGCTCTACATATGGCCTTCACCACATTGAAAGCCACTGTTGAAAAATTAAGGTGTTTGTTTAGCACCCATGGGATTTCTGAGATCCTGGTCATCGATAATGGGACCCTGTTCACGAGCAAGGAGATTTCCACATTCGCACAAATGAACGGGATCAGGCACATCTGAACCGCCTCGCACTACCAGTCATCAAATGGCTTGGCAAAATGGGCAGTAGAAACTTTCAAGAGGGCCATACAGAAGCAAATCACGAGCTTCCTGGACATGCGACTGGCGAGATTCGTTTTTCACTATAGGACCATGCCGCATGTCAAGAAAGGGGTAGCGCCGGCGGAGCTGCTGATGGGCCGGCGCCTCAGAACCCGATTAAGCCTGACTTTCCCGAAACATGGGCAGGAAAGTAGAGCTGCAGCAAGACATGCAGTGGAGGTAACTTGATCACAGGATGCCAGGACTGATCTTTTAACCGGTGGCCGCTGTTTACATCTGCATCTTCAGAAATGGTGCTCTCTGTCTCCCAGGGATTGTGTTGGAGAAAATAGGACCCATATCTTACAAGGTCAAGACCCAAGGGTAGATCTTGCGTGAACAGGTTGACCACCTGAAGAAGCGAGATCCTGCACCAGAGGATGCCTGGCCAGGTTCATCGGTACCTACAACTCCCTGGGTCCCACTCCTTAGCCAAGGCGTGGGCTTTGAGGAGTGCTGTGCTGCCTGGAGTCGAAGGTGCTGCAAGACAGATACGCAAGAAAATAGATAAGGGCACAGAGTGCAGATTGATACTTCGAGGAAGTTACGTCCTGATCGATTTCATGCAAACACTGGAACACGACGAAAACAGAACAGGAAATGATAAAGATTGGGAATAAGCTGAATTAGGATATGTACGATTAACACTGAGAAATAACAAGAGCCACCATGTTGCGGGGAGATAGTGATAATGTCACTGGACTGATAATTCAGAGACCCACTGTGGTCGCGTGCCCCTTTAAGGGGGTGCGTTCTTGGAGTGTCATGTGACCCATCGGGCCAATTGGGCTGGAGAGCGCAAATGCTGGGGCCAACCATTCTTTTTACTGTCGGTTCAAAGTTTTGAGTCGTGGAGTACGGTAGCCTTGATCTCACTCCCTGTAAATAGTTAATTGCCTTAATAATTTATTTGTTTGTTAATTTACATGGTGGTCGCTGTCTTTCAAGATACTACATTTGGTGATGAGAATCAATCTGGGTGCCTTCCTACTGCTACAGAAATCGAGTGAGCAGACCTCATGTGGAAGCCTTTCCTTTAATGCACTGGGAGTGAAGTGGATCCATTGGTGGTCATCTTCAAAGCAGCTATAGACTCTGAAATAGTTCCTACAAATTAGAGGGTAGCTAATGTAACCCTACTGTTTAAAAGGGAGGTATAGAGAAAGCAGGGAATTATAAACCAGTCAGCCTGATGCCGGTAGTGGGGAAAATTATAGAGTCCAATACTCAAAGATTTTAGAGAAGAGCACTTGGAAAACAGTGGCAGGATCCGATAGAGTCAGCATGGATTTACTAAAGAGAAATCATGCTTGACAAATCTACTGGAATTCCTTGACGATGTAACTCCTGGATTTAATAATAATAATCTTTATTGTCACAAGTAGGCTTACATTAACACTGCAATGAAGTTAATATAAAAATCCCCTAGTCGCCACATTCCGATGCCTTTTCGGTTACACTGAGGGAGAATTCAGAATGTCCAATTCACCTAACAGCACGTCTTTCAGGACTTGTGGGAGGATACTGGAGCACTCGGAGAAAACCCATGCAGACACAGGGAGAATGTTCTGACTCTGCACAGACAGTGACCCAATCTGGGAATCGAACCTGGGACTCTGGCGCAGTGAAGCAACAGTACTACCCACTGTGCTACCGTGCTGCCCCATGGGCAATGAGTGGGAAACCAGTGGATGTGTTTTATTTGAACTTTCAGAAGGATTTCAGAAACGTTCCATGTGTAGAATTGAAATGCACGGGATTGGGGTAGTGTATTGAGATAGATAGAAAACTGGTTGGCAGACATGAAACAAACAGTAAGAATAAATGGGCCTTTTTCCGAATGGCAGGCAGTGGCTAGTGGAGTATGTCAGTGATTGGTGCTAGGGCCCCAGCTATTCACAATATCTATTAATTCTTAGATGAGGGAACTAAATTTAATATCTCAAAATTTGCAGATGACACAAAGCTGGCTGGGAGGGTTGATGTGTTGGGTGTTCTGGATCCGTGGAACACATACAGGTCACCAACACTTGAAATAGTGCAACACTATTTTATTGAATCATTAACTGTTTAAACATACTCAGACTGTGGGTTAACACGATACTAGCTTTAACTAAAGACCTTTGCCTTGTCCTAACCAGTCGATGCACTCAGCACATGGTGAATGTCTGTGCTACAAGCTGTGAGCTCTGTCCTCCTAGCTAGCTGCAACTCGAATGAGCGGAAACTCTCATGCCCCCTGTCTTTATAGTGCGTGTGCTCTAACTGGTGATTGGCTGCGGTGTTGTGTGCGTTGATTGGTCCCACTGTGTGTCCATCAGTGTGTGTCTGCACCATGATATACTGGTGTATATTATGACAAGGGTGAAGTGTGAGGAGGAAGCAGGGATGCTTCAGTGTGATTTGGACAACCTGAGCGAGTGGGCAAATGCATGGAAGATGCAGTAAAATGTGGATAAATGTGAGGTTATCCACTTTGATAGCAAAAACAAGAAAGCAGATTATTATATGAAAAAATGAAAAATGAATGAAAATCACTTATTGTCACAAGTAGGCTTCAAATAAAGTTACTGTGAAAAGCCCCTAGTCGCCACATTCCGTCGCCTGTTCGGGGAGGCTGGTATGGGAATTGAACCATGCTGCTGGCCAGCCTTGGTCAGCTTTCAAAACCAGCTTTAGCTCTGTGCTAAACCAGCCCCATGAATGGCACTAATTGAAAAAGGGGAATGTACAACGAGACCTGGGTGTCCTCGTCGCTGAAGGCAAGCATATAGCCGGTAAAGAAGGCAAATGGTATGTTGGCCTTCATAGCGAGAGGATTCAATACAGGAGCAGGGATGGCTTGCTGCATTTATGTAGGGCCTTGGTGAGACCACACCTGGAATATTGTGGGCAGTTTTGGTTGCCATATCTGAGGAAGGATGTTCTTTCTACAGAGTGAATGCAGCGAAGGTTGATTCCTGCGATGGCGGGACTGTCGTATGAGGAGAGATTGAGTTGGTTAGGATTGTATTCGCTGGAGTTCAGAAGAATGAGAGGGAATCTCATAGAAACCTACAAAATTCCAACAGGATTGGACAGGGTAGATGCAGGAAGGATGTTGCCAAGAGTAGAAGAGTCCGGAAGCTGGGTCATTGGGCGTGATTCTCCCAAAACAGTTAATTTGTGGCGGGTTTTTCGGGGAGTTTCCCGCCGGCCTGTGGCGAGTTCCTCACCACTATCTAATGACACTTAGTCACTTTTTTGGCCCTGGGGAGTTTCTCACTGGTTAAGCCCACACTTAGAACTTTCTTTTAGCAGTGGGGAGGTGAACTCATAGATTGAGCTGCCATTTTGAAAGTGTGCCCCGATCTCTAAGTGAGTTGATGGGTCCCCCACAACCCCCACCCATGGGCAATGTCACTCCCACACACATGGACTACTTCACCCCCCCCCAAGCAAGGGCATCCCGCTATGGGGTCCCTGGGAGTTTCCCACCTTCGGCTCCCCCAAGCTCACATGCAGCAGTCCCTCCCTTCTAGGGCCCCCACCCATCACTCCTCAACCTCCCGAAGGCCCCTACTTACCTGCCTGCAATCCCCCACCCTTCAAATCCCCCCTGCACCCTCACTTCATGGACATGGCCCTCTTTGCACCCTGACCCGTGCCACACTGGCACTTGGGCACTCTTGTACTGACACCCTGGCACCCAGGCAATGCTCCTGCTGGCTTGGCACCTTGGAAATGCCAGGGTGGCAGTGCAAGGTGCCAGCTGGGCAGTACCAGGGGGAGGGCCAGGGAGCCACCTTGCACTTACGCTGACCATCCATGTGTCTCTGGTGGCCTGGGAGACCCCCCGGGTGCCATTCCACCTGGTCCACTCGGGAGGCCAAAGAATCAAAGAGTGCCATTGGATCCCACGCAGGTAGGTCGTCAGTAGGTTGAGGACCTACTTCCGCAAGCATCATTCAGTCCTGCCCATTTGGGACGGGGTTCCGACTCTGGTGTCTCGTGGGATTTCGGAGAACCCCGGTAGGCACGGAGTCTGTCGGGAGGCTTGCCGCGTGCCTCTCCTGGCATTTTCCGGCCGCATTGCACTCAAGCGAAAGAACAACACGGCCGGAGAATCGTGCCCAATGTCTAAGGATATGGGCTAGACCATTTAGGACTGAGATGAGGAGAAACGTCTTCACCCAGAGAGTGAGAAACCTGTGGATTTTGTTACCACATAAAGTAATTGAGGCCAAAACATTGTGGTTGGGATTCTCCATTGGCTGACGCAGGAATCAGGAAACGCAATTGGGCAGAGAGTCGGTTTTGATGCCGAAATCGTGGCAGGCGCCGGATTCACGCAAAATCACAATTCTCCGATGCCTCAACAGTGGCGTCAAACCGGTCTAGTCCACACGTACAGTAAACACCGTTGGCATATCATTAGCGGGCCCGACCTGGTATTCCTCGGTGCTTCCGCGAATCTCCGCCTCCACCGGGGCAAATTCCCGATGGCGAGATTTACTTGTGCTTTTAGAAATTGGGAAACTGCCGCCGCGGGGAGGGGTGAACAAGGAACGGGCCGTGGGACCGCGGTGATCCCCCATTGGGACTGGGGTGATGTCCAGGCACAGAGCGCCATTGCCGCAGCCTGTAAGGCAGCTATCTTGCAGCTCACCCCACCGTCCACCCACCTTGGCCCCGGTCTTGCAGAATTCCACAGGCCTCTCACTGCAGTCCACATTCTCTCACCCCCCCCCCCCCCCCCCCCCCCCCCCCCGCACCCCAACCTCCACTCCCATCCCTACACCCCACCCTCCAGCATACTACCTCAACCGGCTGCCACCTGCCGGCGGGGCATCACGTGGCCCATCCAATGGCAATTCCCACAGTAGCCCCTACAGGTGGGGGGGGGGGTGCGCCAGATGAGGGTACCCATTGTACTGCGGGCATGGGCAGCACCAGCCGAATATCCCACGTAGCAGGGGTGGGTGACAGGGCTAGAAGCTCCCACGGTACCGGACAGTGATGTGGCCATGTGTGCAGGGATTGGGGGGGGCAGGACATGCCGGGGTAGAGTCCGTAGTACCAACCGGAAGCACCGTTTAGCCCGTTGGACCTGTTTGGGCACAGGGGGACTCACCATACTAACGTATCGGCCTTTCACCCCTTGCAGAAGATGGATATTGGAATGCAACCAACAATGGAGGCCTTCCTCCTAGTCGCTGCAGACAGGCGGGATGCATTGCAGCTGTATGAACTGGAGAAGCTCGAGGGGGAGGAAGCTGCAGCAGCAGAGCGTGCCACAGAGGAACAGAAGGCAGCCACTGAGGAAGGAGAGCCGGCTGCCCAACAGGCCGAGGAGGAGGAGGTGCAAAGAAGGCGCCCCATGAGGCCTGCACGTACCCGCAGCTCCTGTCATTTGAGAACCTGCTGGACTGGGCATGCCATCGAAGACTCCGGCTGAGCAGGGGGACAGTGCGACAAACCTGCCAGATCATGGCGGACCTGGCACCGCCGGGGAATGGGGGATGTCACCCGCTCCCCGTGGCCGTCATGGTGATGGTCGCACTGAACGTCTATGCCACAGGCTCCTTCCAGGTGCTGAGTGGGAACCTGTCCAGGATCACACAGAACTCAGTGCACAGGTGGATCCATGCTGTCATGGAGGCCTTATATGCCCAGTCAGCATAATACATCCACTGCAAAGTGGACTGAACCCACTAGGATGCCCGGGCAATGGGGTTCGCCCCCATTGCCGAGATGCCCCAGGTCCACTGGGTGATCGACAGGCTGCATGTCTCCCTCTGAACACCTGCAGATGACAGGCCACTCTACACAAACCAAAAGGGGTTCCATTCAATGATCGTGCAGCTGGTGTGTGACCATCAAATGTGCATCATACACATCTGCGCACGATACCCAGGCAGTGTGCACAACGCCGTCATCCTGGCACACTCGACGATTCCTGGCCTCTTCGAGGTGCATCCCCGACTGGAGGGTTGGCTCCTGGGTGACAAGGGTTATCCGCTATGATTGTGGCTAATGATGCCTATCCGGAGTCCACAGACCGATGCGGAGACCCGCTACAACGACACCCATGCCGGGATCAGGAGCGTGATTAAGTGGCATTTCAGCCTCCTGAAGATGCGGTTCAAATGCCTGGACCGCTCTGGAGGAGCCCGCCGGTATGAGACTTGTAATGATATGTATATTGACAGGGATGTAAAGAGTTAACAAATTAATGATAATGCTTCTTACCACTAGAGGGAACCAAAGAACAGTCATATATATATCATGTGACTTCGGGTATTCTGGGAGTTAGGAGTTGGAAGGCAGCTGGAAGAGTGCCAGTCCCAGGAGCAGTTGTACTTGAGAAGTCTGCAGTTAGAGACAGCACAGTTCAATAGAGAAACTCTGGGCACAATTCTCCCATCGGGCGACAAAGTGCCGACGCCAGAGTGAAAACCGGAGTGTTTGACTCCGGCGTCGGAGGCCGCTCCCAGCCCCCTATTCTCCCGCCCCTTGGGGGCGAGGAGCGGCGTTGCGTCATTTATGTGCGCCGGGCTTACGCGGCGCCGCGTGAATGACGCGGCCGGCGCCACGTAAATGACGTCACCCGCGCATGCGCGGGTTGCCGTCCTTCCCGCGGCCACCCCGCAAGAAGATGTCGGATGGATCTTGCGGGGCGGCGGAGAAAAGGAGGTCCTCCTTCAGAGAGGCCGGCCTGCCGATCAGGGGCACCAATCGCGGGCCAGACCCCTTTTGAGGACCCCCCAGTGCAGGAATCCGCCTCCCCCCCACAGCCCCCCCCCCCACAGCGTTCCTGCGCTGTTCCTGCCGGCAGCGACTTGGTGTGGACGGCACCGGTGGGAACCAGTCGTATTGGGCAGGCTGCTCGGCTCATCCGGCCGGAGAATTGGCGCTCGCCCGTTGCAAACAGCGAGCAGCGATTCTCCCAGCGGCCAGCCGTGATTCTCGCCGCGCCGGTTTGGGTGGGGTGGGAGAATCGCGTGCGGGTGTCGGGGCGGCGTGGCGGGACTCGCGCGGCACCCGGGCGATTCTCCCACCCGGCGTGGGGGGGGGGGGGGGGGGGAGATTTCTGCCCCTTCTACTTTAGGAATGTGATCGAATCTCAGTAGTGTAATAAATTTATAGTTTTGTTCTTTAACTCTTTGTTCGTTATTCAACACTACGCATTTGAGCCATCCAGTTAAATCAGAATAGAGAACACAACAAACTTGGGAGGGTCGCTCACATCGTGGCAGCCTGCTGCATCCTCCACAACATCACGCAGCAGAGGGTCGATATGCTGGAGGAGGAGGGGGAATGGCAGGCATCCGCCGATGAGTAGGATGCAGGGGAAGGCCGAGGATGGGCAGGAGATGGGGACCGGGCAGGCAAGGGAGACCGCACAATATCTGCACCAGGGCCAATGCGCACGGGACGCTCTAATCACCTCCAAGTTCACTGACTTGGGGGGGGGGGTGGGTGGTGGTAACTGGCTAGGGGCACGGACACTGCATCACCCCCCCCCCCACAGCTCTCTCACACGCCCTGGCTACACTCCCCTCCTGCCTGCAACCCCCTCCATGATACATACCTGCCGCACTAAGGGGTGAGGGCACTGGGTTGACAGTAACAGCAGCAGGTCTGGCCCATAGGATGGAAGATGATGACAACACGTTCTGCGATGATCTCTGGTGCTCCCATCGTTTGACAAATGTCTGAATTCTGCCCACGGTAGCAGTTTCCACCGTCCCCCTGGGTGATCCCTGCATGCGTGCTGACTATTCCATGACACGGCCCTATCGAATCCCTGGGTTTGCAGAGGTGGGGTTGAAGGAGAGGGGGACGAGACGACACTGGTGCCGTTTGCGCTGGCTAAACTGCGTTCCCTGAGCCAAGCCCAGCCACAGAGTCCGCCAATTTCACCCCTCCACCTGTGCCCCTTCTGCGGTCAGCCCAGACCAGCCCACCCCTCATACCCTTCTGACAGAGCACCGAGGCAGATTGTAACAGTGTGAACAGGTGTTTAATGTGGAAAAACATATACAGATCCGTGCTCTAGCCCCTATCACTAAACTGTGCCCTGCTTACTTGCCAACTTAACTGGTGTCTACTTTTCTGACCTTACGGACCCTTACACTATGTCTAGATGGATTCCCAGACGGTACATCAGGAGTGGAGGCAGCCTGCTGTGATTCTCGCCCTGCCACCTGGGTCCCCTTTAGTGGCTGTCTTCTGAGGTGACCGGGGCTAGAAGGGCCCAGCTGCTTCTCGGGTGTCCCAGTCGGGATGGTGTCGCCCTGCTCTGCCCACCAGCGACAGAATGGGGAGGGAGTCTGAGGCGCTGCGGTGTTCCAGCACCTCCCCTGCGGGAGTCACTGACACAGACCCCATAACGTCCTCCTCCCTCGGGCTGCCCAGTGGCCCCCGAGCTACTCCCTGACCCCTGAGGCTCCCCCGCCAACTGGCGTTTTAAGTCCTGAAGGATCATTGCCGTCTCGACCAGGGTCTGCATTCTCGCGGCCATGGAGCACAGAGAGTGGAGCCTCTCGGCCTGGGACTGCGCCACATGATGCTGTGACTGCGCCATCTCTCTTTGCCTCTGGGACAGCTCCCTCTATGTCTGTGCCAGCATCTGGGCAATGCCGCCAATGCTCGCAGCCATGGCCTTTGGCAGTGGGCCACGCTCAGAAGCGCCGCTGCAATTTTCAGGTGGCTCTGGCACATGGTTGTCTATGAGAGGGCAGCCCTGTCCTGGGCCTCGTCCACCGCAAGCACAGATTGCCCCAGGCCTTCGACATGCTGATCCATGGATGAAAAACTCATCCCCAAGGCCTCCACCGCAGACTCCACCTGTGCATTGTTGGCCTGGTGGCATGCATGGTTGTTGATCTCCAAATTTCTTTCTCTGTCAGTCTGGCCTCAATAAAAGTTGAGACGGATTCGCACGTAAACAGAAGTTATTTATTTAGCTTGCAAGCTTAATCATCTTACAGAAACGTAAAAGACATCCAGCCTCTTACATCCCAGAAAAACGACTGACTAAAAGACAAAGGGATCTCTGCAAAATCAATTCAAATGGTATCAAGTTTCACATACTCGACGGACATAGGTCAGCCTATGTCCCTCCTGACCTGTTTAATCTATTCTGATTGGCTCACTTCCAATCCCTTTCTCTGGCCCCTATCAATGCAGCATCACTCTCATAGACACACCTCTTCCTGCTTTTTCCATGCGGTCTCAAATTCCTTTGTCCCTAACTGCAAGAATCAAAGTGGCTTATTTCTACATTACATTAACTAGTATCTCTAAAGTAACTATTTTATATCACATTCGTCATTCCCTCCTTTTATCATTCCATGATAACCGAACTATCCAATCTATAGCTACGGTTCCTCATCTAAAAAGATCCGTCGCTGCATTTCCAATTCCTGTCTTAGCCCCCCTTCATCTGCTTCACCCTCATGGATTTTAACAGTTAAATTTTTTTTCTCGGTGATTGGGGCGGTGATCTGATCTAGTGCACCCCGCATTCTACCCATCACACATTTAAGGATGGCCAGGCCCACAAAGATGCAGCCGATAGCTACCACTAGATACATGGCCATATTTATCAACCAGTCCTTCCATCCTCCAAATCCCCAGTCACCCCAAGAGCCAGGATCCTGCATCCCGTCCAAGTGATCCCGTTTGCGATCCATAAATTTAGTGATGTTAGCGGTCAAGTCCTGAATCCCCATAATACACTTGCCCTGTACTATGGCGCATACCCCACCCTCACGGGCCAGAAGATAGTCAAGAGCATACCGGTTCTGCATTGCAAACAACCGTAGCTGAGACAACTCCTTAGTTATTGCCCCGAGGGCTCCCAAGGTTTCATTTCCCAAGATGGTAAGGCCGCAAATAAAATAATTCCGATCACTAACAGCCAAGGAACCCCCCACACCTCCCAGTGTCAATACGCTCAGAATGCCCCACCCGGCTGAGTGGCCCCGGTTGGGTGCAAGAACCTGAGGTTTTTTCCAGTTCTCGCAAAATTCAGCAGAGACTGCCCGGCGTGCTAACTGATTATGCAGGTTCCACGCCGAAGGGCAGGGGACTGTGGTAGGGACTAGAGTCCCTATAGCAATTCGGCGGGGAAATGGGGGTGACAAAACGTTGGTTGCCGTACCATTAAATAAAAAGTAGTATCCTTGTTCCGTGTGGAGACTAGCATCACAATCAGCATATCGGTTGCGTAAGGACCTCCCAGTAGCCCAGTTTATCCAATTTTGAAATGCCCATTCGGGCCGCCCAGCAATGCGGAAAGCCCTATTCCCAACAGTGATATGAGAGACATTCGCCCAGCCACAAAGGAGCTGGAGGCCAGCGTTCAATGGAACGCAAGTGGTGTTATAACAAACGCATTGGCCAGACGCCTGGGTGATATGGCACCTCCTGTCCGTACAGGTGGGAAACAGACATGTTATATTTGTGTCCACCTCTACCAGCAAACAGCTATATCCTTCACTGCTGAAGCAATTCTCGTACGACCGGGAATCCCTATTGGGAGTGAAGTGGCTAGGTATGTACGCCCTCCACCGTCGCAGCCTATCGTACTGTGAATGGGAATTATCCCGAGGGAGGGGAAGGCAAATAGCCGGTGGTGCTGAATCCGGATCGTAAGGAAGAGTGACGTGCTCGGGCAATGGCTCGGAACGCTGACAATGAACCACCGTTTGGGGAGTGCCCCAAAGCGGTGAAACAGAAAATAACCTAGACACCGCTGCGGGGTTTGGGTAGCAGACAACCCGTCCCTGGCCATACAGACGGTGGTAAATCTGGTAGAAGAGATTCATACTACCCGGGTTTTCCTCAGTTTGGCCTTTAATTAACTTAAGTGCATCTCCCGGTAACCTACGTTCTAGCTGTACTTCCCTTCTCATACGCCCCGTCCTCTCTCTAGTCCCTTTCTCTTTCTCATGGTCTCTTCCTACACTCTTCTGACAGCCTGATGTTACCTTTATTGTACCACTTTTAACACATCCAAAATCAAATTTACATGTATTCCAAAAACAAGGCAATGTCCATATAATGTTCCCTTCCCATCGCCGGGACCGGTGCAGCTGCTTCATGACTCCCGCATTCTCCTTAACTTTGATGACCTTCCATGAGTCGATACCATGTCCTCGTATATGGGGGCAGTGAAGAACATCACCTGTGCATAGGTGATGTATCCTTGTAGATTGGTTGGGGCTACACAGATACATAATATTCCCCTTTTCCATGTCCATCGCCAATAACACGCCAAGCGAAGTGAGGCCAAATATCAGACAGACGATGCGTAGCCACTCCATCATGCTCCACACCTGGAAAATAGCACTGGAGAAGGGAGGCAGGTTAGTATCCAACCTTTTACAGTAGTGGAGATGGACTCAATTTACAGTGATGTAGGTGGACCCAAGCACTTCGCCCCTCCACTTTAACTGCTGTGGGGGTGGTAAGGAGAACTTGGAAGGGCCCATCCCATCGCGGCTCCGACCCCTTCCTAGTCCAATTTTTGACCATGACATAACTACCGGGCTGGACTGAAAGTGAGCTAGGTACTGGGGGCAATGGCTCGTGAGCCGCGCGGACTTGGCCATGGAGTTCCTTGAGCACTTGCGTAAGGGCTAGAACATAGGTGGTCATTTCTTCAGTCATCTGATGAAACTGAACCCGTCTGGGAACCTGCAGGCTCCAAGGAGTTCTAAGAGGCCTGCCATAGAGAATCTCGGCGGGAGAGAGCCGGGCTGGTCCCGCAGGTGTAACCCGCAGCTGGAAGAGGGCAACGGGGAGCAACTTAAGCCATGTCAGTCCCGTGTCTGCTCTTAATTTAGCCAATTTAGTTTTGAGGGTCTGATTGTGTCTCTCAATCAACCCGGCCGCCTGCGGTCTGTACGCACAGTGTAACTGCTGGCGTATGCCCAACTGGGAGCAAAACTCCTTGTTAATTTGTCCAATAAAATGAGGCCCATTATCAGAACTTAACTGAGCTGGTATACCGTACCGGGGAATGATTTCCCTCATCAAGACTTTAACCACAGTAGCAGCTTTATTATCGATAGTCGGATACGCCTCGACCCATCTGCTGAACACATCCACAATGACCAAAACATATTTGTAACATTGACACCTTTCCAACTCAATGTAATCCATTTGGAGCGTCTCAAAGGGACCACTGGGCAACGGGGTTTGCCCCTTCCCACAAGGGATACCTTTTCCGGTGTTATATTGCTGACAAATCAAACACCGATTACTGATACTTTGGGCCAACCCCTGCATTTTAGGGTGCCACCAAGTGTCCAGCAACAAATCACTAGTCCCTCGAGCCCCACAATGAGTTGCAAAGTGTACACATTCGATGACCCATAAAGCCAGTACATCAGACATACAAGTCTGATGTGCAGGCGTGGTCCATAAAGAGGAAACAGAATCATATGTACAACCTAACCGTTTCCACATTTGTTTATCACTCTCAGGAGCGTCCTCCTGTAACCTTATGACGTCTTGGATGGTTGGCATTGGCTTGTCAGAAGCAGACACATTCATAGTGGATCGTTTAGTCTGACTTAACATTTTAGGTACCATCACTTGCTGAATTTGTGCGGCTGTGCGCGCTGCACGATCTGCTCGTTCATTACCAACGTCAACTGGGGTTGTACCATTCGTGTGGGCAGCGCATTTAATAACGGAAATCTGCGCTGGCAGAAGGAGGGCCTGCAGTAGGTCATTAACTAAACCCCGGTTGGATATTTCTGTGCCAGCCGAGGTAAGGAATCCCCTATTCTTCCAGAGTTGTCCGAAGTCATGAACTACCCCGAAAGCATATCGGGAGTCAGTGTAGATATTTACCCGGCGATCTCCCCCAAGTATACATGCACGGGTGAGGGCAAAAAGTTCGGCTTGTTGTGCTGAGTAAGGGGTCTGGAAAGCTGCTGCTTCTAAAATCAGACCATCCTGATCTATGATTGCATAACCGGACAGTCTCCGGCCAGTGGGGCTTATTAATGCACTGCCATCAACATACATAATCATGTCAGGTTGTTCTAACGGAATATCACTCAGATCGTCCCTTATTGTGGTAGTTTCCTGAATCAAGGCTAAACAGTCGTGACCAGGCGCATCCTCATGGACAGGGGGACCGCCAAGAAAACAGGCTGGATTGATAATGGTACAGTATTTAAATGTCAGACGTGGATTGTTCAAAAGGTATATTTCATACCTATTCTGACGAGCTGCGGTAAGATGCTGAGTCTGCAGTTGCCCCAATAGTGCGATTACCGAGTGGGAGCTATACACCATAATATCCTGTTGTAGAGTGATGTTGGCAGCAGCCTGCAAACTATTGTATATCGCTGCCAGGATCTGGGTGCAAACAGGGTGGCCCAACGCCACTGGGTCGAGTTTGGAAGAGTAATATGCTACGGGCCGGTGCTTGTCCCCATGTTTCTGATTGAGTACCGCTGTTGAACATCCTTCCAGAACAGTACAGTATATCTGGAATGGTCGGTCGTATAGGGGCCTACCGAGGGCCGGTGCTTGTAGCAAGGCCTGCTTCAGGCAACGGAAGGCCTCGAGTGCCTCGGTGGTGAGAGTAAAGTTTCCCTCTTTACTCGTGTAAGGTGTCAGCAGCTTTGTATAGACAGCGATGTTTGGTATCCACTGCCGACAATAATTCACCATACCCAGCCAATGACGAACCTCTTTGGCTATTGTAGGGGCGGGGAATTGGCATATTGGTTCAATCCTACTGGGGTCGAGACTTCTTTCTGTGGCTGTAAGTAAAACTCCTAAGAACTTAACTTTTCTCTGAGCCACCAAGACCTTTGCTTGTGAAACAACATAACCCAACGAGGATAGGTGGTTCAGTAATTGGATCACATCATCCCTGTTACTGGGCTCGTCAGGACTTGCCACCAATATGTCATCTACATACTGCACTAGAGTGGAACCATGCTCCAATGTCAAGGCCTGGAGTTGGGTCTGCAAACATCTGGAGAAGAGTGTAGGTGAATTGACAAACCCCTGTGGCAGTCGGGTCCAGGTATACTGCTGCCCATTGTAAGTGAAGGCAAACAAATATTGACTTTCAGTCGCAAGTGGGAGGGCAAAGAAGGCGTGCTGAAGGTCAATTACGGCGAAGACCCGGGCTTGTGCTGGAATTTGAGCCAGTATGTGGGCAGGATTAGAGACGAGAGCATGTGACGGCTGTGCGATGGCATTAATTGAACGTAAATCCTGTACTAATCGGTACTGGTCTGGTTTGGCTGGTTTAGGCACAGCAAGTATGGGGGTGTTACATTCTGATTGGCAAGGGACCAAAATACCCTGTTTCAACAGTTCTTGAATTAATTTATTTATTGATGGAGCAGCTTGAGATTTGAGGGGGTATTGCCGAATGGAAGGTAGCTTTGCATGATCCTTAATCATTACCTTGATAGGTGTAACATTTGTCTTTCCCACTTGTGATGGGTATTCCGCCCAGACCTGTGGATTGACATATTCCAACACATCATGTCCCCTGTGATGCTGCAGTCGAGTGTTAATCGTTTCAGGGACCTCAAAATATTTTATGGTAGTGCCGTCTGGCATGGCTTGAAGTGCGTAGTCTGTTGGATCTGAATGATCCACTGCCCTCCTGACCATTCGTCCCATATCCCTGGCATGGTACTGGTCATAGACCTGACGTGTAATATGAGGGCTTACCGAAGCTGACTGTGGCCATAAATGTGGTGATATTGTAACAAAATCGGCTGTACCTTCTTTTCCCGTGACTGTGGCTGTAACCTTGACTGGCCATTCGGTCTCAAGTAATGGCCGGTATTTGTCCTCCAACTCCCTGTTTCGTCCAGTTCTGTCATAGGCCAGGGTAACGTGATGCAGTGACTGTTCAATGTCTAACGTCCACCACTGGGGGGTGATAGAAATATAGCACTGTTGTCTCATCCTCCATGATGTAACCGTTACCCCCTCATCTCCGCATTCTAGCTGTAGCTGGAAGATACACAGTAAATCTCGGGCCAACAAGTTACAGTCCAATCCAGTAGTCACTACAAACTGATGTTCTGCAGACGTATTCTCGTAAGTGACTGTCACAGGTTCAGAAATAGGATACTCACACACCTGTCCTTGGAACCCTGATAATTGCTGCGTGTGGTCGGATATTGGTAATTTAAGTGTTGATTGCACAGAAGACATCGCTGCCCCTGTGTCGATTACAAATGAGTGATGTTGATCTCCTATCTGCAGAGAGATAATAGGTTCCCTGTCGGATTGGAGAGTCCTTATGGCTAAATTAGCTAGTCAATCCTGTGTTGGGAAAGGGTTTTCCTGGGAGAAGTCAGTGTATCTCATCTGTCCTCCCCTTGGTGGGTACCCTCTCCTTTGGGTCGGATAATCTCCTTCTACTGTCTGTCTTTTAAAGGGGCATTCCTGTTGCCAGTGATCTACACGGCCGCAATTAAAACATGCATTGTTCCCTCTACTTCTGCCCCGGCCTCGTCTTCCAGTAGACCAATGGCCCCTCAGAGGGGGCTGCGGTTGTAGAGCTGTTGATTCGTTCAGTGGACCATAAAAATGGGGTGAGGGTCCCTTTGGGTGGGTTTGGTATCCTCCTCTTCGCTGATCCACCCACCCAAAGTTACTATATTGGGGCTCCTGCTGGTAAACTACCATTTCTGCCGCTTGTTGGGGTCGCAGATCATCCTTTTTCATTACATACTCAGTCTTAACCTTTGTAACTGAGCCTCCTTCTTGGCCTACACCCTCCTTCCAGTAAAATCTGACTGCCCTTGCCATCTGGGAAGGGTCGTTCTCCGTCCAATTCATGTTATTACATTTCACAGCAGTGACCACAGAAGGTGGTAGGCAATGCATTAACATAGCACAGTATTGAGGGGAATTCTGACCATTTTGATACAGCAAATCGCCTGACTGCCCCCGGTAGATTTCATTAAAACGCCCCAGAAATTCCTCTGGCTCTTCAGTCTTCTTAGGTTTTAGGTCTAAGATAACAGAAAGATTTATGGGCCTTTGAAATGTGCTATTCAACGCATTTAAGATCTGTGTCCTTCTATCGTCGTCTAACGCATAGGCCTGCTGGAGTGCGGCATGACTAGCATAATTCAGGTGGTTAAGATAATTGCGGTACTCTGCTGGGGTTAAAATCTGCTGAACTAGGGCCCAGAGGTCCCTTGAATCAGCTTGATAAATTGAGATAGTAGTTCTCAATGAATCCACAAAGGCAGCAGGAGATTTTTTCCTATCTGGGATTGTAGTCATAATAGCCATCATCTCACTGGGTGTCCATGGGAAGTAAACGTCTATTGTGGGGTTTGCAGCCGCAGTCCCTGGATCGGGGTTTCGCATCTTCCTAATCGGTAACTGTCTCCGAATGTCACCAGGGGGCACTCTAGCTATTTCCCCTGGTTGTTCCAAGACTTCAACGTCTCTCCCTGTCACTAGGGGGAGTTCTTTCTCTTCAACCGAAGTTGTTTCAGCTTTCTTTGTTCCCAACTCTTGTGATTTCTCCTTAGTTTGGGGAGACTTAGCTGATATGCTTAATTGTTTCTGGTGAGCTTCAAGCCCCTCTCTTGCTGTCCGAGATCTTGTCCTAGAGCTAACTGGGCTTGTGGGACAAAGTTCCTTTTGCTCTTTCGGTTGTGAAGTTGGTAAATCAGGACCCACACTATCACCCAAAAGGGCTTGAGTTTCTGGCATATTTGAAATCTGGGGAGCAATGGCTGGGTATATATTATTGTACTCTGGTGGTTCTGGAATGAGCGTAGACCATACTATGGGTGCAGACGGAATTTCTACTGACTTTTCCGACTTATTGAATTTTTCTTCTTCTGACAATTCAAGGCCAGCCATTGAACTACGTAGTTCACCTCTTGTGTGACCCGGGTCCTTCCTGTCTCTATTTGCTCTTTTTTTAAATGCACATTCCTTTTTCAAGATCTGTAATGTATTTAGGTTACCCTGTTCACTAATTGAAATCCCCATTTTAAGGGCGTTATCCTGCCAGCTGGACAACATAATCTTATCTTTTTCCTCTTGACAATATTGCCTCCATAATCCAATTAATTCTTTAGTTTTCATACTTTGATTTTTTTTCCATATCTGTCCCTGGATTTTCTTAACCATTTCTAGGTCTTTGGTTCCCCCTAGTGGCCATTCATCTCCCATTTTAGTTCTTAACTGTGCTGACAATTTTCTAAAGTCCTTTGCTTTGTCCGGATACTTATCACATAATATTTGCAGTGGCATGCCTGGATCATTTGTGCTATCCAAGGAATTTCCCATAATCTCAACTAGTCCTTGGAACTGCGTTTTCCCGCCACTACAGTCCAAGGAAAATTCTTTAACTTAATCAACTATATTTTTAACACACAGACATATAGAGGTGAATCATTTTTTCAATTTCAAATGTTGCATCTACCTCTCATAACATAACCCAACCGAATTAACTTACAAATACAGTTGAACCATTTATATTTTAAATGTTACATCAACAGTACAGCCTACCCCAGCCGAATTAACTCACAATTAAAGTTGAACCATTTATCTTAAATGTTACATCAACAATATAGCCTGCCCCAGCCGAATTAACTCACAATTAAAGTTGAACCATTTATCTTAAATGTTACATCAACAATATAGCCTGCCCCAGCCGAATTAACTCACAATTAAAATGCTTATCCCCAGACTGACCTGTGATTTCGTCGAGGCGGTCTTTCTGTGCCAACCGCGAGTGACCAGACTAATCAGACGATAAGAAGAGGGGAACAATCAATGCTGGTCGTTTTCCAGTTCTACATTGAGGGCCCTTTGTTCCCCGTCCTCCTGTTCATAATCAGTCTAATTCTGATTTCGCAGTTGGATCAGGATCGCCCTGAGAAATCCCGGTTTTCGGCACCAAATGTTGATCTCCAAATTTCTTTCTCTGTCAGTCTGGCCTCAATAAAAGTTGAGACGGATTCGCACGTAAACAGAAGTTATTTATTTAGCTTGCAAGCTTAATCATCTTACAGAAACGTAAAAGACATCCAGCCTCTTACATCCCAGAAAAACGACTGACTAAAAGACAAAGGGATCTCTGCAAAATCAATTCAAATGGTATCAAGTTTCACATACTCGACGGACATAGGTCAGCCTATGTCCCTCCTGACCTGTTTAATCTATTCTGATTGGCTCACTTCCAATCCCTTTCTCTGGCCCCTATCAATGCAGCATCACTCTCATAGACACACCTCTTCCTGCTTTTTCCATGCGGTCTCAAATTCCTTTGTCCCTAACTGCAAGAATCAAAGTGGCTTATTTCTACATTACATTAACTAGTATCTCTAAAGTAACTATTTTATATCACATTCATCATGGTCGGCACCACCTCCTGCTCCTGTACACGGTTGGATTCCTTCATCTGCGCCTGCAGGTGCTGGATGCTCGCCAACAACCCATCATGTCGTCCCTGGCACTGTGACTACATCTCCGCAATCGATGGGACTATCCTTTCGAGAAGCCCGAAACCCATCTTGACAGCAACTAATCCCTGGGGTCGGCCCGCTCTCCGACCATCCGCCCCCTCAGAAGTTCCCACCTCCACCTGCTGCACTGGAGCATTTGTGTGGTGAGCACCAGATAGTGTCCCAGGAGCTTCTTCACTAAACTGTCCAACAGAGGTGAGTGTCTCTGGGATGGTGGAGGGTATTAGAGACAGCTGTGAAGGGAAATCTGTGTCATCCCCGGATTCAGGCTTCCGGGTGTCCTGAGTCTTGGGTCAATGGCTCGCGCCCATGTCGGTATCGCCCTCGGCGCAGCACGGCACCCAGGATTCTGGCTGTGGCTGTGGCTGGGGTTGGGGTAGGGGGACACCAGAAGGACCCACCCCATCACCAGCAGTTCCTGCAAGACACAAAACAGGATGCATGATTAGACCACGGGCCGGGGGGGGGGGAGTGGGGGTGGTGGGGGTTTGTGGAGTGTGGAGCGAGGGTGATGTGGGTGTGGGGTTGAGGGCTGGTGTGGGGTGGTGATGGGGTGAGGGGGTGATGTGGGAGTGAGGGTGGTGTTAGGGTGGGGGTTGACACACTTGTCACGGGGAACCGCAACTCAGCGGGGTCTCACTACCCGTGTTATACTCCACGTGCCCAATGTGGGAGCTCAGGGACGCGGCCGATGCCCCTGACTCCTTCATGTGCGGGAAGTCTGTCCAGCTGCAGCTCCTGTTAGACTGCATGACGGCTCTGGAGCTGCGGATGGACTCACTTTGGTGCATCCGCGATGCTGAGGAGGTCGTGGATAGCACGTTCAGTGAGTTGGTCACACCGCAGATTAGGATTGGTGAGGGTGACAGGGAATGGGTGATCAAAAGGCAGAGAAAGAGCAGGAAGGCAGTGCAGGTGTCCCCTGCGGTCATCTCCCTCCAAAACAGGTATACTGTTTTGGATACTGTTTGGGGAGATGACTCACCAGGGAAAGGCAGTAGTAGCCAGGCTCACGGCACAATGGCTGGCTCTGCTGCACAGAAGGGCAGGAAAAAGACTGGCAGGGCTATAGTCATAGTGCATTCAATTGTAAGGGGAGTAGACAGGTGTTTCTGTGGTTGAAAACGAGGCTCCCGAATGGTATGTTGCCTCCCGGGTGCACGGGTCAGGGATGTCTCAGATCGGCTGCAGGACATACTGAAGGGGGAGGGTGAACAGCCTCTTGTCGTGGTGCATATAGGCACCAACGATATACGTAAAAAATGGGATGAGGTTCTACAATCAGAATTTAGGGAGTTAGGAGATAAGTTAAAAAGTAGGACCTCAAAGGTAGTAATCTCAGGATAGCAACCAGTGCCACGCGACAGTCAGAGTAGAAATTCAAGAATAGTCAGAATGAATACGTGGCTTGAGAGATTGTGCAGGAGGGAGGGGTTCAGGTTTTTGGGACATTGGAACCGGTTCTGGGGGCGGTGGGACCATTACAAATCAGATGGTCTACACCTGGGCAGGACTGGAACCAATGTCCTAGGGGGTGCTTTTGCTAACACTGTTGGGGAGGTTTTAAACTAATGTGGCAGGGGGATGGGAACCAGATTAGGAAGTTAGAGGTCAGTAAAGAGGCAGCAACTAAAGCCAGTAAGGTTCTAGATAATAAACTCATTGTGACTAAGGGGAAGAGTAGACAGGGAAGAGATGATGAATGCAAAGGGACAGGTGGTCTGAGGTGCATTTGTTTCAATGCGAGAAGTGTAGCAGGTAAGGCAGATGAATTTAGGGCTTGGATTAGTACCTGGGAATATGATGTTATTGGCATTACTGAGACTTGGTTGAGGGAAGGGCAAGACTGGCAACTAAATATCCCAGGGTATAGATGCTTCAGGAGGGATAGAGAGGGAGGTAAAAAGGGTGGAGGAGTTGCATTACTGGTCAGAGATGATATCACAGCTGTGATTAAGGAGGGCACTATGGAGGATTTGAGCACTGGGGCAATATGGGTAGAGCTAAGAAATCGGAAGGGTGCAGTAACATTGTTGGGACTTTACTAGAGGACTCCCAAAAGTGTGGGTGAAGTAGAGGTACAAATATGTAGACAGATTATAGAAAAATGTAAGAGCAATAGAGTGGTCGTGATGGGAGATTTTAACTTCTCCAACATTGAATGGGACTCATGTAGTGTTGGAGGCGTAGATTGAGCAGAATTTCTAAGGAGCATCTAGGAGAGTTTTTTAGAGCAGTATGTAAATAGTCCAACTCTGTAAGGGGCCATACTGGACCTGGTACTGGGGAATGATCCCGGCCAGGTGGTTGAAGTTTCAGTCGGTGATTACTTTGGGAATAGCGATCACAATTCCGTAAGTTTTAGAATACTCATGGACAAAGACGAGAGTGGTCCTAAAGGAAGAGTGCTAAATTGGGGAAAACCCAAGCATGGCAAAATTCGGCAGGTGCTAGGGAATGTGGATTGGGAGCAGCTGTTTATGGGTAAATCCACATTTGAAATGTGGGAGTCTTTTAAGGAAAGGTTGATTCGAGTGCAGGACAGAAATGTCCATGTGAAAATGAGGGATAGAAATGGCAAGATTAGGGAACCATGGATGACGGGTGGAATTGTGAGACTAGCTAAGATGAAAAAGGAAGCATACATAAGATCTAGGCGGCTTAAAACTGATGAAGCTTTGAAGGAATATCGGTAAAGTAGGACAAACCTCAAACGCGCAATAAAGAGGGCTCAAAGGGGTCATGAAATATCTTTGACTAACAGGGTTAAGGAAAATCCCAAAGCCTTTTATTCGTATATAAGAGGGTAACTGGAGAAAGGATTGGCCCACTCAAAGACAAAAGAGGGAATTTATGCGTGGAGTCAGAGGAAATGGGTGAGATTCTTAATGAGTACTTTGCATCGGTATTCACCAAGGAGAGGAACATGACGGATGTTGAGGCTAGGGATGGATGTTTAAATACTCTGGGTCAAGTCGGCATAAGGAAGGGGGAAGTTTTGGGTATTCTAAAAGGCATTAAGGTGGACAAGTCCACAAGTCCGGATTGGATTGGATTGGATTGGATTGAATTTGTTTATTGTCACGTGTACCGAGGTACAGTGAAAAGTATTTTTCTGCGAGCAGCTCAACAGATCATTAAGTACATGAGAAGAAAAGGGAATAAAATAAAATACATAATAGGGCAACACAACATATACAATGTAACTACATAAGCACCGGCATCGGATGGGGTCAATCCCAGGTTACTGAGGGAAGCGAGGGACGAAATAGCCGGGGCTTTAACAGATATCTTTGCAGCGTCCTTGAGCACGGGTGAGGTCCCGGAGGACTGGAGAATTGCTAATGTTGTCCCTTTGTTTAAGAAGGGTAGCAGGGATAATCCAGGAATTATAGACCTGTGAGCTTGACGTCAGTGGTAGGTAAACTGTTGGAGAAGATACTGAGGGATAGGATCTATTCACATTAGGAAGAAAATAGACTTATCAGTGACAGGCAGCATGGTTTTGTGCAGGGAAGGTCATGTCTTACAAACCTAATAGAATTCTTTGAGGAAGTGACAAAGTTAATTCATGAGGGAAGGGCTGTAGATGTCATATACATGGACTTCAGTAAGGCGTTTGATAAAGTTTTCCATGGCAGGTTGATGAAAAAAGTGAAGTCATATGGGGTTCAGGGTGTACTAGCTAGATGGATAAAGAACTGGTTGGGCAACAGGAGACAGAGAGTGGTGGTGGAAGGGAGCGTCTCAAAATGGAGAAAGATGACTAGTGGTGTTCCACAGGGATCCGTGCTCAGACCACTGCTGTTTGTGATATACATAAATGATCTGGACGAAGGTATAGATGGTCTGATTAGCAAGTTTGCAGATGATACTAAGATTGGTGGAGTTGCAGGTAGCGAGGAGGACTGTCAGAGAATACAGCAAAATATAGATAGATTGGAGAGTTGGGCAGAGAAATGGCAGATGGAGTTCAATCCAGGCAAATGCGAGGTGATGCATTTTGGAAGATCTAATTCAAGAGCGGACTATACGGTCAATGGAAGAGTCCTGGGGAAAATTGATGTACAGAGAGATCTGGGAGTTCAGGTCCACTGTACCCTGAAGGTGGCAACGGAGGTCGATAGAGTGGTCAAGAAGGCATACAGCATGTTCGCCTTTATCGGACGGGGTATTGAGTACAAGAGTCGGCAGGCCATGTTATATAGGACTTTGGTTAGGCCACATTTGGAATACTGCATGCAGTTCTGGTCGCCACATTGCCAGAAGGATGTGGCTGCTTTCGAGAGGGTGCAGAGGAGGGTCACCAAGGTGTTGCCTGGTATGGAGGGTGCTAACTATGAAGAAAGGTTGAGTAGATTAGGATTGTTTTCGTTGGAAAGGCGGAGGTTCAGGGTGGACCTGATTGAGGTCTACAAAATTATGAGAGGTATGGACAGGGTGGATAGCAACAAGCTTTTACCAAGAGTGGGGGTGTCAATTACAAGGAGTCACGATTTCAAGGTGAGAGGGGGAAAGTTTAAGGGAGATGTGCGTGGAAAGATTTTTACGCAGAGTGTGGTGGGTGCCTGGAACGCTTTGCCAGCGGAGGTGGTAGAGGCGGGCACGATAGCATCATTTAAGATGCATCTAGACGGCTTTATGAATGGGCGGGGAACAGAGGGAAGTAGATCCTTGGAAAATATAAGACAGGTTTAGATAAAGGATCTGGATCGGCGCAGGGTTTTGTTTTTGGGGATCATGTATTCGAATACCTGTATTCACCGTTTAATGTGCTCAAAATTAAGGGCATGTTTGACTGTTTGCTTACACTAGAGCTCTTACAACGTGGTTAGTGTAAGCAACTTTCCAATGGTGTATTATATAACATAGCTTATATGTCAGGGGTATGACCTATTAATAAAGTTGGTTAGTCAATCTATGTCATAGAAGACAGAATACTTGCAGCCTGTCTTGTATGTAATGGTGAACAAATGATTTTATTTAGTTAAATGATTATTATCACACTGTTCGGTTTTTAATACTTGCTTTCTAGAACCCCTGCAGACTCTGGTTGGATGTCTTCAAAAAGCTGTTTGAACTGGTTTGGTTCCGCTTCCCCCTTGTCCTCTTACAATTCTGCACTGCTTTAAATGCTGTTCATCTTTTTTTAACTATCCTGCTGTGGGAGCGAAGACCTTACTTGTGGACTCAGTATTAGCCAGATCAGAACTCAATTCAAAAGCTTTCTCAAAATGTCTGAATACCTCACCTCTACCCAGCAGTGACACCACCTCCCCAGGCTGAAAATGCATCAACTCCCCAGGACTCCCTCTTGTCAAACAGCAGTGCATTAACCCAGGCTTTTATGGTGGTCAATTTCACCTCTGGCTCCTAAAAGCTTCATGGCCTTGCAGAACATGACTACTGCAGTCAAATGCACTCTAACCCAGGCTTTTAATCCTTAAATTGCTATATGTTTATAATCTAATATATCTAAAATCCTGCATTTGTCACAGTAAGACTACCTCAGGGATCATGGTGGTATGGGGCTCTCAATCAGATTAGTCATATGGAATGTAAGGGGGTTGAATGGCACAGTAATGCATTTCAAAGTGTTTTCACATCTCAAGAGTCTTAACACTGATGTTGCATTCCTTCAAGAAACACATCTTTGTGCTCGAGGTCACACCAGACTACATAAAGTATGGGTTGGCCAGGTGTTTCACCCCAGCTTTAACAGCAGAGCTAAGGGGACGGCAACTTTAATTAAATGTAATCTCAGACCCTGGTATACATTATGCAATCGTTAGTGGCACACTTTATCAAACCCCAATAGTTTTGCTGAACGTCTATGCTCCTCACTGGGATGATACAAAACTTATCACATTGCTATCACATTTCCCGTCCTAATCTAGACACCCGCCATTTTGTTTTCAGAGGAGATTTAAACTGTGTTATAGATCCAAAGCTGGATTGCTCAACCCCAAAGACTTTCACATCTCCCCAACAATAACAAGGCTCTTTCAACCTTTATGCCTCAAATGGGTTTCCTCCATCCGGTCACAAGGGACTTTACCTATTTCCCTGATGTCCACCATGCTTATTCACACATCAAATATTTTTTTGGACAGAGCTCTTCGCCCCACAGTTAAAACGGCCAAGTATTCTGCTGTAGTTATATCAGACCACGCGCACCACTCCCTTGACCCGGCAGGTGACACTAAAATAGATGGTATTGTAGACAGTGAGGAAGGTTAGCAAAAGTTGCAGCAGGATCTTGATCAGCTGGGGAAGTGGGCTGAGAAATAGCAAATGGAGTTCAATACAGATAAGGAAAGTCAAATCAAGGTAGAATATTCACGTTGAATGGTAGGACCTTAGAGAGTATCGTGGAACTGGGACCTTGGTGTTCAGGTGCATGGTTCTCTAAATGATGTGGAGATGCCACCGTTGGACTGGGGTGAGCATAGTAAGATGTCTTACAACACCAGGTTAAAGTAATCGCTAAACGGTGTCACAGGTAGATAGGGCAATGAAGAAGGCTTTTGGCATGCTGGCCTTCATTAGTCAAGAGGTTAGTATGAGTATAGAAGTTGGGAAGTTATGTTGCAGTTGGACAGGATGTTGGTGAGGCCGCACCTGGAGTATTATGTTCAGTTTTGGTCGCCTTGCGAAAGAAAAGAAGTTATTAAACTGGAGGGAGTGCAGAAGAGATTTACAAGGATGTTGCCAGGACTCAACGGACTGAGTTATAGGGAGAGATTGGACAGGCTAGGACTTTTTTCTTTGAAGTGTAGGAGACTGAGGGGTGATCTCATAGAGGTGTATAAGATCATGAGAGGCATGGATAGGGTGAATTCACTGTCTTTTTCCCAGGGTTGGGGAATCGAGAACTAGAGGGCATAGGTTTAAGTTAAGAGGGGAAAAAATTAATGGCAACCTGAGGAGCAACTCTTTTACCCAGAGGGTGGTACATATGTGGAATGAGGTACCAGAGGAAGTGGTTGAGGCAGGGATATAGACAACATTCAAAAGGTATTTGGACAGATACATGGATACGAAAGGTTTACAGGGATGTGGGCCAAATGCAGGCAAATGGGGTTAGCTTAGATGGGCTTTTTGGTTGGCATGGTCCAGTTTGGGCTAAAGGACCTGTCTCCGTGCCGTAGATTCTATGATTCTTATGTCCAAAGCTAATGATTGGCCTCCATGGAGATTTGACCCAACCCTGCTATCTGACAATTTTGTAAATCTATATCCATCAGTACTGATCTTTTTATTAAAATAAACAAATCTGATTCCATCACCCCATCAGTGTTATGGGAGACCCTCAAGGCGGTTCTGCGGGGAAACGTAATTTCTTACTGTGCAAACATTATCAAACAAAGAAAATTAAGAAAACAATTGATCGATTCAATTTTAGAAATGGACTGTCAATATTCCATGATCCCCCGCCCCTGAATTATATGCAGACAGGCTAAAGCTCCAGACTCAATTTGACTTACTTTCCACAAATAAAGCTGTGCACATGTTACAACGTTCAAGTGGGACTTTTTATGAATACGGGGACAAAACTGGCCTTCTACTAGCCCACCAGCTCAGGTACCAGTCTGCTTCTCAGTTTATCTCCAAGATCAATGACTCCACCTACAATCTTACGACTGACCCCTCTGATATTAATTTGACCTTTTAACGTAACCTCTATAAATTCAATCTCCCATCAGCTGGCATGGCAATGTCTGACTTGCTAAATAATTTAGACATCCCATCTGTAAATGTGGACAGGATCAGAGATTTAGATGACCTTTAGCGCCTGGATGAGATAACAAACTGCATTAGGTTGATGCAAAGTGGTAAGACCCCAGGCCCTGACGGCTTCCCTGTTGACTTGCTTAAAAGGTTCTCCACTTAAGTTGCACCCTTATTGCTAGCTATGTTTGACAAATCATTATATCATGGCTCTCTGCCTCCTACATTGACTCAAACTTTTATTTTGCTTATACTGGTTTAGCACAGGGTCTGGTTTAACATAGTGGGCTAAAAATCTGGCTTGTAATGCAGAACAAGGCAGCAGCGTGAATTCAATTCCCGTACCGGCCTCCTCGAACAGGTGCCGGAATGTGGCGACTAGGGGCTTTTCACAGTAACTTCAATGAAGCCTACTTGTGACAATAAGTGATTATTATTATTATTACTCAAAAAAGACAGGGACCCTGATTAATGTGGCTCATATCGGCCTATCTCTGTTTTAAAAGCAGAAGTAAAGCTGTCAGCTAAGGTATTAACGTGTATCCTCAAATGTACGTCATCTTCTTGACAGTACACTTTCCCCAACAGTTTTCACTATCCCAGAAGTTGTTGTCTCTCTGGATGCGGAGAAGACTTTTAGAATTATAGAATCTCTACAGTGTGGAAGGAGGCCATTTGGTCCATTGAGTCTGCTTCAACCCACCAAAAGAGCACTCGGCCCAGGTCCACTCCCCCGTTCCATCCCCGGAACTCCCATTTAACTTTTAATCATGAAGGGGCAATTTAGCATGGACAATCCACCTAGCCTGCGCATTTTTGGATTGTGGGAGGAAACTGGAGCACCCGGAGGACTGTGTGCAAGCTCTACACAGTCACCCAAGGCTACAACTGAATCCAGGTCCTTGGCGCTGTGAGGCAGCAGTGCAAATCACTGTGCCATCATGTCACCCCTCTTGACC
The DNA here is from genome assembly GCF_047496885.1 of Scyliorhinus torazame. Classification (NCBI taxonomy): domain Eukaryota; kingdom Metazoa; phylum Chordata; class Chondrichthyes; order Carcharhiniformes; family Scyliorhinidae; genus Scyliorhinus; species Scyliorhinus torazame. Next base: position 131,613,839 of record NC_092712.1, read on the forward strand.
GGGTGGAGTGGGATTATCTGTTTGCAATTTTGGGTAAATTTGAGTTTGGTCCATAATTTACTTCAAGGATTTGCCTTCTTTATACCTCCCCTACCGCAAGTGTACACACTAACTCTCGACACTCAGAGTACTTCACCTTATCCAGGGAAACCTGTCAAGGGTATCCTCTGTCCCCACTGCTTATTTGCCTTGGCGATAGAACCACTGTCAATAGCCTTTAAAGTAATCCACGCTGCTAAAGGGTACCTTTTGAGCTGGTGTGGAGCACCGTGTGTGCTTATACGCTGATGACCTAGTAGTATATATATCATTCACCCTATTGCCTGGGTTGATGGCATGGTGAATATTTTCAGCGCCTTTGGCTGGTTCTCTAGCGATCAATTGAATATCTATAAAAGTTAATGTTTCCCAATTAACTCCAAAGCA